>NC_080846.1:55575500-55875500 GCF_030435755.1 Ochotona princeps | reverse complement strand
GCACACACAGCCTTATGCACATGCCAGCACCCCTCCCCAATTCTCCCACACCACAGCCACAGCTTCTGGTATTATTCTCCAGTAACAAAGGAGAACACAGGAAAAGATCAGCCCAGCTTTGGAGCCTGATGTGTTGGATGCCAATGAAAACCCAGCAGAATCCCAGCCTGAGATCAGCTTGCTGCTGCCTGGGAAGGTCAATGGAGGGCCTTGAATCTGGGGGAGTAACAGATAAGGGGAGCTGGATCCCCCAGGGGTGTGAAAACATCCCTGCCCTAGAGCCCTCAGGACTATGGGTGGGCACAGGCATGAGGTGGAAGGAGGAGGGCTATGGGAGCTCTGCAAAGTCAGTGGCCTGATGCATTCACCCTTCTTGCAGGGCCTGAGACCGGGACAAGAAGTAGTCACTGGGGGCTATGCTCCCTGTAGGACTGGGGACCATGCTCCCTGCAGGGCCAGGGACAGGGCCACGCAGTAATTACTCGGGGATATGCTCCTTGTAGGACTGGGGACCATGCTCCCTGCAGGGGTACGCAGTAATTACTGGGGGATGTGCTCCCTATAGGACTGGGGACCATGCTCCCTGCAGGGCCGCAGACAGGGGCAAAGAGGAATTTCTGGAGATCGTGTTCACTTCAGGGCTGGGGACAGGCACACAGTAGTCACTGGGGGCTGTGCTCCCTGTAGGACCAGGGACCATATGCAGCTATTAGTTTTCAGTTTAAAATAAAATAGATCTGTAATAAAGTAGCAAAATCTTGGTTTTCTGAAAATGATTTGGTAAACTATCAGGGTGAGAAGATGGAAAAGGAAAGATCTGTCTTAAAATGTTAATGAGATTTCTATGATTTAAGAAACAATGGATGATAGTATTCATTCTAAGTGTATTTCTTTCAGTTTCTCTTTTAATATAAATGAGACTAGATACATTCTCAGGACATCTTAAAAGATATTTATTCTTTATTGCATAGGTAGATTTACAGGAAGAAGGAGACACGGAGAGAAAGATCTTCTGTCAGCGGGTTCATTCCCCAAGTGGCTGCAAAGGTCAGAGCCAGCTGATCCAGAGCCAAGCACTTCCGGGTCTCCCACATGGGTACCTGGCTGTTTGCCGCCCTTCCCATCCCACTGGGCTCCGATCCACACCTAGGAAAGGTGAAGGCTATGCCCCCTGTGTGCAGAACAGAGCTCCCCTGAGGATCTGCGTCCTTCTTCCTTGGGTAGGGGTGGCCTGCAGGTCCCTCTGTTCCAGGGAAGCCCACCATGACCCCATGAGGGACTCCACAGCTGCATGCTGTGGCACAGAGCTCCTGGGTTGTCCAACGAAAATGCAGGCATGGAAGGGAGGGAGTTGGGTGCAAGGAAGATAGTTCCTAGTGGGAACTGCAACCCATGCCCCTGCCCCTGCAGTCTCACTGGAGGCAAGTGCCCAGCCATGGCCACAGGCCCAGCACCCTCCTCATGCCGGTCCCCACAACCTCACTGAAAGAGGCTGCCCAAACCCAACACCCACCTCATGCATGTCCACGCAGTCTTGGTAAGAGGCGACCGCCCACCAGTGACCACAGGTCCAGCACCCCAGTGTGCCTGTCCCCGCAGTTTCTCTGGAGGCTGCCGCCCAGGCCCAGCACCCCTATGTGCCCATCAACAGCCTCAGTGGAGGAGGCCGCCAAGCCGTGACCACAGGCCCAGCACCCCCAGCGTCCCTGACCAGCGGCTGGGGAGACTGGAGGACGCTGATCTACATGACTGCCTCTAGGACTAGGGCGAAAGCACCTCTTCCTGGGAGACCCACTCCCAGGGCTCTGCCTGCAAGAGACCCCAAAAGGGCAGCAGGTCTAGGGAGAGCATGAGCGGGGAGTCAGGTTGAACTTTCCACACCCACTACAGCTGCAGGGGCCAAAGGCATCTCCCGGGTTTTGCTGGGGACTTTGCAGATGAGGGTAGTCACCACTGCACGGACTGCCAACTGCCACACCGCCCGCAGCTGCACTGGAGGCCAGTGTGCAGGCCACAGAGGTGAAGTTGGCTGGGTGGTGCAGGTGTGAGTGGGCGGGGCCTCGTGTGTGCGTGAGGGTGGGACGGGACTGCATGGGTCTGCGTGAAGGTGGGGCCTCGTGTGTCTGCGTGTGGGCAGGGCCTCGTGAAGGAGGGCGGGGCCGCGTGCGTCTGCGTGAGGGCGGGGCCGCGTGTATCTGTGTGAGGGCGGGGCCGCGTGGGCTTGCGTGAGGGCGGGGCATGGCGCTTGGGTTTGCGTGAGGGTGGGGCATGGTGCGTGTGTCTGCGTGAGGGTGGGACCGCGTGTGTCTGCGTGAGGGCGGGGCCGTGTGAAGGAGGGCGGGACCGCGTGTGTCTGCGTGAGGGCGGGGCATGACGCTTGTGTCTGCGTGAGGGCGGGGCCGCGTGTGTCTGCGTGAGGGCGGGGCTGCGTGGGGTCAGTGCAGGGCGGGACTGCGTGCGTCTGCGTGAGAGCGGGGCTGCTTGTGTCTGCGTGAGGGCGGGACTGCGTGCGTCTGCGTGGGGTCAGTGCAGGGTGCGTGTGTCTGCGTGGGGTCAGCGTGGGGCGCGTGGCGGTGGGTGCCTGTAGCACTGGGCCGCGTGATGTGCTGGAAAGCAGTTTTCTGCAGCCACGGAGAGAGACCCAGGTTGAGGCCTGAAGAAATGTTCTTCACCAGGAGGAAACTTCCTCAGGCGGTGCTGGGACGGAGCAGCGAGGTCCGTGCAGGAGCCGGGGTGATGGGGTTGGTGCTGAGCCCCCGCGTGCAGGCGGCCTGCGGAGACTCCCCAGGAAGCCGAGCTGAGGCGCTGAGCTCTTTGAGGGCCGCCAAGGGGAAGCGGGAAGTGGAGGAGGGTGTGTGGGCCTTGAATACTGGCCGGGGCATGTGGGTGTGTGGTTGGCGGGAAGTGGAGTCTGACAGGGACAGGGCGGCCTGGTGGTGGAGCTCGGGTTTGGTGCTTGGTGCTGGTGAAGCACAGGTCAGCTGGAGGGCGGTGAGGAATCGCGGGTCTGCGTGGGAGACAGCAGCGGGTCAATGGGCACTGTGGGCACGGACGTCCAGGCCTTGCTGGGGGCTGTGAACGAAGCACGGTCTGTATCGGGTCAGCAGGGCAGTACAGGAAGCTGGGGTGAGAGGGGGGGTCTGTGTGCAGCGGGGGAAGCTGGGATCTAAGAGGGGTCTGCGTGGAGCAGGGGGAAGGAAGCTGGGGTCTAAGGGGAGTCTGGAGCGGGGCGGGAAGCTGGGGTGTGAGGGGTGGTCTGCATGGAGCCAGGCAGGAAGCTGGGGTGTGAGGGGTGGTCTGCATGGAGGCAGGCAGGAAGCTGGGGTGTGAGGGGTGGTCTGCATGGAGCCAGGCGGGAAGCTGGGGTGTGAGGGGTGGTCTGCATGGAGCCAGGCGGGAATTTGGGGTGTGAGGGGTGGGCTGCATGGAGCCAGGCGGGAATTTAGGGTGTGGGGGAGGTTCTGCATGGAGCCAGGCAGGAATCTGGGGTGTGGGGGAGGTTCTGCATGGAGCCAGGTGGGAATCTGGGGTGTGAGGTGAGGTCTGCCCACAGTAGAGCCCGCAAGGCTGAGGTGAAGCGGGACTGTTGGGGTTGGTGGAGACCCCTGAGCAGGGGTGGTGGTGGTGGCTGGTCCTGTGTCCAAGGTGGTGAACTCGGGTCACCCAGGAGGCTGCTGCAGGAAGCCCAGATCTGCTCCTTAGGTGGAGGGTTCCTACGAGGCAGCAGTGAAGCTTCTGAGATAGAGGCAAAGTTTGGGGAGAAGTGCGGGTGTATTCTAGCTCAGCAGGGCAGAGGCAGGGTTTGTCTGGGTGCTTGTAGAGCTGGGCAGGGAGGCAGCATGAAGTGTGAGTGCCTCCATCAGCAGGAGAAACGCGTGGGTCATTGTTGGCAGAGATGTGCGGGTTAGCAGCAAGGCAAAGCACAGGTCTCTAATGCAGGGATGAAGCCCAGAGCTGAGGTGTTGGTGGGGTGGACAAGCTCCTGTTCTGAGAGGCACCAGTGTGGATCTCCAGGATCAGTGATATCCATGGCCCTTGTGGTTGGGACAATGGAGACAGGCAGTTGTGCTGTGTGCATCTGGGAGACCTGCAGTAGGAAGCCGCGATGAAATGGGCACAGGAGCAGAACTCGGGTCCATGGTGAGGGCTCAGCTGTGAGAGTCTACGCATCTGTCTGGGGGCCATGCACCTGGTCCTGGGCCCAGAGCTGTGCACAAGTTGAGTTACCTCATCTCGTGAGGCTGCTCTTCAGGATGCTGAGATTCCTGGGCTTCTGTCTCAAGCAGGCCGGCTGCGCCTCCTTCCACCTGCTGAATTATCCTTGTTGGATGGTGAGTCAGGGGTTTGGGTGGGCAGTGAAGGGATCACCCTCCTGTGGGAGCAATGGCAGTGATCAGAAGATGTGCTTTTCCTTGTAGCCCGTGAGTATGAAGGAAGAGTTTTCGCAGTCAGAAAGAAGAACTTCAAGCACTTGATGGTGGAGGTGATGCGAATCTGGAACTTTCTGCCTAGGATCCTCAATCAGGTAGAGAGCTCCCAGAAGTTGAGGATTGTCAACAGAAGTGAGTCTCCCTGTGTTCTCAGCAGGCATTGGAGTTGGGAGGTGTATAGTTCGTTCTGCACAGGTTCACCCTAGATGAACAGCAGCAAAGTAACTGAGTGACCAGAGAGACTGTGAGTGACCAGAGTTATGCTTGTGAGGATGGGTGCCAGGAAGAAGTGGGCTACTTTCTGAAGCACCTGACATGACCTCTCCCTTTCTCCTTTGTGCTGGCTCTGCTGCCCAGCAGATGATGCTTAGACATCTGAAAACTGGAAACGAATTAGGTGTTTTACTTGTGTAAATGAAGGACTTTGCCGTGTTCTCGTCTGGCATGGAGTTACTGGTTGAGCCATGTCCAGTGCAGACTTTAAGTCACAGTGGAGTTGCTGTGAGAAATAGCCATCCAGCATCCTGGTGACATTGGAGATTACCCTGATGAAGACTTGGCTCTGGCGTCTCTGACAGCAAAGTAGGATGAAGGTGTTCTTTTGTGGTTGAGACTGATTTACCAGCCCTGTTGGACAGGTTGCCATCATGGCATGACAACTACATGGGCAAGGAGATGTCAGAGGTCAAGGGTGTGATTTTGTGGACTGAGCAGATGAATGACCCCATCAGCACAAAGCCAGAGGCCGAATGCTGGTGGTTGCTGTGCGAGGACAGCCTTGTGCTACAGGGGCCGATTTCTGCAGTGACAACCTTGGCTCCTCACGGGCCTGTGGGTTTAGGGACAACCTCAGGGATAGCTTTGCTGGACAAGGGTCAGTGGGGGCAGAGATGGCCTCATGCGACAGGATTCCATGGGTAAAGTCATGACCTCACCCATCTGGGGCCTGTAGGTATAGATAAGCTATTGCAGAACAGGGATCAATGCATGCAGGGGTGGTTTTGTGTGACAGGGGACTATGGCTGTAGGATGACATCCCACCATGTGGCATGTTGTGTAGTTTGTTGTCAATTTTCTTTGGATGTGGTTTGGTCTTGCAAGCCAGGGCCCATGGATGAGGGGCAGGGCAGGTGTGATTGTGGCCTGCGTTGTGGACTGCCCCACCATCTGATTCCTGTGGGTTCAGAGATGGCCTTGGATGACAGAGGCCTGTGGGTGTAGAGATGGCCTTACACAACAGGGATCTTTGGGTTCAGGCAGGCCTGATGTGTTAAGGGCCTGGGAGGAGCAGCATTGTACAAAGGCATCAATGGGTGCAGGATGACATCTCATGCCACAGAGGCTTGTAGCTACAAGGAAGGCCTCATGTGTTGGGCTCTTAGGTGCGAGTACAGCCTCAGTGTCTGTGACCTGTTTGTGCAGGCCACTCTTGCGTGATGGAGGCCTGTGGACTACAGGGTAAAGGGCTTTTGGGTGTAGGGACAGCCTTGCCTTCCAAAGGCTTGTGGGTCTGGGAAGACCTTGGCTTGTGCATGTGTTCACAGCGTACATGCCCAGGACCACTGTGTTCATGACAGCCTAAGCTATTTTGGTCCTTTAGGTGCAGGAGAGCCTCTCACAATATGGATCTGTGGGTGCAGGATCTGCCTCAATGACAAAGGTCAGTGGATGCAGGGTCTGCCTCAATGACAAGGGTGTGTAGGTGCAGGGTCTGCCTCAATGACAAAGGCCTGTGGGTGCATAGATGGCCTCCTGCATCTGGGCCCTGTGGGGACAGGGAAGGCATCAGGTGACTGGGGCCTTTGGCTCTGGGATGGTCTTTCATGTCCAGAGCCTCTGGGTGCAACAAAGACCTCACGCACATCTGTGACTGGCTGCAGCGATGGCAAAGCATGACAGGGGCCTGTGGGTGCAGGGATGGACTCACATGAACAGGGTCTGTGTATGGGAATGGCCTCATGGCTCCAGGACAAATAGGAGAAGGGATGGCCTCACCTATCATTTTTATGATCAGGGATGGTCTCAAGCAAATGGTGCCTGTTTGTATGGGGGAGGGATGACCATGTGTATCCAGGGTGTCTGGATGGCCAGAATGCCTCGTGTAACAGTGGCCTTTGGGTATAGAAGTTATGATACATGTCTGGGACCTCTGTTGTGGGGTTGGCCTTACACATCAAGGGGTTGTGGATGTAATGATATTTTTGCACATCTGTGGCCTGTGGTTGCAGGAATGTTAAGGCATGAGAGGTCCTGTGGGTGAAAGGATGGCCTCGTAGGCCCAGGGTCCCTGAGGTCATGGATGGGCTTATATAACAGGGATTATAGGAGATATAGGGCTGGTCTCTCTCCAAAGGGTCCTGTTGGCTTAGGGATACCCTGGCATAATCTGCCTGTGGGTGCCTCACATGTCTGGGGCCTGTTCATGCTGGAATGGCCTTGTACATCCATGGTCTATAGATGGATGGATGGCCTTGTATGGACAGGGGCTTGAGGTAGTGATGGCCTCTTGTGACAGTTGCTTTTGTATGCCATGATGGTGTCATGTGACAGAGACCTGTAGGTGCAGCATGGCCTTTTACTACGTTGGCCATTGGTTGTAGTAATGGCCTTCTTTGATAGAGCCTGTGCATGTGTGCCTGGTGGGCTCCTGTGACTTGGTCCTGTGGTCCAGCATGACATCAAGAACTGACCCTTGTGTTTTATCAGTGTATGTGCATTCAGGTACAGTTTGGAGTGACAGTTGCCTTGGGTATAGGCTTGGACCTACATGAAATGCAGGGATGGGTTTATGTGACAGGGGCCTTTGTGTGCAGGTATGATCTCAGTTGACAGAGGTCGTTGGATTAGGACAACCTTATGTGACAGTGCCTGTGTGTGCAGGGAGGGTCTCATGTAACATTTGCCTCATGTGCACATGTGGCCTCACGTGATGGTGGTCTTTGTGTGCAGGGATGGCCACACAATGAGAGTGGCCATTGGATACAGTGATTGCCTTATGTGACAGGTCCTTTGCATGCAGAGATGACCTCATGAGTGTGGGATCTGTAGATGCAGGTGAGGTCTGTGAGTGCACTGATGAGCTTGTGTGACAGAACTGTGGGTCTAAGATGACTTCACGTAACACTGGCCTTTGGTTCCAGAGATGACCTTGTGTAACCGGAGCTTGTGGGCACAGGGATTGCCTCATGTTACAGGGATCTGTTGGTACAGGATGACCTCATGTGTCCAAGTCCTCTGGATGCACGAATGGCTCACAAGATAGTAGCCTTTCTGCTCTGGGATGGCGTCATGTGAGACATATCTGTGGCTGCAGGATAGGCTCATGAGATAAGAGCCTGTAGGTGCTAGGATGGCTTTGTGTGACAGAGACTTATTGGTGCAGGACAGACTCCTGTGACATAGGCTCTTCTTGCAGGGATGGCCTTGTGAGACAGAAGCATGTGTGTGCTGCAGAATGGCCTCATGTGACATTTGTCTTTGTGTGCAGGAGAAGTCTCTCCTGACAGGGGACTTTGGGTGCAGGGATAGCCTCATGTGAGAGAGACCTGTGTGCAGGATGCCCTCATCTGGCAGGTATCTATGGGTACGGCATGGCCTCCAGCACCAGTGGTCTTTGAGTATGGGAGATTGCCCCTGGATCTCTTCCTGTTTGACCTATATGGGAGTTCTTACGGACATGGCATACTGAGTCCCCAGGGGAGCCCCTGTCAATGATATTGGCAGCCTGAGACTTCAGCTTGACCTGATCACTGGCGAGAACAGTGGGCTGCACCCCAGCCTTTCTTCTCTGTCCTTGGATGAGCTGTGCTGGGTCTTCCTTGATAAGCAACTGACAAGTTGGTGTGGTCCCACGTTACCTGCCAGGCACATGTGGTTTATGTGACCTGCATCAGGATTGGAGGATCTAGAGAGGTAGAGCTGCCTTCTCACCAATTACATGCCATGGTGGGTGAAAGGATTGTCGGGGGATGCCCTTCTGCCTTCCCTTTTTCTTTTTCTATGTAAGTTGTACTTGCTTTATGATAAATAGACATGCTCAACCAGACTGTATCTGGTGATTCTTGCTGAGAAACACTGTCACCTCATCTCCTTGGTGGTCATGGGGGGCTGCTAGTCAGAAACCCCTGAGATTTAGATACAGGGAAGGCCCCTGGTGATAGTGGCCTATAGTGCAGAATGACTTCATGTGACATTGATTTTTGTTTGTAGGAATGACCTCAACCAAAAAGGGCTCCTTATGTGCGGGGATACCTCATATGACAGAGGCCTATGTGTGCAGGATGGGCTTAATGTGTCAAGGATGTTTGCATGTAGGACAGCCTTGTGTCACATTGGTTGTTGCTACAGGGATGGCTTCATGCAGCACTGACCTGTGAGAGTGGTTGGTCTTACAGGGCTGTTTGCTGAACTGTTTAGAAGAAAAGAGTCTGTGGGTTTATGGACAGTCTCATGACAGGACCCTTGAGTGCAGACATGACCTCATGGGTGGGATTCTTTAAGTGCAGGGATGTACTTGTGCAACAGGACATGTGTGTTCCAGACGACCTTGTGTTACTTTGGCCATTAGCATTGGGAAGACTTCATTCAGCAAAGGCTTGTGTGGATGGACGGCCTTGTGTGACATTGGGCTTTGGGTTCAGGGTGACCTTGTGTGGGAGGGCCTGTATATGTTGCAGAGATTGCCTCATACATGAAGAATCCATGGGTGCAGAATTTCCATGAGTGACAGGGGCCTTTGGGTACAGCACTGGCATCATGTAGCAGAACTGTAGGCATAGGAGAGCTTCATGTGACATTTGACTTTGCGTATAGAAATGGCCTTATGCTACCAGGATTTGTGGAAAAAGTACTACCCCGTGAGTCGTAGGCCTGTGGTTGCATGGTGGCCTCATGAACCAGAGGCCTTTCTGTCCTGGGATCACTCCATGTGATAGGGACCATTGGATGCAGGACAACCTCGCACCACATTGGTCATTGTAGCAGGGATGGTTTCATGCAACAGAGGCCTGTTTTTGCAAAATGTCCTTGTGCAAATTGGGCTTGTGATTAAGGACGGATTTGCAAACCCCTCTCTCATTGTGTTTGCCAGATCTGCCTAGAAAACAGGATGGTGAGGGTCCAGGAAAGTTTCTGTGCAAAAGGGCACTTAGAGTCAGTCATGGCCTATGTCACTGTGGCCTTAGGTGCAGGGATGACCTCATGCTAGAAGTTTCTGCATGTGTAGGATGGCCTGAAGTAAGATACTATTATGCTTCAGGGTCCCTCAGTGTAGGATGGCCTCGTGGAAAGGAACTTTGTGTGGAGGGATGGCCTTGTGTGACATTGTCCTTTGTGTGCAGGGATGTTTTCATACGACATTGGTCTTTGGATACAGGGAAGTCCTCACCAAATGGATGAGGATAGAGTCATATGACAGGCTTGAGTATACAGGAAGCCTCATGTGACAGGTGCATTTGGGTGCAGGGATGGCCTATGTGACAGATGCCTTGTGTACAGGATGAACTTGTGCAACTGGCTGTTGGTACAGGGGTATCCTCATGTGACATTTGTCATTGAAGGCAGATGTGGCCTTGTGTGAAAGGGTTGTTTGCTGAAATGGCCTCATGCGTGAGGGCCCTGCGGGTACAGAAAAGACTCTGATATCAGGGACCATTGAGTACAGGGATGGCCTCATGCAATGGAGAACTGTGGTTGCAGGAAGGCTTGACTCAACCTTGGCCTTTGGTTGCAGAGATTTCCTCATGCAACAGAAGCCCATGGTTGCAGGTATGGTCTTGTGTGATAGTGGTTTTGTAGGAATGACCACATGCAAAGGACCCTGTGAGTGCAGGGTTGGCCTCATGAGAAAGGGGCTTTTGTATTCAGGGAGTGTCTCATGGGAGAGGGATCCATATGTGCAGGATAATCTCCTCCCCCATCCTTGTTGAGATAGAGGCAGCTGGGAGCAAAACTGTATCCTGAGCCAGAAGTCCAGGCTGTGCCTCCCCCACCCAGAGTGATGGCCTCACGCATGGAGCACGCAAGGAGCCATGAGTTCTCCTATCCACACTAAAGGCTCATTTCACCCAGAAGCCTGTTGAAAGTTCCAGAAGCTTCAGTCTCCCATCTGAGATGTAATTCCAGCAGAAGCCCTTTCTCCACAAATGAAGATGTCACCAACTCTAAAGATGAGATAGTCTCAGTGGCAAGATCAATTTCCCACCTTATTTTAGTGAGTTGTTCCTCCACATTCTCTTTGAAACCCTTTCCCTTTGTCTTCCTTGTGAAAAGCAGCAACCTGCAGGGCTCTGGCCGCTGGCACATGCTGTGAGTTGGCTATTGGCACAGACCTTGTCCAAAAGGTACAGTGGCACTTGTCGGTGCAGGAGAGAAGCAGTGTGCACTCCCAGCAGCCTTCGCCTTTGCAGCAGCTCTGTTTAATTCCCTGATTTACTGAGGTACTACAGCTGGAAAAAAAGACTATTCCCTGTGCGTTACAGTCATAAGATTTGGTGAATACTCTGTCCTGACATTTGATTTTGGCAAAGGACTGTCCCATTCTGAACATTCATAAGGTTTCTATCCCTGGTGAATTTTCTATTTCATGAGAACAGATTTTCATAAAAAGGCATTTTGAAGTCACTACTCTCATGTCTGTCCCCCTTTTCTGACTTCACTGACGTCCATAAGACATGGTTTATACAGAAATCTTTTCCAGAGCCATGTATTCATGAGGTCTCTCCCCTATGTTTGTTCCGTGATGTATTCTAAGTCGTGATTTCTAGATAAAGGCTTTTCCAGTGGTGGAATTCATAAGGTTTCTCCCTGGTGGGTGTTTGCCAATGTCTTATAAAGGATGACATATGGCAAAAAGTTTTTCCACACTCATTACATTTGTAAGGTTGTTCCCCTTTTGGAGGATGAAGTAGGTGATTGTACTTACACTACCAAGGATCCTGTTTCCCAAGTTGGATACCAGGGCCAATTAGTAACAGGATCCAGAAATCATCATCCACTACATAGAAAGGAAAAAGCAAGGTGCCTCCCTCTGATGAGGATGCAAGTTCATTCAAAGGTTCAACCTGTCTTACATTTGGTCCTAATAGTGTATCAATCAGTGTCAGAGGCAGGAAGAGAGATGAGCACTTACTACACTGATGGAATGGCAAAGTCCGTTCTGAAGCCCTAATGCTTCCCAGAATCCAGCCAGTGGCTGTAATCAGCCCTGACATTGCAGAAGGAGTCAAGAGATCCAGTTTGGAAGGTGATTAGAAATGGAGTGTCCTGAACTAACTGCTATGAGCCATCTGGAGGGAAAAAGATCTCATAGAAACAACCACTCACAGACCTGGTTAAATGGAGTTACACTGGCCATGCACATCTGCTCTCTGTCCACTCTGTATTGCTCACTTAAAACAGCAAGTATTTTAACTAGTTTAAACTCTCCCCATTTCTGAAAAGCTGCATTTTTATTTGCTTCCTTAAAAATTAGAGGGAAAGCTGCATGTGAACCTGCACGCATGCACGTGCACACACACACCATCCATCTGCTACTTCTCTCCCCAGTGGATGACAACAGCTGCAGCTGGACCTGGCTGACTCCAGGAGCCAGTGTTTGGCCCGTCACATGCTCCTCTTATTCCTGTGCATTAGCAGGAAGCTAGGTTAGAGCGACACTGCAGAGGAGACAGAACTAGATCAGATCACATGTATTCCAACATGGGATGAGGGCGTCCCACACAGCAACCTAACACACTGCAGCACAACAAAGGCTTCTGATCTTTATTGTTTAATTTATCTAAAAAGTCCAAATTAGAGAAAGACAGATGCAGAGAGAGATTATTCTGTCTGCTCCAATTCATGCCCGTTTGTTGTAATGACCAGGGCTGGGCCAGGCGAAAGCTGGAGCTAAGCGCTGCATCTGTGTCTCTCTTATTGGGAGCAGGGACCCAAACACCATGCCGGCTAGATTGAAAGTGGAGCATCCAAGGTTTGAACCAGCATCTGCATGAGATGCAGGCACCACAGGCTGCAGCACTACCTGCTGTGTCACAATACCAGTTCCAAGGCTTTCCATTTTTACATTTATATTCTCTTCACTCTGTGGCCTACAACCAGCCCGTTATTTTTGAATGGTGAAATTGATATACCTATCTCAAGCATTTAAAAAACCTTTTTTTTTGGAAAAGGAAATTGATTTGATAAATAAAAAGACTTTGTGAGCACCTGGTTCTCATGCTGAGAGCTCTTCATCCTAGGAAATGGGGAGGGCTTGGAGAGGGGCTGTCCTCTTGCCCATCATTGTGGGGACCTGATACTGAACTGGTAATGACCTTGCTGTGGATCTCAAATCCCTTCCTGAGATCCATTGAAAGTTCTCAACACAAGTTTTTGTTGGTATGCTGGACCATATCTGTGATCATTGGTTGGGTCCTGGGTCTTCCCTGTGGTTCTGTAGGGCACTGGATACCCTCATCTCTCCTGCATTGCTTCCTCCCCTGGTGCCAGAAAGCCCCTCCAGGCAATGCCCAGAGCAGGTGATCATGCTGATGCCAAGTGGAATGTCCAGCTTGATTGGAAGAAGTGGCTCAGGGAACATCTAGAAGAGGAGGGCACCCATGGACAAAAGCATCTCTAACTCACCACATTTTTTCTGCAGGGAGCCCAGCAAGCAGGTGTTGCATGCCACACCCCCTCAGCTACTTGATCAGCAGGGAGACTCCTGTGTTCTGATCTGTGCACATGGTCAGGCAAGTGGGCAGGTGAGTGTTTGAGGACTCAGGACTAGAGAGCCGGAGACTTTCAACAGAAATCAGGCTTCCCATTTCTGTGCTCTGGCATGGTCCTAGATCTGGCTCAGGGCTCAGAGCTGGAAGTACAGTGGCAACACATCCTCAGATGGCAAGAAGATGCCTCTTAATGGGTCCCTGCCAGCCCCTTTTCCCAGAATGGCCACATGTAGAATGGAGCTCACAGATTCCTCCCACCCCCTGAGTGCCATGATTGACCAGCTTCCTGATAGCACTTGGACATTTACAGGCTGTCCCTGTGTTGTGCCTCTGTTACTGTTGACCAGCTGCTGAGGCTCAGGTCTGGGCTGGCTTGGGCTGCTGGGTCAAGGCAGGTACACTGTAATCACCCCATGGAGCTGCACCGTGAGACCCTTGGAAGTAGCTTGGCAGCCACCACCACAGCTTCCCAAGGCCTGAGTTTCTGAGCCAAAGCCCCAATCTTTCTGGCTGTGTAGCATACTCTACAACTCAGGACCTGAGGCCCAATTAGATTCTCCAGACCCAAATACTTTATCTTCCTGGATTTGGGGGGCATACCCAGGAATAGCATCTGCCCATTTAAGAGAGCCTCTCTCTAAGATGGAGGGGCCAGCCTGTGCCTCTGACCTCACAGTGGCAGTTGGATGATTCCATTTACATAGAGGGGAGGGGGTGGGATGGTGGGAAGGGGGTATGCCACAGGCTCTAGTGGGATGGATTCAGACCTGCATTATCCTGAAATAGAAAGTTTAATAGAGGGGCCATGACACCCTAGCAGTTGTGTGATGTGACACCACAGGCCTGTGGGATCCATTTTCCCTGGCTCTCCCTGGTCCCCCATAGCTGGCTCTGCAGTGGTACGTTCCGGTTGCCAGGTTTAGATTTCAGAAAAAAAATCAGTGTTCTTTGCTGCGAGGCCGTGGATGTGGTGGTGACCACTGAAGCTGCCTTGCTTCATGGAGCCGCCAGGGGCCACCCCTCATTCATATGTGGGGTGGTTCCTGGATGAGCTACACGACGTGAGTCTGGGCGCCATGAGGGTTTTGTGATCTGAGCCACTGTTGCCACAGGGTCTGAGGCGAGCCCTCACCTATGGCCAGGTGTATTGGGTGGTTTATTCCTATGGCAGAGCAGGACCTGGGTATCAGGAACATGAAGAGGGAGCTTCATTGGTTTATTGGTTTATTGGATATCACAAAGTAAGGGAATGGTTTCAGAGTGTCAAATGAAGTGGCCTTTTTGTTATGTTTGTTTTAAATTTTGGGCAGGGATCCATGACACATGATTTTTCCAACTGTGACAATTTTGAGGACAAATCTCCCCAAATCAATTTAGTGATGAAACCTCTTGTATTGAAAGGACACTTGAACTCAGTTGAAAGTTTGGGATTATATCTCATTATCTTCAATGAGGAGTGCCCCTGAGGTGCTTCTCAGTGAGATTCTTCACCCTGTTTTATCTTTGTCTTGTTAACAGAAAGGAGATTGTTAAAGCTTAGTGATTGTCAATTCCCAGCGTTACTTTTTTTTTTTTTTTTTTTTGGTTCAGTTCATTATGAGGTAACAGAGACCTCCTCCCTTTCAGCGTGTATAGTTGTCTTTGTTGCATATTTCCAAGTTTGAAAAAAACACTAATATTTTTAAAAGACTAAACATTGAGGCAGATGTAATTACGCTGTTCTTTCATTTATTGCACTGTAGCGTGAGGGAGGTGTGTGTGTGTGTGTGTGTGTGTGTGTGTGTGTGTGTGTGTGTATTCTGAGTGAAGTAACAAAGTTTTGGCCACCAGTATCAAGGTGTCAAGGAGAAGAAGACAGCAGTTAGAACAGATCACTAGCATTAAAAAATCAAATGCTTACTGAAGCATACACACCTGCTAGGGAAACTTATAGGCTGGGCAGCTGACATTCTCCTGAATATGGAAGTCTGTGGGCTGAGGAAATGTTTTAAGCAGTGCAGGCGTGAAGCACAGCAGTGCTTTAAGGTAAAAAGCAGCTGTGTTAGTGGCGAGTGGGCTCAGGAACTGATATGTTGGCATGCTTGCTGGCATTGGGGAGCTGTTTGAAGCCTTTTCAGGAGTTAGACCTGGGCCTTCCTGAGCCTAGGTAAGGATGTAGGTTAGATGTCAGAGAAGCAAAACTGAAGATAGAGCTGCAGTGATAGGGGACAATGAATGAGGATATATTTAAGCATTGGAAATTAAAATGGATATTGCTTTAATTAGGGATGAGGGAGAAAAAGGATCTGGAATAACTGCCAGCTTTCTGGCTGTGGCACTCTAGGCATTCAAGTGCAGGCATTTGGAGAGTGAAAAACTAGGTGAGAACTAGTTTGGTTTTTCTTTTTTTGTTGTTGTTGTTCTTTTTCTGTCTCCCCCCACAAAAAAGTATTATCAGGTTTATTTATTTGGTATAGGTTAATGAACTATAGACAGCAACCTGGGTGTGGGGATTAGAGTTAGAAAAATGATTTTGGAGGGGAGAGTACTTATTAAAGGGTATTTTTTTTAGGCAGAAAGTTCCTAGCAAGTGAACAGTTGCTGTAGAGATTTTGGATTGAAACCTGGAAAGAACTAACCTTGTACTTCAGAAGACTCTTTAAAATGTGTTTTTATTCTCCTTCTTTCTCCTACCTGCCTCCTTTGTTTTTGGTAGAGTAGCATCTGCGGCTTGGCAAAAAAAACAACAGAAAAATATTATTGAGTGATGATGGGTGATAAGCTGACCCAGAGAAAGTTGAAGCACAGAAACAATGTTGGAAGTCTTGAGCTGTGTTGTGCCCAAGACCTATGGTAGGGGTGGGGGGAAGAAATGATTTACAAGGTCACAGTTATGGCATGACTACCGTTCACGCTCTGAATTACCTGAGTGTTCCAAATGTTTCATTCCCATCATAGATAATCAGAGAAACCTATAGAGTTTGGATGCAGGGGTTCAGAATCTAAACACAGGGACCAGAATCATGACATTGCCATTCTATGCTGAAATACTGGCTGTTCCACTTCTGATCTACTTACTCTGATGTACATGGGAAAGAAGCAGAAGCTGGCCCATGTGTTTGGACTGCTGCAGCCCATGTGGGAGACCGAGATGTTGTTGTAGATATTTGATTTGGTCATTCCTAGCTTCTTCTGCTTTTGTGATTGGGGGAAGTGGATAGAAGAGTTATCTCTGTCTGTTTCACTCTACTTCTGAAGCAAATAAAATGAGTTCTTTAAAACAGAACTTTAAACCCAAGCTTGTCATTTTTTTTTAAAGATTTATTTATTTTATTACAAAGTCAGATATACACAGAGGAGGAGAGACAGAGAGGAAGATCCTCAGTCCGATGTTTCACTCCCCAAGTGAGCCGCAACGGGCTGGTGTGCGCCAATCCGAAGCCGGGAACCTGGAACCTCTTCTGGGTCTCCCACACGGGTGCAGGGTCCCAATGCTTTGGGCCGTCCTTGTCTGCTTTCCCAGGCCACAAGCAGGGAGCTGGATGGGAAGTGGGGCTGCTGGGATTAGAACTGGCGCCCATATGGGATCCCGGGGCTTTCAAGGCGTGTACTTTAGCCGCTAGGCCACGCCGCCAAGCCCAACTTGTCATTGGTTTTTAAACTTTTTAATTGAGATATTTGTTTGAGAGTTGTGGAGATCGAGTCAGAATGAGAGTGCTTTCACTTGCTTCTCTACTCCCTGAGTGTCTGCTGTGTCTGGGGCTGAAGCTGGGAGTCATGTATACAACTTAGGTTTCCAATGTGGGGTCAGGAACTCAGTTACTTGAGCCATCACTGCTGCCTCCCATAGTCTGCATTAGCAGCAAGCTGGAGTCAGTACCTGGAACTGGGAATTGAGCAAGGTAATTCTGTGGAATGTGAGTATCTTCTTCATTAAACAAAAATATCCACTCCCCAACGTCTATTTGCAAGCTTCAGATAAATGTTTTCTTTCCAGTAGGAATATATTTTGTGTAAAATACAGTATAATTTATATATAAAACCCCATTGGTGTTAAAAAGTAAGAGAACTTAGGTCACTCAGCTTCTTTTTTGGCCTTCTTTGTTTCTGTTCTTTCGTTTCGAAGCTATGGGAACACATCTGTATGCTTCCAGTTTAAGAAATCATTGCCTTTCCCTCTATTGCACTTCTTTATTGTAGAGTGATTGTAGGTAGAAGTTTGCAGAAAAATATCCTGCAGTGCCTTCTGTGTGGTGATTTTGTTTCCTCAAAAGAAAATGAGGGAATTGACTATATAGAGTTGTAACTGTGTTTGTAATCAGTACTTATTACCTAAATTGCATTTTAAGAACTTAATTTCCTTTGTCTTTAAGGTTTTGATTACGCTACCTGATACTATTGGACAAAGTCAAGATTCTCGTGGTTTTCCATGGGACTGGAAGATCTATGTAACTGTTGTTGCATGGTTTCTAATTTTCATGTTTTTGTGGAGAATTTTTCAATGTGTAAGTAAACAATGCTATACTAAAAAAAGTTCATCCTCTTAGCTGAACAGCTAATATAAGAAATGTGCATTCCTTTTAGGAAAGACAATCGCTTATGTTCTATGTCTAATATAAAAACCAAAGGCATTCAGAACAATTTTGTAAGTACAAGATTTTGAAAGAATTTCCTGTAGAAGTTTTCTGTAGTATTAAAATACCAAAATTCTTTCATTTCTTTTTTTCTCTATTTTTAAAACTTTAATAAATAGCGAGATAGAGAAAGAAACACAGAGAGACATACAGACCAAAAGAAATATCCAATCTACTATTTCACTGCTCAGATGCCTCCAACAGCTAGGGATGGGCCAGCTGTGGTTGTGAGTTGAGAACCCAATCAGAGCCTCCTGCATGAGTAGCATGGCCTGAATACGTGAGCTGTTGCTGGTGCCTCCTGTGGTTGGTTTGTATTTGCAGGACCATGGAGGCAGGAGGCAGAGCTGGAGATTGAACCCAAGTCCTCTCCTTTGGATTGTGACCATCTTACCAGACTGTTTTCCATCAGTAGGTCAAGTTCAGAAGTTTATTATGGTTACTGATAATTGATATACTTAGTTTCTTCAAGCTTAGTTTATTAACTTCTTCCACTTACCAAAAACAAACAAAAAAACCCACATTTATTTGAAATGTAGCAAGAGAAATAGAGGGAACAAGCAATTAATCTTGTAATGACTGGTTTATTCTTCAAGTGGCTGTAATAACTAAAGCCTGGGTCAGAATGCAGCCCAGAAATTGCATCTGTGTCTTCCCCCATATGTGCCAGGAATTCAAATTCTTGAGCAACCATTTGCTGCTTCCCAAGTCAGTCATGGAATTGGACTGTAAATGGAGCTGCTGATCTCTTGGAGAAACTGATCCCGTTTCCAAGATATGCTCCTTTCCTGTGGAACTTGAGGGTGACATCACGCAGCCACTTCCTTTCCTGGGTCAAGAGAGCTATGCAGCAGGAAGGGTTGCACTCTCTCCTGATGAACATAGATAAAAACGCAAGCTTCTCTTTCTCTCACTTTCCTTATACTGCACATCTATCTCCGAATGTGTCTCTGATTTCTTCATCATTTACAGAAACATTACAGAAAATAGTTTTAAAAGGTATGGTGAAAGAAAGATTTATTTGAAAGGCATAGTTGGAGGGGGAGATGAAGACTGAGGGAGGGGAGTTATTTTTTCATCTTCTGGTTCACTCCCAAAATTTTGGCTACAACCAGTGAGGCCGAGCCAGGCCCAAAGATGACAGGAGCCAGGAGCTTTTTCCAGTGTCCTAAGTGGGTGCATGGGCCCAATAACATGGGCCACCTCTTACTGCTTTCCTGGGTGCATTCACAAGGAGCTGGATTTGAAATAGAGCAACCAGTGTCCATATGAGATGCTGCTATCACAGATGATAGCATAACATACTATGGCATCATAAGGGCTCTTTAAGGATCTTTTAACTTGTTATTCTGCTTTGAATATAATGCGTCTAGCCATAAAATTCCTTTTCTCTATCCTTTAGACTTCTGCAGACTCAAAGTTAGGATTGTCTTTTTGTAAACATGGAGAAATTTTTTCTTTATTTTAAAAATTATTTTCTCTTTTTGAACTAATGTTTTTCAGGTATTGTTTTTCTTTTCCTTTTTATTTTTTTTTAATTTTGAAGATTTATTTATTTTTATTGCAAAAGGCAGATTTACAGAGACAAGGAGAGAAGAGGATGATCTTCCATCTGCTAGTTCACTCCCCAAAGTGTACCCATGGTGGGAATGGAGTTGATCAGAAGCCAGAATCCAAGCTCTTCTAGGTTTCCCACATGGGTACAGGTGCCAAGCCTGTGGACCATCCTTCAGTTCTTTCCCAGGCCACAAACATAGAGCTGGATGGGAAGCTGAGCATCCAGGATGAGATCTGGCACCCATATGGGATACTGAGTGCTGGCAGGCAGAGGATTAAGCAGTTGGGCTGATTTTTTTCCTTTAAGCTTGAGGGAGTTTCTCAAAATAATGTTTTGATTCACTAATTTACCATTGTAGCATTCTATTATACCCTATTTTTCCTTGTTTAATTTTATTTGTATCCATATTTCATAGCTGAATTAAGTTTTCTTTTATTTCCTTCCTCATCCCTAATGGGGCTGTTGAAAATGGATTTTTTTAACTTTATTATTTGATAAAGATTAAAGAAAAGTAAGGTTTGCTTTACTGTTTTCTTTACAATCAGTTCAGATGTGTCCAATTGATGATATTTATCATATTTATTTTGAATGTTAGCATTAGGGAATGTGATAATAGTTTTCTGAAAATATTTCTTTTAGTGCCAGATTTGTTTCGGGAAAATAAATCAGTGAAATGAAACAGGAATCTTTACAAAAAACTATTTCAGAGCTGTTTATTTACTACTTAATTTAAGAATTTGAAAGGAAGACTTTCACATGTAGATTTTCTCATTGGAAATAGAGCATTTGTCATGGAGAAATTATTTGTAACATTTACATTGGCAGAAGTTAACTTGGATTTACCTAAATGTATATTTGCTTTAACATCTTTTCAAAATTTGTTTCAGGTTAAGAATTGTGGTTTTACAGGTAAGCTTTTTTTTATTGTTCTATTTTAGATCTCATAATTTTTGTATATAATCTGAAAACTTACAGTTTTCTATATGTTTTTAGTGAAAAACAAAAAGCTTGCTGTGGAAGTTTCTGGAATAATACAAGAAAAACGTGAACTACTTGACAAACATAGCTTTGCAGATAAAGAGGTAAGACAATTTTGAAAGTAAAAAATAAGAGCCAGAAAACTAATTATTATGTTCATAGTTTTGTGTAAATAGTTTATTTGCAGTGTAATACAGCATTATGCTGTTCTTCACTTCAACATTGAACAGTTCTTACTAATTTTAGCCATTGTGTTAGGAGTGACATTGTCTCATTCTGGTTTTACCCTGTGTTGTCCTAATGAGTTTCTTTATATATCTTTGAACCACTTGAATTTTCTTTTTATGGACTTGCTTTTTCACATTTAAAAAAGTATATTCATATTTTCCTTTTAATAATTTTCCTACATTTTATAAGGGAGTCCTTTTTTCATTATGTGTATTTCAGTTATGGTTTTCTAATCTGGCTCTTGCAAACAGGTGTTTTCATAAGTTCACTCTGTGTGAAGCTCTGCCTTCCAAACAAATAAGTAAATGTTTATTAGAATAATTTATAGTTTGTGCTCACGGTGTTGGTTTGTTTCAGAATGAGAATTTAGAGCCATCTTTGAAACATTCCAGCGTTGAGGAGTCCAATAAAGCACAAGCTTTGAAGGTAAAGAAACCAAATGGCCTCCTTTTGAAAGTTGGGGCAAATATTGTTGCTGATGACTAACATAGACTTTATAGATAATGTATTGTCAGTAAAGTAAGTTACAAAGAGGTGTGAAAGAATAATTTAGCTTTTATAACTTAAAAATGGTTAAATATTAGAAATAGGTCATTGCTAGGTAGCATGTTTTGACTGAGGCATATTCAGTTCACGGTAGAGCTCACTAGAAGCTGTTTGTTCTTCCTTCCTGGAAAATTCCTGAAGTGACTTTTCCTTTTTTGGACCCAGTTTACTCCACGAGGAGACGAAGGATTCATTAAAACAATTTCAGGAATAGTTGTCAGCAATAAATTACCTAAACTGTGTAATGGTATTTACCTTTCTGTAATCCTCAGAACACTGGGAAATATTCAGAATCAGATCAGGGATTTGCATTGTAAATATTGATATGCTGCTAAGTGTTTCAGAACTGCCTGTCCAAAAATCATTTGCTGAGTTCTGAGGAAAAAAGAATGTTCCCCCATGGCTGGTCTGAAGTTACCAACCTGAGGTTACTGAATGAGGAGTATTCTCATGATTCAGCTTTCCTGAGCCTGGTGTGATTCAACTCCTTGTAAGGAAAATATACTACACTTTAGTTCAATTAAGATGGATTAAGTTAAGTGACTAGAATATGCCACTACCACTTAAAGATCGGGATGTGAAAAGCAGGGAGTAATAACGCAGTACAGAAGAGGTCTGCTTCCACCGATGTGAAGTTAGAAGGTGGTAGACACTTTAATTTGGTGTAGGAGTTCAATTCCATGTGGCAGTTTCAATCACTGATGTCTTTCATCATCAGAACATCTGTTTGTCATTAATTTCCTTGTGCAGTGCAAAGGATGGCATAAATTGTGTTGCAAATATGATATATCTATTAATGCTTTCTTCCTGTGTTACCTAATAATATCAAAAGCATATTGATAACCTCTTATACTTGCTGACCCTTTAAAACACCATCCTAGTAGTAATTGACTAATAGTTTGACAAGAATTTTAGAAGGCATTTGGCTTGCTAACAGAGCTGGAAAAACTCAATAGCAAACACATTTACTCAACCTGGAGTATATGTGTAGACAAACTGAAATAATGGAATATGCCAGCCTGTTGTGAAGGCATTTCAGTTATGTAACATATCAGAAAAATTAGCTAATTGGATATTTTGGAATTTTTTTTCTTATTTTACTAATTAAGAAGACATAGCATTTATTTTCAGGGGTAGTAGTCATAATTAAATACAAACTGTGTGAGAATTTTCACAAATTTATTAGTTGAATCTAGAAAAAAAATTAAACCAGTAGAGCAGGTAGAGTATTTCTGATTCAGGTCAGAAAATTGCTATAAAAATAGTCAAATTTAGAGAGATAGGAAAAATAACTTTTTTTTCAGCAGCACAATAGAGCTTTTTTTAAAAAAAATTATTTTTGCTTGCTTTACATTTGAAACTTTTGATTTTGTTTTTTCAACTTTTGATTTTGTTTTTTCAACTTTGTTGAAGGCTCACAAATGGCAGAGGCATATTTATTACATTTTTTAAAATTCAGTAGGAATAATTATTTAAAATTTTTAATTGTACAATTATTTTAATTCAATATCAAATATCATGAAGAAATCTTGATTTTATTTAATTTTGATGTTATTACATTATAATGAATTAGGTTATTTCACCTTTTTTGTTTTAGAATGCTTTAAAGCAAAGGTTGGCAAACTCTACACAGTGGATTCTCCACCAGTTTCTTTTTTCTGTTTGATTTTTCATGATATAGTTCCTTAGGCTCAAGGATTTCCTCTCTCACCCACCTGTTTTTTGTTTAAAAAAAAAAAAAAAGTTCTACGGCACAATGCTGCTCATTCAGTTAGAATTATCTTTGTTTCTCATTAACATAGTATGTGTGAATAACTGTGATAGAGATTGTGTGTCCTGCAAGCCTGAACTGTTTATTCTCTGTGAAGAAGCTTGTTGGCACCTGCTTGTTGGCAATTTGTTCTGACAATCATTAGGATCTGTGAATTAGACTTAACTTATACTCCATGTGTTTGGGTGTAGTCACCTGATTCCCTAACTACAAATTCCCACATAAGTCTTACAAAGTTGACTTTTCTTTTAGGAAACACATGAAAAGCTGGAGAGTTGCAAATTCAACGAACAGGATGACGTTTTCTTTTTAGAAAAACAATTAGAAAAAGAGAAATCTGAACATTTTGAGCAAAATGCATTGGTAAGACTTTTTGTATTTAATGAAAATATTATAATATGCTAATGGGGTTTCAAAATGCAATGTTATTGGCCAAAGTATAACATGTACTATACAAAAAGGTAAGGAATATAGAGGTCAAAAAATGGAGAGCTCCATTTTCCAGATCCTCTGTTTTCCCTTCCTTAGATGCCATATGTGAAGTAGGGTTTTTTTTTTTTTTTTTTTTGCATATTTTCTTACAGAACTTTCTACATTCACTACTGATGTAGGCCATATAAATCATTTATGTTGAATGATCACATACACACTGTATAGTTTTTATTCATTAAAAATTTTGATTAGGACATTGTAAATATGAGCAGTTAAAATCATGATGTGTGTAAGGAGTAATGTACATTATGTACCTTAAGTGTTGTGAAGTATCAAAGTTGAGATGTGGCATCTTGAAAATTGGAGGGGTTTAGTAAATACTTCTCTACTAACTGATACTTTCTTTCCAGGCAAAACAAAGCATCCAGACCCTGGATGATGAAAGAAAACTCCTCCAATCACAAATTGCTGCAGTAAGTTGAATTTGTCTGACACTTGTCGGTCTGTTGCTTTTGCAAATAAATTAAATTTGGTTGTTGCTTTTATTATTCAGGAATGCTATTTGATGTTAGGGTTTCAGAGGTAGATGATCTTCAGTTTACATACACACACAAGGCACTTGATGAAAGTTTATTGTAACACTATACACATATTTGAAAAGCTGTTGCTATATACTGACACCTGTTGAAGATGCTTGGTGTTTAACATATTAAGGCAGAAAAACTCTCATAAAGTTAGTTTTTAGTGGATGAGATACAGAATACATGGTTCACAAAATTTGCTATGCAATTCATGGACATTGATAACAGGTTATGTCATTTGTCCAAGGTCACGTGGCAAATTGGTGGCAGAACTATACTCTGATTCTAGGTTTTTTCTTCCTGCTATGCTGGGCTGCCTCTGTTGGCATGTTGCTGCCTTTGTTGGCATGTTGTTTCCATGCTTTAGGATGCTTTAGCTGTTGTCCACGTGGATATTCTAGGGAGTCCATGAAGATGATCTGTTGTGTTATGTTAATTGTTACTGACTTAATATGTTTTATACTTAGGCTAAAAGAACCACCGAGAGCTTTCAAACACGTTTGGATTTATTTAAGGTATTGATTGAAAATTTGCAGCTTCACGAAAGCTTGAAACAGGTTTGTACTCAATAGAGACTCTAGCTTTCAGCTATGTCATTAGAAGCACTTTGGGCATACTTGTGACCAACAACATATTAAGACCTAGAGTAGATATTTTTTCTTGTTATTATCAGAGTAGGACACTTTCTTTGCCCACTTGCAAGTGTATATTTTAGGGAGGGGTACACGAGTGTATATTCTTCTGCTACTCTTTCCTGGAGTGAAAGTAAACCAGCATATTTTATACCTTGGCAATCACAGCAGATAGCAGTTACATCCAAATCTTATCTGAGGTTTAATGGCACACATGATTCTGGAGGTAGATAAAATGAGGACTTTATATTTATCCTTTTCTTCCCCATTTATATAGGTAAGATACACTCATTCACATGTATTTCTTTTCCCACTAACTTGATAGTTTTTCAGTGGGAAACTACATATGATCAATAATTGCATTATAGTTCTGTAAGTGCTATATCTGGGTCTTGTAATAGGATTACATTTTCTGTCTCACCCAACATTTTCTTTATCATAATTATTTTGTTTCCTATATACCTATTCATAATTCATCAATACACTGTTTTCAAGAGATGTAAATCTTATAAAATGTTTTTATTTGAGAGGTGGAGATAGAGAAAGTTCTTACCACCTGGGTTACTCCCCAGATAATTGTAATTTTAGGGCTGAGCCAGAACACTCAGAACTGGGAGCTCACTCTTGGTCTGCCATGTAGGCAGCAGGGATCCAGCTACACAAACCATCACCTACTGACTCTTCAGGGTCGTATTTATTGGAAAGAGGAAACTGGGTGGACTGAGACTTGAGCCGCTTCATTATCAGAGATACTGGATATGGATGTCGAGTGGTGCCTTGTTACATGAGAGGCTCAATCCAATTCTTCTTCTTCTTCTTCTTCTTCTTCTTCTTCTTCTTCTTCTTCTTCTTCTTCTTCTTCTTCTCCTTCTTCTTCTTCTCCTCCTCCTCCTCCTTCCTCCCTTCTCCCCCTCCCCCTCCTCCCTCCTCCCCCTCCTTCCTCTCTCCCCCTTCCTCCTCCCTCCTCCCCCCTTCCCCTTACCCCTTACCCCCTCCTCCTCTCTCCTCCCTTCTCCTTCTTTCTTCCTTTTTTTTTTTTTCTGTGATGCTCTTGCTGGCTTTTTTTTTTTTTTTTTGCCTTCAGACTATTTAATTTTTGCGGAGTGCTACCAAATTAATCTGCCTGTAGGCCTTCCCATTTTTATGTCAGCTTCTGAGGTCTACTGAGTTTATTACTATTTTTCTGTCACTTTCCACGTTTTGTTTTTACAGTCATCTTTGATGCATTTCCTATTAAGTGGAGCTGCCAGGATTAGAACCAGCGCCCGTATGGGTTCCAGGCGCATTCAAAACAAGGACTTTAACTTCTAGGATATCACACCATGCCATTTAATTTCAGTTTTTTAGGGCTTACTTTTATTTGAAAGGCATGTTTACAAGAGAGACATGTAGTGTTATAGAGAAAGAGAGACCTTCTGCTCTCTGGTTGACTCCCCAAATGTCTGCAATAGCTGGAGCTTCTTCTGGGTCTCCTGTATGGATTCAAGGGCCCAAGAATTTAAGCCATCCCAGACTGCTTTCCCAGGATATAAGCAGGGAGCTGGATCAGAAGTGGAGCCACCAGTACTTGGTTGGATACCCCCAGAGGATGCAGGTCTTTCAAGCGGAGGCCTGACTGGCTGTGCCACAGCACGGGCCCCAGTATTCATTTTATTTTGCCTGTTAGCCATCATCTGATTCTTTTGTAATTTTACAGAAAAGGATTTTTGGAGGTGTGATTGTGTAGGATATTCTCCAATAAAGGGCCAGTTTAACAAGAAAATTTATTGTTTGATGGTAAAGTTATGAAGTGTAAGTAGATGTTTCTTTCATATGTATATGGAAAATTTCTTTCATGAATTTATACCTTTTTTTACTTATCTACATAGTCTCTTTTTTCAGCCTAAGTATGTTACTTTTAAATAAAGGATTTTCTTTCTAGGACAGGTGTTGTGGGCTGTGGAGCTGATTTACACGCCTTAAGCTGAGCACTCAGGAATTGGGCCTAAGGCAGTAGCACCTGGCCTTTGCAGACTCAGTGGCGTCCTATTGTCCTGTTGATGGGCTTGGAAGAAAGAGGAGATAATAGGGTAATAAAAGAGGCTTGTGAGGACGGCTGAGAAGAGAGTCGGCTCCCAGCACTTGTAACACCATCATGGTCTCCGTGTGTCGGTGCTTTTCGTTTGGTCCTTCGCCGTACCCATGATAGCAACTCCAGCAGACCGCAACAAATGGCGCCCAACGTGGGGCACAGCACGAAGGACATCTGAGGGACCCCTGGATCTATGATAGTAAGTTTAGAATTTAGGATTTCATCCCCAGACCCTCTCCCTGTGCTAGGGCACGAGGGATAATCTGAGGGAGGTTTAACTCTGGAGGGGCATAATTAATCTCATCCCCAGACCTTCTCCCCGTTCTGGGGCACGAGGGACAATCTGAGGGACCCCGGTAATCCAGAGGCAGGTTTATTTCATCCCCAGACCCTCTCCCTGTAGGGCACGAGGGATAATCTGAGGGAGGTTTAACTCTGGAGGGGCATAATTAATTTCATCCCCAGACCTTCTCCCCGTTCTGGGGCACGAGGGACAATCTGAGGGACCCCGGTAATCCAGAGGCAAGTTTAGGATTTAACTCTGGAGGGGCATAATTAATCTCATCCCCAGACCTTCTCCCCGTTCTGGGGCACGAGGGACAATCTGAGGGACCCCGGTAATCCAGAGGCAGGTTTATTTCATCCCCAGACCCTCTCCCTGTAGGGCACGAGGGATAATCTGAGGGAGGTTTAACTCTGGAGGGGCATAATTAATTTCATCCCCAGACCTTCTCCCCGTTCTGGGGCACGAGGGACAATCTGAGGGACCCCGGTAATCCAGAGGCAAGTTTAGGATTTAACTCTAGAGGGGCATAATTAATTTCATCCCCAGACCTTCTCCCCGTTCTGGGGCACGAGGGACAATCTGAGGGATCCCGGTAATCCAGAGGCAAGTTTAGGATTTAACTCTAGAGGGGCATAATTAATTTCATCCCCAGACCTTCTCCCCGTCTTGGGGCACGAAGGACAATCTGAGGGACCCCGGAAATCTAGAGGCAGGTTTTATAATTTTTGCAGGGGCATAAGTAAAATTTATCATGGGGCAAGAACTCTCTAAAATGCAGGTAATTAAGGGAATCCGAGATCTGCTCCAGTCACTAGGCACCGACACTAAGCTTAAGGCCTCGCAGAGTTTTTTTGAAACTGTCTGCGACGTATTCCCATGGTTTGTTTTCTTTGTAGTCATCTTTTTTCTCTGGCGCTTGCTAAATGTTGCTTGGTCATCCCGTCAAGCAGTGGTGGAAGCCCGCCGTAAGAAATTGTCTTTTAAAAGTAGGAGACAGCTACAAACCAGGGTAAATAAGGAGAAGGAGCCCCAGACAAGACAAAGTCTGGAGAAAGTGCGCAAAGGAGATTCGCGGTCCTCTTCTGAGGAGGCTGAGGAGGAAAAGGATGGAAGTGAGTTTGTTAAGGATCCTCCACCTGTAGAGCGTGTGCCAAACAAAAGTCCCTCTTGGACAGGCACAGAGCTCTCTGCGCCGCCTGAGCCATTGGCGCCATCATGTTTGAGCACAGTTGTAAAAGGTTTACAAGAGCAACTTCTGCGCCTCTCCCTTCAGTTGAGGCAGGAACAGAGTGGATGCACTGTTGGGGCTTGTGCTGAACCCCCGCTCTCAACTTTTCTTTCAGCTGTGGAACGTGCGGTAAAGCAAGCACAGGAGCAGGGAGATTCTGAGGCAGCTACCCTTGCTAGGCGCTTTACCTTCCCAGTAGTTGAGGCAGAGAATCAGCAGGGGCAAAGAATTAGACAGCACCTGGCACTGTCCTTTAAGGACATAAAGAGTCTGAGGGACGCTGTTGCCACATATGGTCCATCAGCCCCCTTCACTGTTTCCATGATTGAAGCCTTAGCACTTAACAATTTGACTCCAGCCGATTGGAAACAGCTCTGTAAGGCTGCTCTGGATGGGGGTGATTTTCTAATGTGGAAATCTGAGTCTTTTGAGCTTTGCCTTGACACAGCACGGCGAAATACCCAGGCAGGCTTTCCTGAGAGAAATCATGATATGTTGACAGGAGAGGGGAATATAGCACTCCCCGAGATCATTTGAATCTTGTATTATTTATTTTAAATTTTCTAACATTGGATGTTGAAGGACGGTCTGCTGCAGATCGTCATTGGAATCCGTCTCAGAAGCAGAAAGGTTATGTTATGTGGAAGGACCCCTTGACTGGTAAGTGGCAAGGCCCAGATCCCGTCCTCATTTGGGGGCGAGGATCAGTTTGTGTTTTCCCAGAAAATGAAAATGGTCCGAGGTGGATTCCGGAGAGGCTTGTCCGGCAAGCTTCTGCTGCAGAGTCTTGTGAGAGCTCGGATACTGGACAAGATGATGGCATTTGAGTCGGAAGATCAACAGGACAAGCAAGTATATTAGGCCTTTATATTTAACATAAGTATATCAGTATTTTGTCGCTGTTCTGCAGCGTATTCCCTGACTGATGGCAAAGCCGAAGTTTATCAGTGGCTTTGGACTTTGTTCTCTGAGAGGCATGTGGGATGGGGGAGGAAGTATTGAGCCTTGCTATTACCCATCCGTGCTTTGATTTGAAACTCCTTTTGTTTTGTTTATATTTTCCCCACCTTGTCTTGGAGTCACCAGAGCATGTCTGTCCCAGGATAAATGCTTATCTTAACAGGTACTTACTTCCCCAACAGACAAGGGTAACATTTGCATTTCTATTCCCCACCTGAAGCCTCAGCCCATTTCTCCAGGCATTGCCAAGGAGGAGGGCTTCAGACTGGCCTCTTTGTCATTTGAAAGGGACCAAGGAAGTTGGCCAGTGACACCTTTCTGGCCTTTTGTGCCTAGACCAGGTACCTTGGAAACCAGGAATTTTCTTTGTTTTTGGAGAAACAGCTTTGAGAGGAAACTACGGGTTTTTCTCTCTTGTTTTTCCTCCTGCCACTATGGCAGAGGATTAGTTCCTTCTTTCCTCTGAACCTGAGGACTCGCTCTTGTGAGTGAACCTTAGCTCTTTGAATTTAAAGCTTGTGTTTGCTTGTGTTATCCCTATACTTCTTTCTTAAGTACAGGAGATGCCTCTGAAAGGAATAACACCAAGTTCCAGTACACCCTGACAGCATGCTGGAATGGCAATTGCGATTCTGCTGTTATCCTGCAGCTGCCCTGAATCCCGCCTGTTTCTGTTGGGACTGACGGAGAGGCCTATGTCGGCCTGATAAGTATAAAAGAGACTTTGGCATAACGACGACCATCATAGCCAGTACATCAACAGCCTCTGCCGCCAGCTACCGTGGTGACAGTGAACAAGGTTGCAGAACAAACTGCCAGAGTTACGGAACAACAGGACTTTACGGAAGAACATGAGCGGGTGGGCATACTGGACTATGCTGGACTATGGGTTGATTTATTGGAAAAGAAATAGCAGATGCTGTTAGATTTGGTCTAGGCCTCCTGTACCCATCGTATGCCTTTCTGTTGTATTGTATGCATTTCTGTTTTATCAACTGTGCAAGTGCTAATTGTTCTCCCAAGCCTGGGAACTGCTGTCTGCTCATTGTTACTGAGCTAAGTTACTCCTAAGTTTATGGCCTCTTGTCGCCCATTGTGCCTTTAATGTATGTTTCACCTGTGAAGTGCTTTGTTTTCCCAAGCCCGAAAACTGCTGTTTGTTCTTTGCTACTGAGCTGATATTCACTCCCAGCCTTGGAACAGGGTTACCAGCCTCCCCAAGTATGGTTGAGCAGCTGCAGCAGACAAGGCGTTGAATGGCAGCCAGTGACGGGTGAGATGGACCGGGAACTGACCAACCTAGGACAGGGTCTCCGTCATGCTACGGAGGTTCCCGATGACGGGTAAGGCTGATAACCTGAGAGTCCACAACCTAAGACAGGTGCATTCAAGTCTGCTTTAATACAGAAGGGGGAATATGTTGTGGGCTGTGGAGCTGATTTACACGCCTTAAGCTGAGCACTCAGGAATTGGGCCTAAGGCAGTAGCACCTGGCCTTTGCAGACTCAGTGGCGTCCTATTGTCCTGTTGATGGGCTTGGAAGAAAGAGGAGATAATAGGGTAATAAAAGAGGCTTGTGAGGACGGCTGAGAAGAGAGTCGGCTCCCAGCACTTGTAACACCATCATGGTCTCCGTGTGTCGGTGCTTTTCGTTTGGTCCTTCGCCGTACCCATGATAGCAACTCCAGCAGACCGCAACAGACAGGCAAAGTAACAGAATGGCAGAGGGATAGAGGGAAATGGAGAGAGATGTGTTTCCAACCATTTTATAGAAAAAAATTCATACTATTGAAAACTTGCATTGATTTTAAAGAATTTTTAGTGACAAACTTATCCCTAGTCATTTTACATGAACTTTAAAAAGTATCTGTGTTTTTGTCTCAGAAAACTTTTGATTTTATATACATATGTAAATGAGTTAAAGAATACTTAAGCCTATTATTTTATACTACCCCAATTTGAAAATTCTTTGCAATAGGAGTCATCTTTCCTGTCTTTTTGATGTCTGTTATTGACATACCAGCCTTGTAAATGCATCTGTTTACAAACATGTATGATGAATTGCATTTTTTGTTGCGATTTCAGCTTGTTGGAGAAGCTAAAATACCGAAACAAGAGCTGAATGGACTTAAAGAGAAAATGACATTTATTTGCACTACAATACTGACAGACCAACCTATCAATGACAATGAAAATCAAATTGAGGTAAGTGACTCTACTGATGTGTGTGACTGAGTTGGGTAGAATTGTGTCTTAACTTAGAAACTTAAAAACTTTGTTTCCAAACAAAATAAACTGAAGCAAATCATTGCAATGGCAAATTATGAATTAAATTGCTAGGCTGGAATCTTGACAATATAGCTTGCCCTCTGCACCCACAATTTCCACAGCTATAGATTCAACAAACTGTGCATCAGATCTATTTGAAAAAAAAAATGTATTGTGTCTGACAGATTCTTCTTCTTGTGCTTATTCTCTAAATATATAATGCTATCACTGTTTCCATAACAGAGTTACTAAGTATCATTAGCAGAATAGAACTGAGTTAAAATGTAGGTATTTATGGACTGTTTGTGAATAATGCACTATTGTGCATAAGAGACTTGAACATATGTGGATTTTTGCATTTGTGAGTTAGAAGGCTTGTCCTTGAACCCTTCCTTTTGTGGATGCCATGTGAGAAATGTGTTGTTTAACTTTTTCTCTAAGCTCAAAGATTGACAGACCTTGAAATACATGTTAAACAGAACAATCCTAGCACTGTGTGCAAAGCTGTAGACCTTTTCGTTTGGTGCCTCAAACTCTTAAAAGTGTGAGGCAACTGAAGGATGGAAATTGTAGAGCAGAACAGATTTAAGTGGGGCTTTCCAGAGAAATATACGACACAGTCATGTGATATTTTTGTTACAGTGCTAGAAAATTTTTCTGCAATCCAAGAAAAAACAACCCAATGCTGGGAAACGTCTCATGTTCTAATTTGAATACTTCTTAAGAATGTATTTTATCTCAGTTGAACTCCTCACTTATGTTTTCTTTTTAATACATTAAAATTTGTAATCTTTATATCACAGATTGGTCATTATATAAAATATATACTTTATGTTAATGATCACTTTTATTTGTAGCAGATAATCATCTCATACAACATTTTGCCATTTTAAAATATGGATTTAGCAAGAATGAACTATTGTAAGATGTTTCATTAAGAATCACTAGTTTTGGTTTTATCTTATAGAGCTTAATAGCCACAACAGCCTTGCCTGGACCTTGTTGTAGCCAGCAGCCAGGAACTCCATCTGAATGTCCAATCAAGGTGGCAGGGATGCTTCTACTTGCACCACCTGTTGGTGCGGCGTTTAGGGGTGAATATGGTCATGGAGGAGAACTAAGAAGAAGTTGGAATCGGGAGATGTAGTGAGGATGGGAACCCAGGCATTCAGATGAGAATATGGGCATCTCAATGGGCTTCTTAACTATTGTGCCAAATACCTACTCTAGGTAGATTTATTTAAAAAGTGTAATTGTACGTCCACAAGAAATACATTTGGGCTGGTATTGTGGTACTGTAGGTGAAGCTACCACATACATGAGCATCTCATAGCTCCTTGGTGCAGTGTACTTGGAAAGGCAACAGAAAGATGGCCCAATTACTTGGACCTCTGCCACCCATGTGGGAGACCCAGATGGAGGTCCTGGCTCCTGGCTTCAGAATGTTGTGATAATTTGAGTAGCAAACCCGTAAATGGAAGAGTGCTTGTCTTCTCCTCTCTGTTGACTTTGAAATAAAGAAGTAAATCAATCTTAAGAGAAAAGAAATAATAAATGCACTAGTGTAAGTTATTACCTTCTGTCTTTTTTTTTAAAATCTCTGAACACTTTCTAAAGATGGAAAATTGCTCTGCCATCCTTGGAGAAGATATTGCCGATGATGACAGTGTGGAACAAGACATGAAGAGTGACTCGGAAAACGGTACTCCCTTAGGTATTAAGTCAGGATTCATCTTTTGATAAAATGATGGCTATTTCTTTTGGTTGTTCGCCTGCAGTCCTTGTTTTTGATACACTGTGCTTTGGCATGTCTGCAACACAGTGTCATTGTCTCCCTTTACATTTACCTTCAGCTGTAACACCTTCAACCAATCCCTTCAACTCCTTAGAGAGACTTGTAGTCTCCTTCCCTACTGTTCTCCTCACAGCTGATACATGTCTTCCTTACAGCAGTTTTAAAAAATGAATACCATAATCATTTCAGTGCTTGTTTTTCTCCCTATTGTAGGCTAAACAAATGGGTAGGTGACATGCTCAAAATATGAGTGCTACATAAAACACTAATTCATAGCTCAAGATTTTTATTAAGTTAAATTATTACACTACTTTGGATCATCACAGTAGTTTTTACCATTATCCATTGCAGTCGACCTGCCAAATGTTGGGTTAGCTGAAGCCATTCACTGTGTTTTCAAACCAGTTCTGATGACTTTGGTTTTTTCTTCAAGTGACATCTAGGGGCTGGCATTGTGGCACAGTGTTTTAAGGTGCCACCTGCAATGCTGGCATCAATATGAATACTTGTTTGAGTCCAGCCTGCCATACTTCCTTTCCAGCTTCCTGCTAAAGTAGCTAGAAAGACAGTGGGAAATGGGAGATGAAAGCACCTGTGTCCCTGCTGCCCACAAGGGAGACCTGGAGAGAGCTCTGCGTTCCTGGATGCTGTTTGTCCCAGCCCTGGCTGTTGATGTGTTAGGGATGTGAAGCAGCAGAAGAAAGTTTGGTCTCTGTCTCTGGTTCTGCTTTACTCTCCCTCACTCTCTATAACTCGGCCATTCAAAGAAATACATCTTAGAAAATTATTTTATTTTGAAATTGTTAGAGATTTACAGGAAATTTAAAAGTAATATAGACAGATCTCATGTTCCTTACAACAAGTTTCCTTCCTTGATGGTTCTTCCAAATGTTATGCTTTTTCCCCCCTGAACTACAGCTCAAGTAATAAATACATTCATGAAGAAAGATGTGATTTTTTAAATTGTGAAGGATTTCTGTATTTATTCATTTACTGAAAATGAACAATGACAGACAAGAGATGGGTGTTGAGAAATCTTTTATTACTGATTGAGTCCCCAAATGCCCATATCAGCTGGGGTTGGACCAGACGGAAGACCAGGAATTAATCCAGGTCTCCTAAGTGGTTGGCCAGAACCCAAGAATTTGAACTTTGATCTGTTGACTCCCTGGTACATTAATAGGAAACTGGACTGGAAGTGGAAGGTGTACTTAAAATGGTGTGTGTGTGTGTGTGTCTGTGTGTGTGTGTGTGATACAGCGATATTATGGCAAGAGAAAATTGCTTCTCATAGTAGGCTTATTTAGAAGGGGAATATTGCATGATTTTAGGCTTGAAACTGACTTGTTCTGAATCTCATTTATTATGTCCTTTTTTTCCTGTAAGTATACAGCTTATAAAAAACTGAATTTATGGGTGAGACAAATTAAGAGGTTAACAAAAACCTAAATATAAAGCGATATTTATAACATTTCTTTTATAGTCAGTTTTAAGTTTGAAGTTTTAAGTTGGGTTTTAAAAAGCATCTCATTTAAAAATTTTTAAATCACAGAATTTATATTAGTAAAGTATTGAAGGAAATATTTGAATGTCAATAATGATCGTTTTTGAATAGAGAAGCATGGGCAGTTTATAATCTAATCTGTATTTTCAAACTTCTACGCTAAATGAGCATTATCTCTAATAATGAAACACTGTTTTATAAATAATTCTCGGGCCTGGTGCGGTGGCCTAGTCCTCACCTTGAACGCACCTGCATCCCATATGGGCTCCGGTTCTAATCTTGGCAGCTCCACTTCCCCTCCAGCTCCCAACTTGTGGCCTGGGAAAACAGCCGAGGTTGGTCTAAAGCTTTGGGATCCTGCACCCGCGTGGGAGACCTGGAGGAAGTTCCTGGCTTCTGGGTTCATATTGGCTCAGCTCTGGCCATTGTGGTCACTTGGGGAGTAAATCATTGGACAGAAGATATTCCTCTCTGTCTCTCCTCCTCTCTGTATATCTGGCTGTAATAAAATGAATAAATCTTTAAAAAAAAAAAAAGTTAAGCTACTTATTCCACTGCTAAAAGCAATTATTTATTAAATTGATGTTGAGTATTTTCTTTTTTTAAAAAAAGATTTATTTATTTTTATTGCAAAGCCAGATATACAGAGAGGAGGAGAGACAGAGAGGAAGATCCTCCATCCGATGATTCACTCCCCAAGTGAGCCGCAACAGGCCGGTGCTGCGCCGATCCGAAGCCGAGAACCTGGAACCTCTTCCGGGTCTCCCACGCGGGTGCAGTGTCCCAATGCATTGGGCCGTCCTCGACTGCCTTCCCAGGCCACAAGCAGGGAGCTGGATGGGAAGTGGAGCTGCCGGGACTACAACCGGTGCCCATATGGGATCCCGGGGCTCTCAAGGCGAGGACTTTAGCCGCTAGGCCACGCCACCGGGCCCTAAGTAGCTTAACTTTTAAAATGGGTTGCAAAAGTTTTTTAAAAGTACAGATATACATAGTTTTGTGTGTATTCAATCATTTATTTTTAAGATATTTACTTAAAAATTCCTTGCATTTTCATTTAAATAAGTAGTGAGTATTTTAGGATAGTTATATACTCAATACATGTAATTACTAAAATTTTTGACTTATTAATACGATTTTGTATTTTTTCTTTTCATTAAGTTTGTGGTAGTGATTTAGTTTGTGGTAGTGATTCCTGCCACATTTTGGAAAATATATCTTTCCTTCATTCTATCATCAAATAACACACTGATTTTGAAGCACTCAGATTATTTAGAATTGTTAGTTTTCATTTTTATAGATTACTGTAGGTGAATTAGCAGTTGAAGGTAGGTTAAAGTTTATACTTTTCTCTCAGGCATAGTTTGATTTAAGTCTAGAGGACATCTGAGTATTTATTAGCCAAAAGGTCTAAATTCCTTGTATGATTTATAACACATATTATGTTTAAGCCTAAAAGTTATTGCTGAATGGAAATATAATACTATTGAGAGGCAAATTCTGTACTAGATAAAATGGATATTACTGATTGTTATGGAAATAGTTTAAGGAACTATTAAAAAATGCTTTTAAAAGCCTTTTTTAATGCATTTTAGCTTCTAGGTTGAATAATAGATGCTAAATTCAATGGGGGTTTTTGAGGATTTTATACGAAAATATGAAACAATATTTAAAATAGTAGATCTAGATCTTTTAACTATTGAAAAGCATTAGATGGTCTATTGTTGGAGCCATTTTAATTTTGTTAATTTTGTCATTAACTTATTAATTTGGTAACTTTTGCCCTCAGATGTTAGTGTGTAACTTAAAATATTCCTTCTGTTATGACCTAAAATTTTCTTTAGAACATATTGAAAGTCATCTGATTGAACAAATACCTTTGAAGTCAGAAGAGACACAATTTGGAAGTGAAATTGGGACACATCCGCAGGAAGTCCCAATAATGACTGAAGTGTATCAAGGAAATGACATGATGCCATGCAGGTAATAAAAATCATTGCCAACTCCATTGCATGACAAGTAAAATAGCCTTTGAAAGCAGAGTCATATATTGTATGTTCAAATTTCTGTGATTACTGAATATTCTTAATTTATGATTAGATTTGCTCATTCATTTTTTAGGGTGGAATACTGTTCACCCATTGGAAAGGCTGATATTCTACCATCTGCAACAAAGTGGTACCAAACCATCTACCATTATGCTCACTGAAAAAAAGCCAGTACCAAAGGGAACATGTGTTTTCTCTGATATAAAGAAACTTTCATGCAACATAGACGTTAAATAGCTATATAGGTAAACATGTATATACATACATTCCCTCTGATGAACTGTGGAATGGAGAGTAGCATAGTGGGAAGTGAAGATCCACTGCACAATGTGTCTCTACTCCTGAATAAAAGAACTCTCAATGAAAGCAGTTAAACATACCTAATAATAGGATGCTGGACTTTCTACCATTGTCTATACCTACAATGTGTGATACATTTAAATTGCAGAATGTTGGATGTGTGATTGTTGCTGAAGGGCCATACTGTTGTAATAACATGGGGGAAAATGGTGGGGAGGGGGACTGAGTAGTGGGAGGGTGGAAAGCATGTGCCTATGGAACCATAAAAATAAAACACACACACGCACATATATATATAATAAATTTTAAAAATATTATTTGACCTTAAGATAGTATCTTTAAGAGAGAAACTGGGGCAGATAACAGAAAGAAAGTGTTGAAAGTACTATTGGAAGTTTTGAAATAGTTCATAAAACCTTGTGTAATTTCCAGGAATTGGCTATTCAGTATGTGATTGCCTTAAATTAAATAATATTTGAGACTACGTCAAGGAATCTGAGCATGTCTGGTTTCAGTATTCTTTATACACATCTCCAATGTATGGAGTATCTCATTTAGAAAATTTTAAGTGTCAGTTAAATTTTAAATTCTTTATACACAACTCCAATATATGGTAAACTGATTCCTGTACCCTGTGCGAATTGTTCCTATGGAAGTATTCCTTGTCTTATTAACTAAGAGGAGTTAATTTGCCTAATTGATCAGGGTGACTTCCTAAGCCATTGCTGGCTTCTGTTTTGTTATATCCTGTATTGATAGGTATTTTATGGCTTTATTTAAAATACTGGAAAGGAACTTCTTAGGAAGGAAGAATTATTTTTGGCTAATATGCTGTAGGTATAGCGTCCAAATTAAGTGGATTGATATTTCTTACTACTGTATTGGAAATATTACTAGTAAATTACTAGCACTTTTCCAAATTTATTGTTGGAGAGACTGAAAGGCTAGAACCTGATAGATAAGTGTGCTGCTTTAAATATTTGAAGTAAGATACGACCATGTATTGGTCATATCAAAAGGGTTTCTTTTGCATTGATACTCTAATAGGCCCTCTCAAAATCAAGAAGAGGGTACATAGATCTGTTGTCTCATTGGAACAGGTGTCAATTAATGACCATCTGCAGGCTATGGAGTCTTCAAAAACACTCTTTTCTCCCATATCCATATTCATTATGAGTTGTTTCCTAATGAGGTGATTTCATTTTTTATACTCGCATGATGCCTCATATATAGTATCTCTTTCTAACCAGTATTTGCTATAGTGTGTAGGATGTAATACATTTATGAATCTCCCACAGGATTTCTTCCATAGTTAAGTCACTAAAATTCAATCCAGATGGATAGTGTAGTATCAAAGAATCACTACCTGTGAGCCCTGCCTGTGGATCAAATCACAGTCATGCATTGCACACTGTTGTTTGGGTCAGACAGTATATATGTGGGTGGTCCCTAAAGTTTAAATTACCTGGTGACATGATACCTATGTGAAATTTAGTGTATTTTCACTGTTCTGTAGGCACAGAGATTCCCGCTTCATACCTCATTCTGAACTACTGTATTATAACAATAGTATCCTATAGCAACAATCACAAGTCTATGAATCTTCTATTTAAGTTTATCTTGGCTTTGTAGGTATAGACAATGCTAGAAAATCTCATATGCTATTGTCAAAGTATATTTAACAGTTTCATTGTGAGTTCTTTTAGGGAGAAGAGGTGCATATTGGAAAGTATCTTCAATGATAAATATATGTATGTATATGTTAGCTTAGATATTGATCTGGTATTTTGCGTGAAGGTTGACATATCACAGTGAATATTTGATGTTTGTCCTTTGGGGATTGACTTATTTCACTGAGAATAATGGTCTCTAGCTGGGACCATTTTGCAGCAAATGGTAGAATTTGATTTCATTTCGGTGTCTATTATTCCATGTAGTAGATCTGCTACAGTTTCTTTATCCATCTTTTGAAAGGCATCTGGGTTGTTTCCATGCCTTCACTTGTATGGATCATGCTGCTATAAATATAGGGTTGCAGGTCACTTTTTCATATGCAGATTTCACATTATTTGGATTTTTTTCAGTATTGGACTAGCTGGACAATATGGTAGATTCACTTTCAGTTGTCCTAATACTCTCCATACTGACTGACAAAGTGGTGGCACCAGGTTGCATTCCCACCAACGGTGAAACAGGGTACCATTCTTCCCACATCCATGCCAGCACATGTTGTGAATAGATTGACAAATATAGACCATTCTCACTGGTATTTGCTGGAATGGTAATGTGGTTTTTATTGGCATTTCCTGAATAAATAGGGAGCATAACCCTTGGAGCCTGTGCCACACTGGGGACCCTAGGATGGCATTGGAGGGCCATTCCCTATCCCCAGGTGCTGAAGCGGTTGAGCGTCTGGGTGTTGCTCCCCTCCCATTCCCTGTTTTCCAAGACACAGAAAGTAGAAAAAATTTGAAACGATGGTTTCATCTACTTTCCCCTAATCCAGGACGCTTCCCACCCTAATCGACTGTGTAAACAAAATAAAAAATAAAATGTATATAAAGAAAAAAAATGTATCTGCATTTATCATGATACAAGACCTGACTTAGTTTCTTGCATTCATATATATTGTGTAATGGGTTGTAGTATTTTTGTAGTGCTGTTTCAGTCTTTTTTTTTTTTTTTTTTTAATTATTTATTATTTAACTTCAGTAATTACATTGTATTATGTGACACAGTTACATAGATACTTGGGTTCTCCCCACCCCTCCCCAAACCCTCCCACCATGGTGGATTCCTCCACCTTATTGCATAACCACAGCTCAAGTTCAGTTGAGATTTCCCCATTGCAAGCGTATACCAAACATAGAGTCCAGCATCTTATTGTCCCGTCAAGTTCAACGGTTTCTTAGGTATACCCTCTCTGGTCTGATGACAGAGCCAGCAGAGTATCATCCCAGTCAATTGAAAGCTCCAACATACCATCAGCAAAAATTTACATCATTATGGAATTAATTGACATAGTAATGAGTAACCAATATGTTAAAAGTAAATGCGGGTTCCCAGCCACCTTCTGTGACCACCTCACCTATACTTCAATTTTAGTTTATACACAACATATAACATTCAAAACATAACATGTTATACATAACATCATATCATCTTAAATTAAGGCAAACATGTGGTATTTAACCTTTTGGGATTGGCTCATTTCCCTTAGCATTATGGTTTCCAGTTTGGCCCATTTGGCCACAAAGAACTGCATTTTGTTTTTTTTAATAGCTGAGTAGTATTCCATGGAGTAGATGAACCATAGCTTTCTTATCCAATCCTCTTTTGATGGGCATTTTGGCTGCTTCCATGTTTTTGCAATTACTGATTGTGCTGCTATGAACATAGGAGTACATGTTGGTTTCTCATAGAACAAGTGTTCTGGATATATTCCTAGGAGTGCTATTGCTGGATCATACGGTATGTTGAATTTGAGTTGTTTGAATATTCTCCATACTGATTTCCATAGAGGCTGTACCAGCCTGCAGCCCCACCAGCAGTGGAGTAGGGTTCCCTTTTCCCCGCAACCTCGCCAACAAGTGTCCTTGGTGCTTTTATTCATGTGGGCCAGTCTTACTGGCGTTAGGTGGTACCTCATTGATGTTTTAATTTGGATTTCCCTTATTGCCAGGGAACTTGAGCATTTTTTCATATGTTTATTTGCCATTTGGGTTTGTTCCTTTGTGAAGTGTCTGCCCATTTCCCGAGAAAAGATCACATACCGGGGAAAACCAATCAGGATCACGGCTGACTTTTCTGAAGAGACCTTACAAGCAAGAAGAGAATGGACAAAGATCTTCCAAATCCTGAATCAGAACAACTGTCAACCAAGACTATTGTACCCAGCAAAGATCTCATTCGTATTTGAGAACGAAATCAAATACTTCCACAGCAAAGAGAAATTAGAAGAATATGCCAGCACAAAACCAGCTCTACAAAATCTCCTTAGAAATGCACTAATTCCAGAAAAAAAGGAGGTGAATCATAAGCAAAGATGGCAAACAGGAAGGTCTCCCCACTAAAGTCCACACAAGGAAGGGCAATAACACAGATATCAACACCCACAAAAACAAGTATGGCAGGGCAAAATCACAACCTCTTAATTTTAACTCTCAACACAAATGGCCTGAACTCACCAATCAAAAGGCATAGATTAACAGAATGGATTATCAAACAGCACCCAACTATCTGTTGCCTACAAGAGACACATCTAACCAGAAGAGATTCAAAGAAGCTGAAAGTGAAAGGTTGGAAACAGATATTTCATGCCAATGGACGAGAAAAAAAGGCTGGGGTAGCTGTCTTAATTTCAGATGATGTGGACTTCAATCTGACACACATCAAAAAGGACAGGGAAGGACATTATATATTGGTGAAGGGACTGATCCATCAGGAAGTAATTACCATTGTGAACATATATGCACCAAATTCAAACGCACCTAGCTACGTGAAGCAATTACTCACGGACTTAAGGGGAGACATAGATATGCACACAATAATAGTGGGTGATCTTAACACCCCACTAACAACTATAGACAGATCAACAAAACAAAAACTCAACAAAGAAACAACAGAACTCATACAAACAATAGAACAACTGGACTTGGTTGACATTTATAGAATGTTTCAGTCTTTAAGCAAGATCATTACATGTAAGGCCTAAGGATAGATTCTGATACAATCTCAGGGCTTCAAAAGCCACTTATCATTGCAAGAAGTATGCACACTAATAAAAATATTACTGATGATACTACTAACATAATTAACTTTGGGTACAGTATGATTTTGTTACTTTCTGATCAGACCCAGAAGCCAACTCAAGATTTAAAAGTGATATAAAATGATTCATTTTCTTATTTGAAAATCAGCATTAGAGAGAGGGCGAGGGACCTTGCATCTGCTGGTTGAAACTTCACATACCTGCAGCAGCCAGCGCTGTGCCTGGCTGAGGAGCTGCATGAGGGATTCCCACATCATTAACCACCAATCTAAAATGACTTAAACATGGTTTATTGTGACTTACTCCTGTGTAACAAATATAATGTTGCTTTATATGGGAAGTCTGGATAAATGTTATGTATTCTCATAATTTCATTTTTGCACCTTTTAAATTAATTTCTATGTGAAATTCCTACACAAAACTTTGGCATCTGTTGTGATAGCAGTGGTATTTTAGATGGTTTGCATTAAAATTTGAGTTTATAATGTTAAATGCTATGTTTATATAGCAGTTTTATGCTGTGTTTGTAATGATAAGAATGGAAATACTTTTGGGAATCACCAATTTTGATATAGTTAAGCAATAAAATTCAATAAAATTGTTTTATGATGTGTATTAAGGGAAATGTGTAATATTTTTGCTTAAGGAAATTGCTGGTAGAAGAAAATTGCCAACTAAAGAAAGAAGATCATATTTTCAAAGTGGCTGATAATCTTAACTGTGAGACAGCAGCAGTCAACAGTTACCGGTATTAAATGCTTTTTCTTTTGTGAGTTGGAGAGTAGCTAAAAGCTCACTACCAGAAAAATAAGAGAAAATGCACAGTTAACATTATTTGGATAGGTATATGAAATTTTTAAAAATTTATTCAATTTTCTTGGAAAGGCAGATTTACAGAGAGGAGATACAAGGAGTAAAGATCTTTCATCGGCTGGTTCACTCAAGTAGCTGCAATAGCTGGAGCTGAGCTGATCCAAAACCAGGAGCTTTCTGAGTCTTCCACATGGTTGTAGGGGCCCAAGACTTTGAGCCACCCTTCTTTTCCAGGCCACAGGTAGAGAGCTGGATGGGAAGTGGAGCAGCTGAGATAGGAACTGCTGCCCATATAGGATCCCTATGATTTGCAAGGTGAAGATTTAGCCTTCACACTAGGCTGTTTAAAAGTCTCTTTTCATTTATTTATTTTATTTGAAAGTTAGAGGTACAGAAAGACAGATAAAAGTTAGATTGGCTTGGCCGCATGACCAGAAATAGAGCTCCTGTAATCTGAATGAGTGGCCTATATGAGATTATGAGATTATGGTGCCTCAGAGGGAGACTTATCCCATTATGCCACGGAGTCAGCTTTGTTTACAAGATTTTAAGTCCAGCTTTAACCTTGGATCCTTCTTCAGTTGACCCAAGGAACTAATGTAAAAGCTATAGACAAAAGGCAAGATTCGGCTGTATGTGATTAGTTGTGCATCACGCAAAAAGCAAAGTTGGATTTTATCTGAAAGATTTAGCTTGATAGTCTTTTTTAATTGATTCATGTATTTGAAAGGCAGTGAACAGAAATGAGGAGAAACATGGAGCAAGGAACAATTAGAGAAAGGATGAATGAATGAGTCTTTTACCTGCTGACTCATTCTCAATGACCACAGCTGTGGGTGGGACAGTCTGAAACAAGGAGCCAGAAGCTTCCTGAGGGTCTCCTACATGGGCCCAAACACGTAAACCATCTTTCTCTACGCTCCCAGGCACGTTGGCAGGGAGCTTGATAATGTGGGGCAGGTGGAACTTAAATGAGTGCTCATGCGAGATGTGGGTGATGCAGGAGCATAGCAGCCTTTGATCACCTTGTCACAGTGCTGTCCCCATCATTTTAATCTTGCAAAGGTAATGAATAACATTTGTCAAATAGAGGACATTAATTTTCTATGATCACATGAAGATTTCAGATGTCCAAATAAGCCTCCCTTGATCAGACTTAAAGCAGATATACACACAGTCTAAATCTTGGGATGACCTTTGTTTCAGGAGTGCCTAAATACTAGAATATTAACATCAGATCATGTTTTTTTTTGAGAACGTGATAATTCCTCATGTTTATTTCTCAATGTATATAGTTTTGGGAGTTTTTTGCTAAGAATAGAAAACTCTTGATGTAAATAATGTTTTATGAGTGTCCTGGGTATTGTGCTTACACATTAATGTAAAAATAATTTTTCTTCATAGATGGAGAGTCAAAGTCCTTGAACAAGAATTGGAAAGAACAATTGATTATTTTCAATTTCAGGTATGTGTGTGTGCATGCACATGTGTGTCCCATTCATTATTACCAGGTACAGGTGTGTGTGTGTGTTCATGTGTGTACCATTCATTATTACCAGGTACAGGTGTGTGTGTCTGTGTTTGCATACATGGATGTATGTACCATTCTTTATTATCAGGTACAGGTGTGTGTGTGTGTGTGTGCGCATGTGTGTACCATTCATTATTACCAGGTACAGGTGTGTGTGTTGCTGTGTGCGTACATGGATGTGTGTACCATTCTTTTGTACCATTCATTATAAACAGGTACAGTGTGTGAGTGCACATGTGCATGTGTGTATCATTCTTTATTACCAGCTGCAGGTGTGTGTGTGTGTTTCTGTGTACCATTCATTATTACCAGGTCTACATATGTGTGCATACATGCATGCATGTACCACTCTTTACTATCAGGTACAGGAGTATGTGTATGTGTGTGTGCACATGTGCATGCATGCACCATTCTTTATTACCAAGTACAGGTATGTGTGTGCACACACAGGCATGCATGTGTCATTCATTATAATCATGTTTAGGTATTGTGTACATGTGTGCAAGCACAAATGAATTGCTCCATCAGTTGTACACTTTTGTTTAGAATGTCACATGTGGCTAAGACATTTCAGCAGTTTCAGGATTTCAAAGAGCTTGACACAAGAATTCTTAGGTATCATGTCCCCTGCTTTGTTGTAAAAGTACATTAGATTTCACAAATGAAAATTATTGACCAAAGAACCTAAAGTGGAAGTGTACTAATTATATTTTAATTGTCTTCACATATACCTATAATATGTGATGTGTACATGAAAATTTGCATCAATATTGTTGTTACTGATGTTAGTGATATTTGGAATAGTTTTGACTTGAGTTATTTCCTAAGCAAATGATAGGTATGTTTTTATACAAGAAAAGCATACATTTAAAATATTCTGTTTTTTAGATTATTTATTTGAAGAAAAATGCAAATGACAATTGGGTAAGTATCAAATTCCCATAAAACTTTTTACCTTTTATAAATCAAGTTATGATTTTACTTCTAGAAGATAATACTGAGCAACTAAAATGAAGAAAATAAATTACTATGTAAAAGAATCACTTTATTCTAATTGCACCAAAAGTGGAATTACCCTTCTTGTGAGAATTAACACATTGACCAATCCATACAGTCTAGTTTTAGCACGTTGCTATTTCGAAAGGAACCTATACTGTCCGCAAGGGTCAGAAGGATGTGATGTGCATATACAAAGATCATGGTCACAGATTCACATTTTGGGGGCATTGGATTACCCCTTGTTATTTATGAAGAAATAAAGTTCTCTGAATCATTTTAATCGTTTGTAAACAATGGGGTGGATAAAGCGCTAAGTTAACTAAGCCCCTTCTAGTTCTAAAATTCAGAGTTCTTTAAATATTTATTGAGTTACTCACTACATATTAAGAAGTGGATGATTGTGAACACTGGTCTGTGCTGCAGAGGAACTGCATGAGGTTATGAGGTGTCTTTCGGGGAGTCCCTGACACAGGTGGAGGAGGCTACTTTTGCGCCTTTTAATGTTCTAGGCACTGTACTTGAAAATAGTGTGAAATAACGTCCATTAAGTCCACTTAATAACTGTGAAGTAGATTTTATTATTACAGATTTTATAGATGGGACAACAGCCCAAGGTCACATGACTAGGAAGTGAAAAGTAGAGATTGCAGTCCTGATCTTTCAGAGCCTAAGTCTTGTGCATTTTCTGTCACTTTGCATTGAATTTATTATTTAGTAAGTTTGACTTTAAGTTAAAAGATACAGAAAGTGTGCCATCTAGATTTCAATGAAGCAGTATTTGTCACATCCACTACAAATAGCATATACTTACTGAAAGTTCACATCAGGGCAGTTATTTGATCTAGCATTGACCTAGCATTTTGGATGCCAGTTAGAATGCCTGCATCACATACAGGGTATTTCTCTTGAACTGTTCCTTCAATTTCCTTACTTCCATCTTTGCCCTGGCCCAGTTCCAGCTCATGTTGGATTTGGGAAGTGAAGCAGAGTATAAGGAGTTTATTCCATCGATCTGCCTCCTCACAAAAATAAATATGGCAACCCAAATTCAGATGATGTACAAAGCATGCATTTACACACATTTTGAAAATATTTCTAAGATTTGCTTACTTATTTGAATGATAGAGGGGGATGCAGAGAGACATTGAGCATTCTTCCATCGGCTTGGCTGGTTAACTGTCCAAAATGGCCACAAAATGTGTCTAGATCTGATTGTATCCAGGATCTAGGAACTCCCCATGCAATCTCCTATGTGGTTGCAATGAGCCATCATTCCTTGCCTCTAGATCACATTGGCAGGAAGCTCTGAATGAAACTTAGAGTAGCTGTGACTTGAACCAAGTTCTCTAATATGCATGTTGTCTCTAGTCCTGTGGTGCCATGAGGATTACTAAAAGCTCATATGAGCATTTCACAAAAAGTGGAGTACATTATATCCTATCTATGTAGCCTTATTTCTTAATGTGTTACAGGTGTATTTTTGCCTTTCTAAAACCGTTTTTATATCATTTTATGCTACAATTCCATAGGCCCTGAGATTTCCCTTACCCCTTTCCCAAGTTCCCTTCCCCTACTGAGTTCCCCTATATTATTACTATAACACGCAATACATAAACAGCCATATGTCCATCATTGTAGGCATGGACCATGGCAAGGAGCCCAACTGTGTAGCCTTATTTCTTAATGTGTTACAGGTATTTTTTAAACAAATATTTCATAATTTATTTTAAAAAGTCATGTTCAATTAATCTGTTCGTTTTTCATTCTTTCCCTTGTAATTTCAAATAATTTTGGTTCCACATATCAATAGGTCAGTAGTTTATTTTAGTAATTATCTTTGGCATGATTTCTTAGTAAAAATTTGTTATATCATTACGTGTAGGAATAATATTTACACATGTATTTTTATATGATGGCAAGGTTTACAAATAAGTGATTCATTTTGTAAATATTTATGTGGTTTATTTCTGCAAGCTGTTTCTACCATGCAGTTCACTTTTTAATAAATAACAGAGTAATTACTTTTATTTTTTAAAAATGCAGATTAATTTCTTTTTATTTGTAATAAATTATAAATTAAGTGACTTTAACTATACTTATGTGATAAGCCTAGTGAATCATATGGTTTTCCCAGTCCAAAGTTTCACAAAATGATTGTGCAAATGATGTGGAGATCTCTCAGAATGAGGTTAACCTTTCCACATGAATGGTTGTGATTATTGCATGCTGTTGATATTCACTTGGTTGTGCAAGCTTTGTTCTCTGTAACATTTGATTTTATCTTTACCTCGTACTAAATAAAATGGGATATGATTTATGCAGCACCATGAACTTACTGGAAGTACAACATGCATTGATAATTTCATCTACTTTTTAAAATAGCATTTAACCACATGCTGCAAAACTGTTTTAGACCTTTATGGTTTCACAGAATCATAGTGAATTTTCTGTAGAGATGATCGCCTTGAAGCAAATATACAAAGCTGGCATGTGTAATGATTCTGAGTCTCTGTTGCCATTGCCTGAAGCTTGCATCCTCCCACATTGCCCTTAGCATATTACTTGACTAATCAAACAGTCCTCCATCTCACATCAGAGAGCAGCATTCATTGGCAAGTGCACAAGTCATCTCCAGTTTTAGGCCCATGTCATCTGCTTACCTGAAATATTTCCTTTTCCAAAAGATCCTTCAACTCAAAATGTTTTATCTGCATTTCGTTTCAGTGGATGCATACATTGACAGCGATATTTGTATGCTGTAGGATGTTCATGCTCATTTTCATCTAACATTTGTCTGCATGTTTCTCCATCTTTTGTTATTTTTCAGTGGGCAGCTCGGTTTGCCGAGAGAGAACTCCATGACTTAAAGAAAGAATATGTTTGTAAAAGGAAAAGGTAAGTTTCTTAATGGTAACACTTAACAACTTTTAGCTCTTTTATTGTTACTTTCTTGATTAGATAATATTGTAGGCTAAATAATGAAATTTCAGTGATTCCAGCATTTTTTCATTGTAAAGTATTTACAATTTTTAAATACTTAGGTTACCTGACATATAAGTTGAAAGAAACTTCATTGATTTTTATGTATACTTTTATGTTTTTCAGTATTTAATATGGACTAAGCTAGTCATTTATTCTAGGATTACTAATTGAGAAACATGCTTAAATCTCCAGACTGAACAAGTATCTTTGCAGTGAAAAAGGCAAAAATTCAGAAGCTTCAGGAAAAACTTAAATAATAAGTGTATAAAGAAAGTGAAACAAAATGTCATCAGTGACAAAGAGTATAGGACAAGCTGCACTGGATGCCAAGAAAACTAGACTCCAAAGCCTAAGTGTATATTTCATATTCTGTTTCTGTGATTACTAGACATTCACAATTCATGATTCATTTATAAAATATTATTTGATCTTTAACACTTTCCTCAAGAAAGTATTGAAAGTAATATTTGACATTCTAATCTATTACACAAAGGCTTGTGTAATCATTTTCATGTGAATACTTACTGTCTGATCACCTTAAATTAGATCACAATTGATGCTATCTGACTGGGTCAGGGGATTCAGTTCCATTTAATTTTGCACTCATCCATCTCTAATATGTATAAAGCTGACACCTCTCCTTTGTGCTAATTGCTCCTGCCCAGATATTCTATGTCTTAGTTAAATATTCATTTGTCTAGTTTGTCAGGGTGAATCCTCAAGCTATACTAGACTTCAGTTTTTCTATCCTATATTAATAAGCTCTTTATGACATTTTAAATGCTAGAGAGGAACTTCTTATTAAGGAAGATTTCTTTTGCCTAATGGGATGGAAGTACATTATTCAAAATTGAGTGGCCTCATGGGTTCTGGCTTGGTGAGGGTGGAGAACAGTGTAGAGACCATTTATCATGGAGTGGGTCAGGAATCAGAGAGAGACTGGAAACATACTCTGCTTCTATAACTTTCTCTCTCTAGAGATCTGCCTTCTCTTGGCAACCATTCAGGGACCTACAACCTTTCTTTAGGTGCAACTAGCTTCTAGATGATATGATTTGATTCTGCCTCCACCATCAATGAGCTATCATTAATCATTAGCCTTTCTACTTTGAAAATAGAAGATTGAATTCAGGGAGGCAAATAATAACATTTTTTACTCATTTTATAAATGTAATTTGACCACTTTTATGGTCTCTGCCCTCTTTTTATGTGTTTATTTGGAGATTCCCAGTGCCGCTCTCCTTCCTCTCTCCTCATTCTACCCCATACTATTTTCTAGTATGTTATTACAGTAGTATTACTCTTTAGCAACAGCCATGAGTGCGTCATTTGTTGTTGAAGTGTATCATGGGGTTGTAGGTATAACTAATGATATAGAATCTAGTATCAGACTGTCACGGTGTACTTGACAGCCTTACTTGGAGTCCTCCTTTCAGTTGGGAGTAGAGATGCAAAGCAAAACATATCTTACATTACTGGTGTGCCATCCTCCATTTTCAAATTCATCTATTGGAATATATGTCTATACTTTTTACCCATATTTCTATTCTTTTTGTATTTTGTGTGAGTTTTTCTCATCAGAGAAAATATATTATTTATTTTGGGGGAAACTACATCCAAAAAGTAGATGCACCACATTGTTTTTGTTTTGTATAACCAATTCCACTTTCAAAGGGTACCTGGATTGTTTCCATTTCTTTGCTGTCATGGATTGTGTTGCTGTAAATATAGGTATGCAGGTCACTTTCTCATATTCCGATTTCAATTCATGTGGATATATTCTCAGAAGTGGGATGCCTCAATCATATGGCAGATCAGTTTCCACTTGCCAAAGCACTCTCCATACTGATTTCCATAGTGGCTTTACAAGGTACTCTCTCCACCAAAATGGAGCAGGTGTGCCCTTCTCCCTCATTCTTATGAGAGGTGGTATTAGTAGATTTCTGTGTGTAGGTCTTTCTCACTGGAGTGAGGTGGGACCTCAGTACTGTTTGTATTTGCATTTCTCTAATGGCTATGATGCCTGAGCGCTTTTTCATGTCTGCCAGCCATTTGAATTTTTCCTTTTGACAAATTCCTGCTCATGTCCTTCATCCATTTCTTAATGGAGTTGTTTGTTTGGCTGTTGTTTGAGTATCTGATGCTCTCTGTAAATCTTGGATGTTATTCCACTATCTGTTGTATATTGTGCAAAGATTTTTTTTTTCCATTTGGTTGATTTACAGACTGTTTTTCTCCAAGCTGCCTACTATTATTCTGGTGTAATCCATTACCACTTATACCTGAGTCATTCCAATAGCTTCATGAGATCTTCCTGTTTTCATTGTTGTCTTCAAAGAATCATTCCCTGGCTACATAATTAAAACATTATGTGAAACCCCTTTTCCTATTCTATCCTTTATATTTTTCATAGCCCTTATTATTTTTGTTTGTTGTCCTTATTGTCCTGTGAATGTTTGTTAAAAGCGTTTTCACTTTTAAGGTAAACTTTTCTCCTGTTTTGTCTGTGTCTAAAGCTATGCAAGCCTGAATTCATGTGAGACTGAAGCTAGAAACCGAGAGCTTCTTTCAGAGCTCCAGTTGGGTACAGGGACCCAGCTACCTAAACACTCTTGTGCTGTTTTCCAGGCTGTATTTGCAGGGAGCTTTATTGGAGACCTGGAAATAGCCAGGTCTCAAACAAGCACCCATATGGAATGCTGGTGTCACAGGCAGAGGCTTAACATACTATACCACAGTGCCAGCCTCAGAGATTTCAATTATGAAATATTTCTGTAGCTCATGGTTTTCATCATAAAGGGCAATAAAATACAACAATTTGATACTTCATTAGTAAATTAATTAGTAACTTAATGAAGGGCATTCCAGGCTAATTTTTAGTTTCTGTTTTAAAAAATTTCCTGCTTGCTAACATTTGTAATATAACATCAGTGCTAACTAGTAATTTATTAAGCATATATTTCCAGCTGAGATTGAGCAAGGCAAAATAAGTTTCAGTTCTCATTGTATAAACAAGTGTCTAATACACAGTATGTATTGTGCCACGTTTCAGTGGTTGTTAGTTAATTAGCTACTTTGATCCCCAAGCATAGTACAGAAATGTCTTCCACTGTTCCTAAGTGTAAGAATGATACTATGTTTTTTAAAGAGGATGTATTTGTGTCAGATAATTTTTGTTTTGGCGTTAATTACAGGGCTATTGACTCTGAGCCCAATGTTAATAAGTCAATAATACTATATTAAATGAATCACAACTAAAGCAAACCTGTAACATAGTAAGTATTGGTTGACTGATGAAAGTGTTTTGTTATAATCTAGCGTGAATGTTGCCTTGTGTTATCCTTAGAAGTACTTATACACCATTTAATACTTCAGGATTTTATCACTGATAAAGTATTTTCTTAATTCCTTTTATGGTCTAAAGTTAAATACCAGGGAACTCAGAATTACTGAGGGAAAGAGAAAGAAATTTATCAAAAGAGAGCAAGGAAGATGAACTTGCTGCTGGTTCATTCCGCAAAAGTCTGCAAGGCAACAGAACTTCTCCCGGAACAGAGATCTATCTACTGTTTCCCCTCCTAGGAGAGCTGAAATAGTCAGGGCTGGGGCAGAGCACACAAGCTTCAACCTGGTCTCCCACTTGGGTACTAGGCATCTCAGATATCAGCTACCCTTCTACAGGAGCTGCTTTAGTCATTAAGATGAGTATCTGCAAGGCGTATGGGCAGCTTATGTAAAATCTAAGGGCTCTATAAGTACTTATTATTGCAAATAGTATGCACACTAATAAAAATAGGCAGCACTGATTATACTACTAGCAGAATTTACTTTGGGTGTTGCATAATTTTGCTTCTTTCTGATTTGAACCAGAAGCCAACTCAAGATTTAAAACTGATATAAAATCATTTATTCATTTACTTATTTGAAAATCAGCATGAGAGAAAGAGCAAGAGAGAGAGAGAGAGAGAGAGAGAGAGAGAGAGAAACCTTGCATCTGCTGGTTGATACTTCACATACCTGCAGCAGCCAGCACTGTGCCTGGCTGAGGAGCTACATGTGGAATTCCCACATCATTTACCACCAATCTAAAACAACTGGAACCCAGTTTATTGTGGCTTACTCCTGTATACCAAATATAATGCTGCTTTATATAGGAGTGGAAAAATAGTATTTGTATATGTTATTTCATTTATTTTACCTTTTTAAATTGCGTTTCTTTTATGACACAATTTCAAAGACTTTGGGGTTTCCCCAGCCCCCCCGTACCCTCCCCCATGGTGGCTTCGTCCACCTTGTTGCAGTATTATAGAAAAATCCAGTCATGATTCCTTCATTGCAAGCATGTACCATGCGTAGAGTCCAGCATCTTATTGTCCATGTAAATTCAACAGTTTTGAGAATCAAGATGGTGGAATAGGGTATGGACACATTTAAATGGATGGAAAAACATTTAATCAGGATGAAGCAGAGAGGACATATTTCAGGAAGTAGGAAAGGACAGAACAGCAGAGGGGTACCTGGAAACTGACAGACACAGGAAAGCACAGGGTACAGCAGTGTGGTGTTGCAGTGACTGATACTCCAGCACTGCATTCTGAACTCCACCAGCCGTCAGAACTCCAGCAGCAACCAGGTGGGAAGAGACTTTCACTGGGAGCTTGGGACCTGTCCGTCCTGCTGGTCTGTTTGACCAGGAGCAGAAACAGAGCAGCAGATCTCAGATGGGCAGTGAGAGAACAGGGTGGATTTCACAGCCTGGTCAGATCCCTAGAGCCGAATTGGGCGCCATTTTGCATAAGGGGGAAAGGGCAGGGGACAGGATGGAGCATGCGCTGAGCTGGGAGTGAACTCATTTCTGGTGAAATGACTTGGTGAACTGCAATGATGTGCCATTCTATGGGTTCCACCCGGGGCAGGTGTGGGTAGCCCTTGGATCTGACAGCCAGCAGATGAAGAACTCTAGTAGCGATACATCAGGCGCCATTTTGCACACTGTGGCAATAGCTTTGGGACTGCAGGGGACAACAGTGAACTGCGCATGTGCTGAGCTCGCGAGAACTCACTGAGTTCAGTGGATTGCACTGGTCCCGCAGGAAAATAATACCGACTGTGGCATGGTATCGGCCAAAATAGGTCCGCGTGGCACCCAAACGTAATGTCCAACAGGTTCCGACAAGATCAGTGCCACCAACAACCTAACTCTATAGGATGCCTGGTGTCTTGCTAATCCTGGTACCTGCTCAAACCAAAAGTTGGATAAAGGTTTCAGAGACAACGGTGCAGCCTCAGCACTCTATCACAAGAGGAGGAAAGTGGTGAGCCAGGAGCCGGAGCTATGGAGACCACGGTGGAAATCTAACATAAGAACCCAGACCTGGAACTCGCTGGAGGTTGTGGCACAAGTGGCTGCAAGCAAAAAGTTGTGTATCAACTGCAATAAGTAAAATCACATTGTAGATCTGTGGGTGACACAGCTTAGAAACCTGTCCGAAGGAGAAGACTTTGCTAACCAGAAGTGCAATGATCAAGAGCAAAAGAAGAGACAAAGGCAGAATGAATATTACCGAAAACTCCCCTGCAAAGGAGCATAACGCTATGCCAACCTCAGAGTTCACTGAGGAAGACATCGAGAAAATGGGGGACACAAAATCCATAAGGCTCATTTTAAAGATTCTGATCAAAAATGAGAAGCTCATGCAAGAGTTCAAAGAATTTAAGGTAGCAACAAAGTAAATCGAGGCTGATATATCAGAAATTAAGAACACAGTAGAGCAAATTTATGAAGCAAGCAGAAGAAAGAATCTCAGAATTGGAAGATATTTCCAGTCATCGGGGAAGCAAACAAAAAGCTGGAAGCAGAGCTGGATCAGGCAAAAAAAAATATTCAAGAATTGAAAGACACTATTAAGAGGCCAAATATGAGTTATGGGAGTCCCAGAAGGTGCAGAAAGAGAAGCTGAGTTTGCAAATGTACTTAATGAAATACTAAAGAGAAATTTCCCTAATCTCACAACAGGCTTGATTAAAAGCGATCTTCACCACAACGTATGATAATCAAGCTATCTTCAATTGAACATAAGGAAAAGATCCTTAAATGTGCATGTGAAAAAATCAACTGACATATAAAGGAAAGCCAATTAAACTCACAGGAGATCTCTCACAGGAAACTCTACAGGCAAGAAGAGAATGGAGTGACATATTCCAGATTCTAAAAGAAAAAGTCTGGCCTATGATAATATATCCAGCAAAACTTTCTTTTGCCTGTGAAAATGAAATAAAATTCTTCCACAGTAAAGAAAAGTTAAAAGAATTTTTCCTCTTCCAAACCTGCCCTATAAATGATACTTCAAAATGTTCTCTTGACAGAGAAGAGGAATAGCACCCACCAAAACCAGAGGCAAATATGAAGAACATCCCAGTAAAAAGACAACAGAAGACTAAACCAATGAACAACCCATTCCTAAAATGACAGGACCAAAATACCACCCATGTATATTAAACTCTGAATGTAAATGTCTTAAGTTCAATCAAACATTATTGATTAGTAGACTGGATGAAAAAACAAAACCCATCTGTTTCTTGTCTGGAGAAGACACACTTCAACAAAGATCAGCAGAAACTATATCACATGGGTTTTGTTGTTTTCTGTTGGTTTCATCTCTTCAAAACACTTTGTTATGATGAAATCATTCAGTGACTCGTAGATCATGCAGTGGCATCATTTTCTTCAAGAAGGTTCTTGATTTTCATTCTTCAGCTACACATTAGTCATTTAATAGATTGTTATTTAACTTCTTGGTGTTGTTAATTTCTTTTTTCTCCCTGATGTTGATTTTGTTTTGTGTCTTTTCATTTAAGGGGATGTATAGTAGCTGTGTAGTGGAGACTGTCATATCTGGTAACATGTTATTTAACTTCATGGCATTGTAAATTTCTATTTTTCTTTCTATTGTTGATTTTTTATCATGACTTTTCATTTAAGGGGATGTACAGTAGCTGTGAAATGGAGGCTAACATCCAGATGTGAGGATGCAGTGTGGTATGCATTTCTACTTCCAAAGATGGACTTACTATGAAACTGTTTACTATATGTTGACAATCGGATTCTGGACTCTCTGCCATTGTCCATGCTCACAATGATGGACATATGACTGAGCATGAAGAACTATATGTTAGTAATGATATAGAGGAACTAGGTGGGGGAGGAGGGAATTACGAGGAGTAAGGGAATGTGGTGCTGTATCATAAAATGATAGCAATAGTAATAAAATGTAAAAAATAAAAAAATATAAAAATTCAACAGTTTCTTGGGGAGACCATCTCTGGTCTGAAAGCAGAGCTGACAAAATATCATCCTGACCAATTAAAAGCCACAGCATGACATCAACAACAATTACTACATTACGGAAATCATTGACATAGTATTGAGTAACCAATATGTTAGAAAATGCAGATTCTTAACCACATCCTGTGACTTCTTCATTGACATTTCTATTTTAGTTTATTCACAACCGGCTGCAATGCACCTTTAAATGGCTATAGGGTACTATTCAGCTGTCTCGTGTCTATTTTCATTTTACTATTTAGCAGTTTATAGTGTTGAAGCATAAATTTTACTGAACTTGGTGGATTTTCAGATAGTTGAGACTTGCTTATAACTCTAACAAGGCATATGTCAACAGTTGAGGCACAGAACCGTTTTAGGAGGGGTGTGCAGAGGAATCTTCAATACCTTAGTGAGGAGTAACTAATCTTTGTGTCCTACCTAGAAAGATATATGTGAGTCCAAGCTGACCATCTCCTGTCTGGTTCTTAAGTTTTCCTTGTTGTTCAATGCCTATCTATTCTAATTTTGTGGGGGAATGGCTCCAGAGTGATCCTGATGGTCATTGCAAGAGAGGGTGGGGATCCAAAGCTGGAAATAAGTAAGGACCAGAGAAAGCTCCCCTCTTGAGTTTCAAAGCGAATTTACTGTTCTGTTTCTGCAGACTGCTCAGGGCTCCCAGCTATTGTTCCAATGACATTAGATCCTGTGAGGAAGGATTTGGGCTTCTTCCATCCCATGTGGGAGATCCGAAAGGGAGTGGATGACTTCAGAGTTCTTTGCCTACAAGGGCAGTCCAATTCCTCGTGGTCTCCTTGGCAGTTGGGATACAGCCCGTGGTGCCTGTACTGATAGTCCTTGGTGAGGATGCAGGAGTCTCCAGGGTTGGGATACAAGCATCCTCCTGTCCACCTGCTCCACTCTGGGGTCCCCCCCCGCTCTGTGCATGTGACCTCCTGTTAAGAGGTTGTCAGGATCACTCTTGATTCCTCCTATATGCCTTTATGGTTTTGCTAATGTCTAATGCTGATTCGAGTATGTTATCTATAAGTTATCTGTTACATTCATTTAATTTTGCCTTTTAAATCTTGTTTCTGTGCCAGATTCATACACAAAACTCTGGAGACTGTTGTGATAGCAAGATTATTTTGAGAGTTGTTGCTTTGAAATTTGAGTGTGTAGTGTTATTTCTACATCAGAAATGCTTGCATATTAGTTTTTCATGTTGTGTTTGCAGTGATAATTATGGATATTTTTATGGGAGACTCCAGTTTTGATACAGTTAAAACAATATAAATCTTTATGACATGCTTTGAATACATTTAAATTTTCACTTTTCCTTTGAGGCACCTGATGATCGAGGAAAACTCCCAGCCGGAGAAGAAAGCTACCTCGATTGTTGATGCAAATTTCAAATCTACAAGAGAAGTTGACTTATATTGGTATTAATGTTTTTTCTTTTGTGACTTGGAGAATAGCAGAAAAATATTTAAGCAGCCAAATATAAGTATCATATTTTGCTACTTTTTAATTTCAAATCCTTGCTGTTATGAAATTTCATAGAAAACCTTAAAAGGAAAAGCAATATCCTTTCAGCATGTGTGATTTTTTTAATCTTATGTTTGAGTATGGACCAGTCTTATCTATTACATCAGGAAATTTATGGGTAGACATTTCATTCAAGGTTTTTACTCTTTAGTTCCAATGGAGAAGAATGTGTAGGATATGAAGGGATTCGGCATATGGCTCATACATATAAAGGAATATATGAGCTATAATTAATATTTGTATAGGTTTATAAGAGAGTAAGTTTAGTTTTTACCTTGAAGCTTTCCTTACTTCACAAAGGGGACACTGGAAAACCTAAACACAAAGGGTAAGATTCAGCTGTATTTGCATACTTGGGATACTTCATTATATGTCAGGAAGAGTAGTGTTGGGTCGGTCTTATTTTTTTTTTAAAGATTTTATTGTGATTGGAAAGCTGGATATACAGAGAGGAGGAGAGACAGAGAGGAAGATCTTCCATCCGTTGTTTCACTCCCCAAGTGAGCCGCAACTGGCCGGTGCACGCTGATCCGAAAGCCGGGAACCAGGAACCTCTTCCAGGTCTCCCACGCGGGTGCAGTGTCCCAATGCATTGGGCCGTCCTCAACTGCTTTCCCAGGCCACAAGCAGGGAGCTGGATGGGAAGTGGAGCTGCCGGGATTAGAACCGGCGCCCATATGGGATCCCGGGGCTTTTAAGGTAAGGACTTAAGCTTCTAGGCCATGCCGCCAGGCCCAAGGGTCCGTCTTATTTTAACGAAGGGAGTGGCTGATTTGTCTTCTTTTTTGATTTATTCACTTGAAAGACAGAACAAAGATAGAACCTGGAGGTAGGGGCAGAGAATTACACACACACACACAAAGAGATACACACAAAGAGATACAGAATCACACAGAATGGGAGAGACTGACCCTTCCATCTGCTGATTAACTCTCCAAATTGTCACAACACCCAAGGCTAGGTCAGTCTGAAACCAGGAGCCAAGAGCTTCCTTTGGAACTCACCCGTTGATACAAGGGCATAAGCATAAAGGTCAGCATCCTTTACTTTTTCAGGCACATTATCACAGTGCTGGATTGTATGTGTAGTAGTAGCTAGGATTTAACAGGTATCCATATGGGCATCAGGTGATGTAGGTTGCTCCCTGTGCCACAACACCAGGCCCACATGTGCAGTCTGATAAGGTCTATAATTTTGTGAGGGAAATAATTCATTTCCTTTAGTCATTTAAAGATCATAAATATCTGGATGAATCTTCATCATATACTTACAATACTGTATGTACTGTTGTTTTAGGAAAGCTTAATGAGTAGAATTTATATTAGATCAAGAAAAATGAGAATTCTATTTGGTATTTCTCAGCATGTGCAGTTTTTGTTACTTGTTCCAGTAAATAGATTGTTCTTGATGTATATTTTTTAAGCAGAGTATATTATTTTATTATGGTGATTACATATGAATAATTGAAAATTTATATCTTCTAAATAGTAAAAAAGCCAAAGATACTGAAGAAAGAGTGCAAAGCACCACTATTTATTACCACGGAAGGGTAAGTGTGTATTGTTTGTTGAATGTGTGTGTTGTGCGTGTTTAGGAGTGTGTGTATGTATTTATCAGATCCTGTGCCTTTATGTAGAATGGAAAGGGAAAAGTGATTCCTTTACTGGTTTTATATCTTTAAGTGCTAAATGTGGTGTTCAGTCATTTCCATTTTTTAGTGATTCAAAGCATGTGTAATAAAAAAAAATCTCAAGTCACCATGTCTGCTGTCTTTGACAACAGGAATTACATTGCAGAAATAAAAATAGATTTTAAATCACCAGTTGGGTCTCATATTCAACCAGGCTATTTATCTGTTAACTGAAAGTTCCTTTTGTGGCTGAATACTGACAAGGGAACATAAACCAAAAGCTTTATGAATTACAAATTTTAGCTGCCTTTAGTGTACTTACACACGATAGATGATGTGTTCATGAAATTTTGGAGAAAATTGTGTTTACAGACACAAAATGTGCTTGGATTATTTCTTGACTTGTGAGTTACTTCCTATGTTAAAGGCAGATACTGTTTTTGTTTAAGAAAACTAATTTTCAAGCATTCTATTTTTCAGGTTTTTCATTGTAAGAAAAGAGCCCACCATAATTGGGTAAGTTAAAAATTGCCTTAAAGATTTCTCTATTTCTTAGAATAAATTTTGCTTTTCCTTCTGGAAGATAATGCTAGGGATTTAAATTTATAAAAAAGATGGTATATTAAAAAGTCAGTAGTGGTATTACATTCCATTTGGAGAACTAATACCTTATCAAATGGTGTTTATTCCAACAGTCTTTTTAGCATTTTCTTCTTCCAAAGTAGCCTAGGAGAGGGTTAGAGGAACTTGGTGCATGTGCTCATGTTTATGTATTTACAGTTTGGGACATTGGATTGCCCCTTGTTGTCTAGAAGAGCCTGAAAGGCCTCTGGATCATTTTACTCATTTGTCAAACAGATGGGATTAGAAAAAGAGCTAGCTAAAGCCCTTTCTAGTTGTAACATTGAGGGTTCTCTTAAGTGATTCTGAGTGTTGGTACAAATTAAGAAAAGGGTCATCTGGGGAACTAGTGCTGCATGATGAGGAAGTGAAGTGGCTGTAGACTTGGAGCAGTTAGAAGGAAGAGCAGAGATAGAGCTGTTGACAGTAGCTGTCTACTGGGGAGTACCTGTCACAGGGAGGTGGAGACAGCATTCAGGGATGTTTGTCAAGTGCTTGACACTGATAAGCATTAAGTCAATGTTAACTGGTGTTACCATTGCTATTATAGTGAAGACTTGCAAGTCTGAGAGGAGCATAGAATGAGAGAGTGGTGTGTTGACTGTCAGGTCCCTCCCCTCTCTGACATTCTGTTTGTTTTGGTTTCCAGAGTTTAAGTGAAGAATCATTAGTGAATTAGCTAGCATCATTATAGATTCGTTTTTCTTCACCATTTCTCAGCACTTTCTAAATACATATGCATATTATTATCAAAATTTAGTCATTTTATATTAAAAAAGACAGCTTTACAGAGAGCAGGGATACAGAGAGAAAGATCTTCCATCAGCCAGTTGATTTCCCAGGTGGTTGCAATGGCTGGAGCTGAGCCATTATGAAGCCAAGAGGCAGGAGCTTGTTTTGAATCTGCCAGGGGATTGGGTGGTCCCAAGGCTGTGGGCCGTACATTACTGGTTTTCCCAGGCCACAGACAGGGAGCTGGATGGGAAGTGGAGCAACTGGAACATGACCTGGTACCCAGATGAAATCCTGATGCATGCAAGGCAAGAACTTATTTTTAAAAGATGAAGATGGTGTCTATTAAATTCTTGCTATTTTAGGCAAGATACTTAAAAGTAGTGTGCACATGTTCCTTATTAAACCCATTTAGTAAGTATAAATTAGATTATACCGTTTCAGGTTTTATGATGAGAAAACGGCCCAAGATCACATAATTAGATAGTGAAGGCTAGAGATAAAAATCATAATCTTTTAGAGTCTAGTCTTATACATATTCTATTAATTTTTGTAGAATTCTTGTTTGGTAAGTGACTTTAACATTAGTACATATAGAAGGTGTACCATCTAGATTTCAGCAAAATGCTGTTTTCCAGATTTAAGAAAAGTAATATAGATTTACTGAAACAATCAAATCAGTGCTGGCATTTGGTCTGGTGTTTTAGAATGCTAATTAGGATGCCTGCAACACAGACAGGGGTAACTTGGTTCGACTGTTGATTGCAGCTCCTGAAATTTCCTTACTTGTATTTTGCCCTGGGCCAGTTTCACTGTTGTTAAGTATGCAGAGTGAAACATTGGTTGAGTGCTCATTATGTGGATCTTATCCTCACATAAATGACTACACCAATCATCGTTCAGATGAAACAGAAATTGTGTGTGAGTGCTGTGTTTGTGTGTACTTTTTGAAAACCATTTTCAAGGATTATTTACTTACTTGAATTCTGGGAAAAGGGATGAAATGAGAAAGAGAGAAAGAGAACAATGATTTATATATTTTTTACTCTCCAAAGACCACAAATCAAAGAGTAGGACCTTCCAGATTGCAGGAGCCAGTAGCTTCAGGCCTCCTAGGTGTGTGGCAGTGATCCATCCTCCCCTCCCTGTAAGGCACATTGGCAGGAAATTCTTTGTGAAGCTTAGAGTAACTGTGACTTGAATCAAGAACTCTGAAATGGGATGATGGTAAACATAGAGATGGCTGAACCTGCCGAGCTACGAAGTTTATGAAAATTTAACAAGAAAGGGGCTGTGCTATATCTTATTATTTGCATCCTGAATTCTTTACTTAATATATTATAGAACTTCTAAAGAACATTTCACAACTTATTTTTTTTTTACAAAAAGGCAGCTTTCACACTTGATGAACTTTGTTCTGTCTCTACTCCCTTTTCCTTATAATTTCAGCTGTTTTTACTTGTTTGACCTTCTTTCTCCACCCATTTAGAATTATTGCCTACTTCCTTTGAACTTACTTGCTTGTGTGTCTGGTGATGAATATGTCTTGTATGCCTGGTGATAAATTACTGAGGTCATTTGTACAAAACATTTTAAATTAATATACCCAAAATTAAAAAAAATTCTGTATTCCAATGCATATTTTAAAAGCATGGTAATATCCACATTATTTTTCCCTCCATCCTTTCTTATTTTTCTATTTTAGCTTTTTCAGTGATTTACATTCCATTTAACTTTATAATAAATTGTACCTTCCTCTAAATAAAAAACTCCAAAAATAATAAACAGGAAAAGTAGTGTTCCTCAGATGTACAAAGGCCATGAAAATGAACAAAATTCAAAATATTATGTATATATATGTGTGTGTATGCATATATGTATATATATCTATATCTTTTTTTAAAAAAAGATTTATTGATTTTATTACGAAGTCAGATATACACAGAAGGGGAGAGACAGAGAGGAAGATATTCCATCCGATGATTCGCTTCCCAAGTGAGCCGCCACGGCCGGTGCTCGCCAATCCGAAGGCTGAAACCTGGAACCTCCTCCAGGTCTCCCACGCGGGTGCAGTGTCCCAATGCATTGGGCCTTCCTCGACTGCTTTCCCAGGCCACAAGCAGGGAGCTGGATGGGAAGTGGAACTGCCAGGATTAGAACCGGCGCCCATATGGGATCCCGGGGCTTTCAAGGCGAGGACTTTTAGCCGCTAGGCCACGCCGCTGGGCCCTATCTTTATCTTTTAGATATAGATATGTAACATACATACATAAATATATGTATATTTTTCAGCTCTGTCAATTATCTACATATAATTGAACACGTAACATATATTCGTGGGACTTTTTTTTTAAGGGTAATGGTCTCCATTTCTATATGTATTGGGAAAGACAAGGTTTCATTTTTTTAAATAACTGAGTACTATGAACGTTGTATCTGGAAGTGAAAATATTTCTAAAAACTCTTTGAGAGAATAATTAGGATATTAATGAAGGGGAAAGGGGAGGAAGGACATAAATATGAATAAGAGTGAAAGTGCTGTTTCAGTCCACTGAAAGTAAACTAGTCAGAGCCGAGATGGTTGAAGCTGAGAGCTTGGACCTCAGTCTACATCTCCATTTGAGTGACAAGGGATCCAGATACTTAACAGTTATCATTGTCTCCTAGGATTTATTTAATCAGGAATTCAGAACAAGGAAATGGAGCCATGAATTGAACCCAAGTTCTCTAAAGTGGGACATGGCTGTCTTTAGTGGCAGCTTGCCTTCAAGGCCCAACAACAGCCCTTACTGTGATCATTCTTTGTGTCTTTACCCTGAGAGAGTTTCAAATTCCATTAGTGAGCGAATGTCACTTTTTCGTGAGCAGACCTCTTAGAAGGCTTTGAAGATGTGAGTGCTCAGTGTTTGAACAGTGTCTTGGAGTATAACATAGTGATTGGCTGAAATTTGTCTTACTCTTTGAGAATAAGCTGTAGACTCAGAACTAGGTGTTCAGTTCATGTGGCAGTAAAGATGCTGCTTAGGATACCTGGTCCTCTATTGGTCTGCCTGATTTAAGTCCAGGCTCCTCTGCTTCTTATCCAGCTTCCTGCTAAAGTGCACCTTAGGCTAGAGCAGCTGATGGTTGAAGAACTTGGTCCCTGACACCCATGTGGGAGACCCAGATTGAATCCTGGGTTCTTCTTTAGTCCGGCCTGTCTCTGGCTGTGTGGCAAATGAGGAGTGAACAGGTGTTGGAAAAAAATGTCTCGTTACTATTCAAATAAAAGAATAAGAGAGGTCTTAACTATTAGTACTGACTTTGTATGTATTTATTTTTGACCATATGTCTGTAGTGTTGGTTCTTTATTATCTGTGATGCTTCTCTGCCTAGTACATAAAGACAAATGTGTTTTATTAATTTTACAAAACATTCACAAATGGACCCAGTACAATACACTAGAGGCTAAAGTCCTGGCATTGCATTTGCAGGGATTTAAGTTGGGTACAGGTTTATGTGCTAGCCACCCCACTTCCCATTTTGCCTCCTGCTTGTGGTCTGGGAATATTGTTGATGGCCCAGTCTTGACCCTGCACCTTCAGTGGAGACCCAAAAGGAGCTCCTGGCCCCTGGCTTTGAATAGGCTCAGCTTGGGCCATTGTAGCTGCTTGCGAAGTGATTCAGTGGATGAAAGATAGTCCTATCTGTATATCTGACTTTCAAATAAAAATAAATAGAACTTTATAAAAATAAACAAAAGTTCAAACAAATTTGATTCCATATTATTACTCATTCAATAATTTGTTGATTTCGATAACAATGATTTTGGCATCGTTTTTCACCAAATGTTGATGACATCATAAATATTGGAGTTGGTTAATACATGTAACCCTTTCTGATATGAAGGATACTAATGAATGAGATATGCTTTTTGTGCTTCTGTAATTTGGGGAGTCAAGTTTCTTTCTACATTGGAATTCATTTTAAAATAAAAATTTGTTATTGGATTCCATTTTATTTGTAGAAATTGCAGATTAAGCTAAATGCCTCTACCATGATTGTAAATTAAGTGACTGTATCTATCTTTAAATGTTAAGACTAATTGATCGTAATAGTTTCTCCAGTCCAAAGCCTCACATAATTGTGTAAGTGATCTGGAGATCTCTCAGAATGGGGTTAACCTTTCACTTGAATGGTTGTGATTATTGCATGCTGTTGATATTCACTTGGTTGTTCAAGCTTTGTTCTCTGTAACATTTGATTTTATCTTTACCTCGTACTGAATAAAATGGGATATGATTTATGCAGCACCATGAACTTACTGGAAGTACAACATGCATTGATAATTTAATCTATTTTTTAAAATAGCATTTAGCCACATGCTGCAAAACTGTTTTAGACCTTTATGGTTTCACAGAATCATAGTGAATTTTCTGTAGAGATGATCGCCTTGAGGCAAATATACAAAGCTGGCATGTGTAATGATTCTGAGTCTCTGTTGCCATTGCCTGAAGCTTGCATCCTCCCACATTGCCCTTAGCATATTACTTGACTCATCAAACAGTCCTCCATCTCACATCAGAGGGCAGCATTCATTGGCAAGTGCACAAGTCATCTCCAGTTTTAGGCCCATGTCATCTGCTTACCTGAAATATTTCCTTTTCCAAAAGATCCTTCAACTCAAAATGTTTTATCTGCATTTCATTTCAGGGGATGCATACATTGACAGCGATATTTGTATGCTGTAGGATGTTCATGCTCATTTTCATCTAACATTTGTCTGCATGTTTCTCCATCTTTTGTTATTTTTCAGTGGGCAGCTCGGTTTGCCGAGAGAGAACTCCATGACTTAAAGAAAGAGTATGTTTGTAAAAGAAAAAGGTAAGTTTCTTAACGGTAACACTTAACAACCTTTGGCTCTTTTATTGTTACTTTCTTGATTAGATAATATTATAGGCTAAATAATGAAATTTCAGTGATTCCAACATATTTCATTGTAAAGTGTTTACTCGTTTTGTCCTTTGTTTTAAATACTTAGGTTACCTGAGTGTTTAATTTTCCTACATAATGCTTATTTGCCTTATGTGCAACAGACATTTATATATATTATATATTTATATGTAACCATTATATATATGCATTTTGCTGCTGCCCAGTTATTCCTTGTCTTCATGAAAAATGTCGTTTGCCTTATTGTCTAGTTGACTGCTAAAGCCATGCTTTTCTTCTGTTATTTGTATTAGTAAGATTTTTATGATGTTCTTTATAACACTTGAGAGGAGTTTCTTTTTTTTTTTTTAAAGATTTTATTATTATTGGAAAGCTGGATATACAGAGAGGAAGAGAGACAGAGAGGAAGTTCTTCCGTCCGATGATTCACTCCCCAAGTGAGCCGCAACGGGCCGGTACGCGCCAATCCGATGCCGGGACCAGGAACCTCTTCCGGGTCCCCCACGCGGGTGCAGTGTCTCAAAGCCTTGGGCCGTCCTCGACTGCTTTCCCAGGCCACAAGCAGGGAGCTGGATGGGAAGTGGAGCTGCCGGGATTAGAACCGGTGCCCATATGGGATCCCGGGGCATTCAAGACGAGGACTTTTAGCCGCTAGGCCATGCCGCCGGGCCCGAGAGGAGTTTCTTAGGAGGGTAGTTCTATTTTGGCTCACAGGAGAGACATCATCAAAAATTGTGTGATGTTTTGGGTTCAAGATCTGTTGTGGCACTGTACAGTAGAGTAGCCATTCATTACACAGCCAAATAGTCTCTTACTCCATCACTATACATTGCCTTAATTGAGAAGCCACAAATAAGTTTGATAACAGATATGATGTTAAAGCAAAGATAAAGCAAAGCAAAAATACAGTACCATAGAGTTAAAAAATATGCCATTGAATAATCAGTTCATAGGTGATGGAAAGAAAACACAGAAGTCTAATTTTCATAATGGTTTTCTTGTATTAGAACATAGGGTATTTGTCCTTTTGGGATTGACTTATTTCACTGAAGATGATGGTCTCTAGGTGTGACCATCTAGTTGCAAATGATATGATTTCCTTCTTTTTATTGGCTGAGTAATACTCCATAAAATGGAGGTACCGCTCTTTATTTAACCACTCCTTTTGGATGGGCATCCTGATTGTTTCCATGTATTTTCTACTGTAGATTTTGTTGCTGTGAATGTAGGATTACAGCTGCGTCTCATATATGCAGTATTCATTTTCTTTGGGTATATTCCTAGGAGAGGAATACCTGGTTCATGTGGCAGGTTCATTTGCAATTCTCTAAGCACTATCCATACTGATTTCCATAATTGCCGTACTGGCCTGTACTCCCACCAGCAGTGAAGGAGGATATCTTCTTCCCACTCCCCTGCAAGCAGGTGTTAGTTGAGTTCTGAATGTAGGCCAGTCTGAATGGTTTTAATTTGTATCTTCCTGACAGCTAGGTAGCCTTAGTATCTTTTCATATGTCTGTTAGCCTTTGGATCTCTTCTTTTGAAAAAAATCTCTGTTCATTTCCTTTGCCCATTTTTCACAGGGTTGCTTGCTTGCTTGCTTGCTTGATTGATTGATTTTTCTGTCCCTGGTTTTCTGAAGCTCTTTGTAAATCCTGGATATTAGTCCCCTATCACCTGTGTAATGTGCAAAAATTTTCTCCTATTCTGTTAATTGCTTCTTCATTTTGTTAATCATTTCCTTTGCTGCATAGAAGATTTTTAGTTTGATATAGTCCCATTTGTTTATTTTATCTTTGACTACCTATAATTTTGGGGTCTTTCCTAAGAAGTCTAGTTCCATTCCTATTCCTAGGAGAGAGCTTCCTCTATTTTTATTTAATACTTTGATGGTTTCTCGGTGTATATTTAGGTCCTTGAACCATTTAGAGCTGATTTTTTTTTGTATAATGTGGCAAGTGCAGGTCTTGTTTCTTGATTCTGCGGGCTGCTATCCAGTTGTCCGAACAGCATTTGTTGAATGGCCAAGAATTTTTTTCCTGGATTATTTTCAGTTTTCTTGTGAAAGAGTAGTTGGTAATGCATGTGTGTGTTCCCTTCTGATGTTTCTGTTCTATTTCATTAATATCCTCCTCTGTTTCTGTACCGGTACCAGACTGTGTTGATGACCATTGCACTGTAGTATGTCTTGAAGTCTGGAATTGTGATTCCCTCTGCTTGATTTTTCTTCTTCAGGATAGCTTTGGCTATTCGTGGTCTCTTGTGTTTCCAGACAAATTTTTGTATCTTGTATTTCTGAGAAGTATGATGTTGGGATTTTGATTGGGATTGCATTGAATCTGTATATTACTTTTGGTAATATGGACATTTTGATGATGTTGATCCTGCCATCCCAGGAATATGGTAAAATTCTCCACTTTTCAGTGTGTTCTTCTATTTCCTTTTAATATGTTTTATAGTTTTCATCATAGAGGTCTTCCACATATTTGGTTAGCTTAATTCCTAGATATTTAAGATTCCTGTCTGCTTTAAGGACTGTACTTACAATTTCCTTCTCAGTCATGAAATTATTTTTGTACACTAGTGCCATTGATTTGTGTTCATTAATTTGTATCCTGCTATCCTGCCAAAGTCTCTTATGAGTTCAGTAGTGTCTTAACTGAGTTTTTTGATTCTCCTATGTAGAGGATCATGTCATCTGCAAATAGATACTTTCAGTTCCTCATTTCCAATTTGAGTTCCTTTGATTCCATTTTTTTTGCCTAATAGCTTTGTTATGAACATCCAATACTATATTGGATAATAATGGTGACAGTGGACATCCCTGTCTAGTTCCAGATTTTGGTGGAAAGGCTTTCAATCTTACTCCATTTAGTATGATGCTGGCATTGGCTTTGATTGTGCTGTAGAATGTTCCTTCTATACTGATCTTGCTTAGGGTTTTCATCATTTAGTGGTAGTGGATCTTATCAAATGCTTTCTCTGCATTTATTGAGATGATCATATTTTTTTTTCAATTTGTTGATGTGATGTATCACATTTATTGATTTACAAATGTTGAACCTTTCCTGCATGCCTGGGCTGAATCCCACCTGGTCCGGGTGAATGATCTGCCTGATGTACTGTCTGTTCCTGTTAACTAGTATTTTCTTGAGGATCTTTGCATCTTTGTTCACGAAGGATATTGGTGTATAGTTCACTTTTTCTGTTGCTTTTCTATCTGGCTTTGGTATTAAGGTGATATTGGCTTCATAGAGCTTATAAGGATTGCCTCCATTTCTATTGTTTGGGAAAGCTTGTGGAGGATTTGAGTAAATTCCTCTTGAATAGCTTTTTAGAACTCAGCAGTGAAACCATCTGGTCTAGGACTTCTCTTGGTTAGAAGGGCTTTAATTTTGCAGTCAATTTCAGTTCAATGTATAAGTCTATTTAGGCTGTTAATTATCTCTTGATTTAGTTTTGGTGGATATGTATGTCCAAAAATCTGTCCATCTTTTCTGTGTCTTCTGATTTGTTTGCATATACTTGCTTGTAATAGTTCCTAATATTTTCTTGTGTGTCTGAGCTATGTGTTGTTAGATTTTTCTTCTCATCTCTGATGCTATAGATGCTCATCTTCTCACTCCATTTTTTGATTAGTTGGGCTAGTGGGGAGTCTATTTTGTTGATTTTCTCAAAAAAACAGCTCTTTAATTTATTGTTCTCATAGATAGTTCTTTTGGTCTCTGTTTAGTTAATTTCATTCCTTATTTTGATTATTTCATGTTTCCTACTTATCTAGGGATTACTTTGCTGTTGTTTTTGTATCCTTCAATTGTAAGGTTAACTCATTTATTTGGTTCCTTTCCAGTTTCTTAACATAAGCATTGATTGAGATGAACTTTCCTTTTAACACTGACTTTGTATCCCAAAAGTTTTGGTTTGTTGTGTTGATGCCGTCATTTGTTTCAAGCAATTTTTAAATTTTCCCTTTGATTTCCTCTCTAATCCATCAATCATTTAGTAACATATTAGTCAGTCTCCATGTGTTTGCAAGTCTTCTTGGGTGTTTTGACTTTTGGTCTCTAGCTCCACTCCATGATGGTCTGAGAAGATTCATGGTATGATTTCAATTTTTTAAAAATTCAGTGAGGCTTGTTTTGTGGCCTGTGACATGGTCCATTCTGGAGAAGGTTCCATGTAGTGATGGAAAAAAAAAAGTGCATTCTCTGTAGGATGAAAGTTCTGGTAGATATCAAGTAAACCCGTTTGTTCTAGAGTTTGGATGATTCTGTTGTTTCTTTTCTGAGTTTCAGTCCCATCAAACTGTCCATTGATGTTAATGAAGTATTAAAGTCCTCCACTATGAATGTATTGGAGTTTGTTTCTCCCTTTAAATCCATCAATATTTGTTTCACATAGTCAGATGCCTTAGCATTTGGTGCAGGTGCATTTATTATATTGATCTCTTCTTGCTGAATGGATCAGTTGATCATTAGGTGGTGTCCTCCTTCATCTCTTTTGATGTTTTTCACACCAAATCTTTATCATGTGATATAAGAATGGCCTCACCCACACGTTTTTCTTTACCATTTGCTTGGAATATCTTTTCCATCCTTTCAGTTTCTTCTGATCTTTGTTGGTGAGATGTGTCTCCTGCAAGCAACAGATAGGTGGAGTTTTTTGATCCAGTCCTCTAATCTGTAGTGTTTGATTGATAAGTTTAAGCCATTTACATTCAATGTTAATATGGATAGGTTGCAGTTTGGTTCTGTCATTTTAGCAATGGGTTGTTATTTGATTTAGTCTTCTGCTAGTCTTTTAGTGGAATGTTCTCCACATTTGCCTTTGGTTTTGGTAGCTGCTATTCCTTTTTGCTTTCACAAGAACATCTTTCATATCATTTGCAAGGCAAGTCTAGAAAGCAATTTCTTGCATTTATCTTTGCTGTGGAATAATTTTATTTCATTTTCAAAGACAAAGGAGAGTTTTTCAGGATACGTTACTCTGGGCTGAAAATGTTTCCCTTTTTGAATCTGGAATAAGTCACTCCTTTCTCTTCTGGCATTTAGTGTTTCCTCTGAGAGGTCAACTGTGAGTGAGGGGGTTCCTCTATAGGTCATTCAATTTTTTTTATGTGCACATTTAAGGGTCTTTCGTTATGTCCAACTGAAGAGAGCTTGATTACATGTGTCATGGTGAAGTTTGTTTCTGATCAACTCTGTTGGGAGTGTTATGACCCTCCTGTATATTGTTTCCCGATTCTTTTCCAGCTTTGGAAACTTTTCATTTATTATTTCTTTGAATACATCTTTAATACCAGCTTCTGTTTCTGCACCTTCTGGAACTTCCATTAACTCTTACGGGTCTTTTAATTGTATCTTTTGATTTGTGGATACTTTTTTTTTTTTTTTTTTTTTTTTTAGTTTGACCTTGCTCTGCTTCCAGCTTTTTGATTGTTTCCCCTGTTGACAGGAAATATCTTCCAATTCTGAAATTCTCTCTTCGGCTTCATTCATTCTATTTTTTGAGAGTCTCCACTGTACTTTTAATTTGCTCCACTGTGTACTTAATTTCTGATATATCTGCTTTCATTTGATTCATTGCTGTTATTTACTTTCTAATGTATTCCTTAGATTCCTTGTGCTTTGCATTGTTTACAAAGTTTATGAGTTCTCTGACTTCTGTGTCTCCCATTTTTTTCAGGGTCTTCCTCAGTTAACTCTGAGGGTGGTCAAGGCTTTTCCTCCTTTGCTGGAGAGTCTTCAGTAACAATCATAGTACCTCTGTGTCTTCTTTTGCCATTTGGCATTGCATTTCTGGTTGGCAGATCCATCTCCTTTGTGCAGATTTCTAAGATGTATTACCTGGCTGCCACAAGAGTTGAGCCATGGCTGCCGCTAGATCCTTGGCTGTCGCTGGGGTCTGTATTGTTGTTCACCAGCCACTGGTAGGGATTGCCGTTCACTACAACACTGCTCCAGCATTGTTGCCATTTCCCCTTGTCAAGAGGGTCTCCAGGTACCCCCTGCGAACTGCCTGACCCCTTTTTTCCCTTGTAATCTGTCTCTTGTGGTTCATCCTAATGGTTCTCTGTCATCCAACACTAATTTTTCTGTCAGCTGGTTAGGTAGTCAGGATGTTTGTTGGCTGCTGCCACCTTGTGGGTGACAGGTGCTTTCACTTTCCTGGGTACTCACCTTTCCTGCTGTTGGGCAGATATGGGGCTGGTATAGATTAGATAGTTCTGACAGTGGAGTGGCTATTCAGAGTGTTCTGGCTGGCAAAGGTCCCCCACCGCCTTGTGCTTTTGTGGCCTCTGCCTGCCCAACCTGGTGCCTTGAGTGGGAGTGGTCCAGCTCCTCCCACACTATGTGGGATCAGAAACTAGCCTTTCTACACTCCAAGGGCACTACATCTTCTCCCAATTGTGATAGGCCAGTGATGGCAGTTCACTGTGCTTTTGCTCTCACGCACCCACTGCCACCAGCCGGGCAGTTCACTTTGTTGCATCACCAGTCTTGTTTTCCCCTGGAATCTGCCCTGCCATTTCTGGGTTGCCAAGAGAAGCCTTAGTCTCTGAGAGAGACCTTTATCCCCTAGGATCCTCTGTTTTGGGTGATTTAGGTGTCCGTCTGAGTGGCCCCAATCCAAGAGAGTATTCAGGAGGGGATAGGCTCAGATTCCGCCACATGAGACTTCAAAGAGTGACTCACCAGTTCCTCTTTTTATTTTTTTCTTTGTCTGCAACAGTGTTTACCCTAGATGGTGCCTGCTTCCAGCAGTTCAAGTTGCCATTTGCTGTCTTGGGAGGTTTTTTTTTTTTTTTTTTTCAGTTCTCGATGTCTGCCCGTCCCCTGCCTTGATCATGCCAACTCCAGGGAGTTTCAGATGACTTTTCCAGCAATTCTGCTCTTCCTATTCTCTACTCTGCCAATATTTGTCTTTATTTCTGCATGTGCTTAGCTACACTAACCTCTACATTCGGCTACCTTCCTAGACTCCGATCATTAACTTTCAAATTTCAGGTACAGTTTGATGAAATCAGTGAGCCAAATCACAGCACTTTTTATTTATTCTGTAATTAAATTTTGGCAGCTTTCTTATACTCATTTTTGTGTGTGTGTTTTTATTTTTATGATCTTTCTTGACACAGAGAGAGTCCCTGTTCTACCTCTGCTTTCTCCCTCAACACCTTCCTTTCATCAATTTCCCCCATATTATTACAGTAGTACAGTCCTTCAGGAACAATTACTTGTCAACACTCTGCTTTTTAACACAGACATCCGTATAATCAAGATAAATTTATTGACTACGTTCTCCTTTTGTTTGACTGTATTGATAGATACTGCAACATATCTTCTAATCTTCTGTATGTTAATCTTCATTATATAATTCTTCCTGTATGTATAGACACATATATATGTATGTATATGCATAATCTAATGTGTATATATACATATGTATATATATGTATATACACATATATATATATGTGTGTACACACACGCACACTCTGGGCTTACCTGTATATCTGTTTTAGTGTTTTACCTGAAAGTTGCTTTGTATCAGAGAAAAGACATGTTATTTTCCATTTTAGGACTGGCTTAATTCACTGGGTATGATGATCAACTTTTGCAAATGATAGAATGTTGCAAATGGTAGAATCCCTTCCTTAATGGCTATATTGTATCCCTGAGGTAAACGTAGCAGTTTTCTTACTCATCCCTCTTTCAGTGGGAGTCTGTATTGTTTCAATGTCTTTGCTATCATAGATTCTGGTGCTATATATGGGGAGGCAGGTTGATTTGCCATGCACAGATATCACTTCATTTGGATATATTCATAGGAATGGGACACCTTGGACATATGGTAGATCAACATTCAGTTGTCTGAGCACTCTTCACACTTTCATAGTAGGTATACTATTCTGTGATTTTACCAACAACGGGGCAGGTTATTTTTTTCTCCTTATACTCAGCAGCAAGCGTTGCTAGTAGATTGCTGCAGATGCAGGAGCCTCGTTTTGGTCTTCCAGCTAGGGGGCAGGCATACAAATATGACAATCATTTTTACTTATCTCAGTGTATTTCAAGGGAGGTTATAAGTGAAGCATGTGGGCCATGATTCAGCATCTATAGAGGGTGCTGGTGTTGCAGGTGTCTCCTTAAAGGCCACAACACGGCTGAATCACTCTTTCATGATTTGTGGTGACTTTATACAATGGAACCAGCACAAATAATAAGTGTATTGAATGTATTTAGAACCTAATAGGGAACATTAATATTCTGTTGAGTTTAAAATGTTGGTAGTGTTTAGGCTCATTCAGCCTCCTGTTATAACACCTCAACTCTAGCTTTCGATTCAATTCAATTTTTTTTTTAAAATGTCTATTCATCATGGACTTCTGGACATATGCAGTTCTTCATGATATCAAATAAGATTAAAATTGGCAAAATGCATCAGCTGACGTATGGCTGCCATGACTCAGATAGTAAAACCTAAAGTAAGTTCTTCTTATTAGGCTCATGTGAGAAAATTAAGTGAGTTGAATGTTAAATTAGTTAGGTGAAGGAACTTTTGGACTCTATCATGAAAACATTAAAGAATGTTGTTGATTAATGAATTTTAAACTGTTGATTTGAAATTCTAAACAGGAAATGGTCAGGTGATCCTGACTATGTGTGTTCTTTCAGTGATTTCACACTCCCAAAATTGGATTGTTGTGAATTGATACTAATACTAATGTGTCATTCTTGCCCATAAACTGTTTCCTAATGGGATTCAATGGATGTTGCTGCTAAAATTCTGTAGCGTGCAAATACAATCAATAGTATAGGTAAAATGTTAATTTTAAATTCTTGAAAACATATGGTGTATTTTAGCTTCATTGATTTTCTATATGCTGGCTGTCTATTTCTCATTACCAGTTTTGTGATTTAGTAACACATTTCCAAATTTAATACTGGAGAAAATGAAATGAAAGTATGTGGAATATAAAACATTTACTGAGCAAGGTCCAGAGTCATCTGTTTGGGATTTCAAATATTACGTCAATCAAGATGGATAGTGTAGCATCAAAGAACCACTATCCATGAGCCCTGCAACTGGATCAAATCACAGTCACATAATTCATACTGTTGTTTGGGTCAGACAGTGTATATGATGATGGTCCCAAACATTTGTGTTACCTGGTGACATGATAAGTATACTAGTTCAAGTATATTTTCAGAATTTGTGCTTGTTTTTCAGTGACGCAAGGCTTGACTTCATTTCTCTGTTTCATTTGCATTTTTATTCAACAGGAATTTTAGAACCCTCTGTATCCCGGTTCAGTCCTTAAGATCAGGCTTAAGACATTTTCTGGTCAGTCTAAGGGCTCCATAAGTACTTATCACTGTAAGCAGTATGCACACTAATACAAATAGGCAGCACTGATTATACTTTGGATGTAATATAATTTTGTAAGGCAAAATTTACTTTGAGTGTAATATAATTTTGTTGCTTTCTGGTCTGACCTGGAAGCCCCATCAAGACTTTAAAGACTGGTTTGAAAATGATTTATTCATTTACTTATTTGAAAGTCAGCATTGGAGAGAAAGAGAGAGAGAAACAGAGAAAGAGAGAGAGAGAGAGACCTTGTGCTTGCTGGTTGATTTCTTCAGATAGCTACAACAGCCAGGGCTGTGCCTGGCTGAGGCACTGCATGTGGGATTCCCACATCATTAACCACCAATCTAAAATGACTGGAACCCAGTTTATTGTGGCTTACTCCAGTGTAACAAATATAATGCTGCTTTATATAGGAGTCTAGATGAATATTTTATGTATTATATGTAAGAATATGTTAAGAGGAGTTGCTTTGAAATTTAAGTCTGTAATGTTAATTCTGTAACAGAAATGCTTGCATATTAGTTTTCATGTTGTGTTTGCAGTGATGATTATGGATATTTTTATGGGAAGCTCCAGTTTTGGAACAGTTAAAAGCATATAAGTCTTTTTTAATGACATGCCTTGAATATATTATGAATTTTCACTTTTGCTTTAAGGTGCCTGATGGTCGAGGAAAACTGCCAGCTAGATCAAAGGGCTGATGTGTCACTTGTGGATGAAGATTGGGAGTATAAAGCAACAGAAATCTTGATCTATAGGTATTAAATGCCTTTTGTCTTGTGGATGAAGCATATCTAAAGCTAATTTCCAGAAAATAATGTTAAAGGATCTAGAAACAAGTGGGACATTTTTGTCAGTCAGTTCAAGTTTCTTCATATTAAATCTAGTTTTTGCCTTGACTCCTTCTTCAGTTGGACTAAGGAGATACTGGAAAGCTTAGAGACAAAGGGCAAGAATTGTCTGTATATTGAGAGTTTTGGTACTTCTTTTTATTTAGGTAGACTAAGATTAATGTTTACCAAAAAAAAAAAAAACTTGGAATGATGTATTTACTTGAAATGCAGAATTAGAGAGTTTGAGAAAAGGTGAAAAGATAACAGAGAATAAGGCAGACAGTGAAGCTTCCATCTGCTGATTCACTCTCTAAATGGCCATAACAATTGTGGCTGAGCCAGCTTGAATTCTGGAGCCAGTAACTTTCACTTGTTTCCTACATGGTACAAGGGTGCCAAGCACCAGGCTCATCCTCCACATTCCACAAAACATTGTCTGGGTGTTGGAATTTATGTGAGCAGCTGAACTAGAACAGTTGCCACTATGGAATTACTGTGATACAGGCAGTAAGTACAGCCCATTGTCTCATGGTGCTGCTCTATCTTACTAGTATTTTTAAGGTGATCAGAGCTTTATGGGGATTTCATTAATATCCTATGATTATATTAATATTATAGATATCTATATAAGGGTAAATCTATGAGCATTATTCATGTTAATACAAACATACACTATACTACACTTAGTATAAATCTTGAGCTTTGTTTTAGGCTAGCATAAACAACAATTAATGTTAGTATTTTTTAAATGGGCATAAAGACTTAGTATTTTGATTACATTTAAATATTGGAGTAATTCTTTGTTCCTCACAGAAACAGAATCAATGATCTTGAAATAGAACTTCAAAGAACATTTCATTATTACCAGCAAGAGGTAGGTGTGTGCCTGTGTGTGTGTGTACACATGCATTTACTTGTTCCTGTGAATTTACGTTGGATAGAAAGGGACAAGTGATTCCTTTACTAGTTTTATATCTTTCTTCAGGTGTTACATGTGGTTTTCAGACACTTCCATAATTCAGTGATTCAAAGAATATGAGATATGAAATTTTAAGAGTCATCATGTCTGCTGTTTCTTTGGAAAAGTGGAATTACATTGCAGACATAAAAATAGATTTTAAATCACTGATAAGGTGTCACATTCAGCCAGGTCAGTTATCTGTTAATTGATAGTTCCTGTTGTGGCTGATTGGTGACCAGAGAGAATAAAGTAAAAATTTATTATATAAATTTTAGCTGTGTTTAAGTGTAGTTACAATAGATGATGGAAATTTCCGTAAAAGTGTGTTTACTGACACAAAGTGTTCTTGGAGTGTTTCTTAGCTTGTGAGTTACTTCCTTTGTTACCAATAGATATGCTTTTTTTTTAAGAAAACTAATTAATGTCTCAATGATATTGTTTTAGATTGTTTCTGTTCAGAAAGAAACCCACGATAATTGGGTAAGTTTCAAATGCCCTTTTTAATCTTTTCTTCAAACCAAATTGTGTATTTAATTCAGAGAGCTAACATTGGGGAGTTAAGTTTATGAAACGTAGTGTGTAAAAGATTTGGCCAATTTTATTTGCATCAATGATGGAATTATGTTTACTGTGAGCTTTAAATTCTAAGTTGTATCCTGGTTGTTTTCACAGTCTTGTTTTAGTAATTTTCTTCTTCCAAAGTAGAGGAACTTGGTGCATGTGCTCATGTTTATGTATTTACATTTTGGGACATTGGATTGCCCCTTGTTATCTAGAAGAGCCTAAAAGGTCTCTGGATCATTTTACTCATTTGTCAAACAAACGGGATTAGAAAAAGAGCTAGCTAAAGCCCTTTCTAGTTGTAACATTGAGGGTTCTTTTTTTTTAATTAAATTTATTCATTAATTAGATTGTGTTGTAATTACATAGAAACTGGGATTCTCCCCCCACCCTCCCCCCATGGTGGGTTCCTCCACCTTGTTGCACAACCATAGTTCAAGTTCAGTTGAAATTCCCTCTTTGCAAGTATATGCCAAGCATAGAGTCCAACATTTTATAGTCCAGTCAAGTCCAACTACTTATTGGGTAGACCCTCTCTGGTCTGAGGGCAGAGTCAGCAGAGTATCATCCCAGTCAAACAAAAGCACTAATATACCATCTGCAACAAGCAGTCAACATGTTAAAAATAAATGCGATTTTTTAACCACTTTCTGTGACCTCCCATTCACAGTTCAATTTTAGTTTATATACTACATATGACATAATATCCATAACATAACATAACATGTTATGCTTAACATCATATCATCTTAAATTAAGGCAAACATGTGGTATCTGACCTTTTGGGATTGGTTCATTTCCCTTAGCATTATTGGATAAGAAAGCTATGGTTCATCTACTCCATGGAATACTACTCAGCTATTAAAAAAAAAAAAAAAGCAAAATGCAGTTCTTTGTGGCCAAATGCGCCAAACTGGAAATCATAATGCTGAAGGTTCTCTTAAGTGATTCTGAGTGTTGGTACAAATTAAGAAAAGGGTCATCTGGGGAACTAGTTGTGCTGCAGAGGAATTGCATGATGGGGAAGTGAAGTGGCTGTAGACTTTCAGCAGTTAGAAGGAAGAACAGAGATAGAGCTGTTGACAGTAGCTGTCTACTGGGGAGTGCCTGTCACAGGGAGGTGGAGACAGCATTCAGGGATGTTTGTCAAGTGCTTGACACTGATAACCATTAAGTCAATGTTAACTGGTGTTACCATTGTTATTATAGTGAAGACTTGCAAGTCTGAGAGGAGCATAGAATGAGAGAGTGGTGTGTTGACTGTCAGGTCCCTCCCCTCTCTGACATTCTGTTTGTTTTGGTTTCCAGAGTTTAAGTGAAGAATCATTAGTGAATTAGCTAGCATCATTATAGATTCAGTTTTCTTCACCATTTTTCAGCATTTTCTAAATACTTATACATGTTAATTTTTAAAGATAATTTTTTTAAATCCTATTATACTTGGCAAAGTACTTGGAAGTATTTTGCATATATAGTTTTTTTTAAAGATTTATTTTATTTTTATTACAAAGTCAGATATACTGAGAGGAGGAGAGACAGAGAGGAAGTGGAGCTGCCGGGATCAAAACCAGCGGCCACATGGGATCAAGGCAAGGATCTTAGCCACCAGGCCATGCCGCTGAGCCCTGCATATATAGTTATATTTATGAAATCCATTTAATATCTGTAATTGGATTTTATAATTACAGATGTTATAGATGAGAAAACAGCCCAAGGACATATGATGATTTAGATTCTTGTCTTGTAGAGTTTCTATTAGTTTGCATTTAATATTTATTTAGTACGTGTGACTTTGTGTTAAAACATTTAGAAAGTGGGCCCGGCGGCGTGGCCTTGCGGCTAAAGTCCTCGTCTTGAAAGCCCCGGGATCCCATATGGGCGCCGGTTCTAATCCCGGCAGCTCCACTTCCCATCCAGCTCCCTGCTTGTGGCCTGGGAAAGCAGTTGAGGACGGCCCAATGCATTGGGACACTGCACCCGTGTGGGAGACCTGGAAGAGGTTCCAGGTTCCTGGCATCGGATAGGCGCGCATCGGCCCGTTGCGGCTCACTTGGGGAGTGAATCATCGGACGGAAGATCTTCCTCTCTGTCTCTCCTCCTCTGTGTATATCTGGCTGTAATAAAATGAATAAATCTTTAAAAAAAAAAAAACATTTAGAAAGTGTGTTCCCTACTTCTGTCCTAGAAAAGCAGTGCAGGTTGTCCCAGTGCCTTGGAACTCTGCACCTACACGGGGGACTGTGAGGAAGCTCCTAGCTGCTAGCTTCAGATCAGCTCAGCTCTGGACATTGTACCTCTTAGGGAGCAAAATCCTGGGTTGAAGATCTTTCGTTCTCTGTTCATTTCTCTGTGTAAATCTGCCTTTCCTAGAACATTAAATAATGTGTGGATACTTTGAAAGTACCTACACATTTGATTAAGCTTGCTTTGTTTCCACTTTTTTACCTTTATAATTTCAACTGTTACTTTCTTCATTGGCCACTAGTTTGTTCCATCCTGTTGGATTAACTTAATTTGCTTTAAACTTACATAGTAGTCTCTTTCATGTGCTGTGCTGAATACAGTGTTCTTTACTGAGGTCATTTTAAATGTATTATTCACATACACAAAATTAAGAAATTTCATGTATTTCACATGCATGATTTTAAAATATGCTTTCTACATTATTCTTGTCTCCTCTCTCCTTCCTACTTTGTTATTTTTGCTTTAGTTTTAAAAATTATATACTTTCCATTTTGTTTACAATCATAAGCTTTGCCTTTCCTTCGTTAATTGAATAATTCAACCTATAATAATTAGACAGTGTACTTCAGGAGAATTGACCACGGCTATAAATGATAGTGAAATAATAAAATATCAATATATTTGTTGCACTCTGTTTTTATGCAAAATTAGGGAAAGAATCAATGTCTCTTGGTGACTGAAATAACAAGTATGCGTAATGGTCACCAATTCCATAATATTTTTGTGAAAGACAAAGTTTAATGTGTGACTGCTGTTCCATTATATGTGTGTATGAAATGAGCCTAAAGACTTGAGAAATAATTCGGTGGAGAAAGACAATGAGAAAGAAATGGAAAAAGAGGCAGGGAGAGAGAAATACGCATGCAAAAGTGAAGTCATTATTTGGTTTAGTTCTCTGAAAGCTAATCTACTTGTGCAATTTTCTGAGACTACTGATGGTCAGCTTGGAATTCAGTCCATGTCTTTCATGCAGGTGGCAAGGGATCCAGTTGCTTAATCCATTGCCACTGCTTTCCAGTGTTTGTGTGTTCAAGAAGCCAGAACCAGTAGATGGAACCATAAACTGAACCCAAGTTCTCTAAACTGGGACATGGCTGTCTTTAGTGGCAGCTTGCCTTCAAGGCCCAAGAACAGCCTTACTGTGATCATTCTTTGTGTCTTTACCCTGAGAGAGTTTCAAATTCCATTAGTGAGCGAATGTCACTTTTTCGTGAGCAGACCTCTTAGAAGGCTTTGTAGATGTGAGTGCTCAGTGTTTGAACACAGTGCCTTGGAGTATAACATAGTGATTGGCTGAAATTTGTCTTACTCTTTGAGAATAAGCTGTAGACTCAGAACTAGGTGTTCAGTTCATGTGGCAGTAAAGATGCTGCTTAGGATACCTGGTCCTCTGTTGGGCTGCCTGGCTGTGTGGCAGATGAGGAGTAAACAGGTGTATGGAAAAAGTTTCCATTGCCATTCAGATACAAGAATAAGAGAAGTCTTAACTATTGGCTGTGATTTTGTATGTATTTATTTTTGGCACCATGTCTTTGATATTAGTAGTCTATTGCCTATATAGTTTTCTGCCTTGTAATTAACAAGTAGCTATCTTACAGTATTATAGAAAACATTCAGAAATCATTTTGTTTCCATATTATTATTAGTTCAAAAATTTGGTGATTGTAATAACAGGATGATTGTGACATAGTGTTCAGAAAAAAAAGTGATGACATCATTTTGTGTTGGGGAAGGATTTTTATATGTAATCTTTTTGGATGGAAAGTACTACAAAAAATTTGTGAATGTTTGCTCTATTCTTTGGCCAAGTTCCTTTCTACCATTTGATGCATCATAAGTTAAATAATAAATTTGTTATTGTGTGTCCTTACATGTGTGAAAATGTGAACTGTGTGATTTTCAGTTGTATATTACAAAAGTATGTACTAAGTGATTTTACCAACCTTTATGTGACGAACTGCTGGATTTTGATAGTTTGGTTAGTCAGATTTTCTAGGTAACTACTGCATCTAACCTCCATATTCCTCCGAATGCATTTAACTTTTTCATGTTAATTTTTTGTGGTTATTGAATATGGTTGATATTTACCATGTTGTGTAATTTTTTTGTCAGTAACATACTAAATTTTATCTTTTGTGAAATAAATGGGTTAGTATTTACACAATAGTATATACTTAATGGAAATGTGGTAAGCTCTGATTATATTAACTGTTAAATAGCCTTTAGCCACAGGCTGTGACACTGTTTTAAACCTTTTTTGATTTCACAGAATTATAGGGAGTTTTTTCTAAAAATGATTGTCTTGAGGCAAATAAGCAAAGCTGCCATTGATAATGGCTTTGGGTCTCTTATTTCCATTGCCATAGCTAATGGAATATTTCTTGATTAATCAAACATCCTTCATCTGACATGGGGAGCTTAACATTCACTTACAAGTGCACAATAGGCTTCAGTTTTATGTTCAGATTATTCTCTTACTCTAACTCATTTCCTGTTTCAGTAAATCCTTAAAATGAAAATCTTTTATTTAGATAAGATTTTAATAAAAATGATATGTGCACTGACTATGATATTTGTACACTCTCACTAAGATGCTGTTGCTCATTTTAATCTAAAGTTTGCATATCTTTAAGTTGGCAGCTTGTATTGCTCAAAGAAGCCTGAATGACTTGAAGCAAGAAAATAAAAGGAAAATGTAAGTATATCAGTGATAACACTTGAAAACTTTGGCTACTTTATTCTGCTTTATGAAATAGTTAATTTTTTTGTAAGCGTAAATAGGAAAGGGTATGGTGAATCTTGCATATTTCATTTTGAAGTATTTACTCATTTTGTGGCTGTTGTTAAGTTCTTGGGTCACTGGAATATTATTTGAAAGATTAAAGCTTTCCTACAAAATTTTAATGTTTTCCATCTTTGATATGTATATGAACGAAGTTAGGTAGCTAGTTCATTGCCATTATTTTGAAAGCACATCAAAAATATCCAAACCAAGTGGAAAAGGCAATTAAAATTTGTGCATTTTGAAAGTGAAATTCCAAAGATATTTCCATTATTCTCTAAGTGGTATAAAGAAAATGAAAAAAAAATTCACAAATAACAAAAAATATGTTGATAGCTCCAATAAACAGAATGAAATAAAGCTTGGAAATTCTAGTCCTATATTGCACATTCAGTTTTTGTGATTACTAGATATTCTCAGTTTCTGATTGAATTTGTTCATTCATTTCTTGGGATATTATTTGATCCTAAACTATTTTGTGGGGGGAGGGAACTGTTGAAGTAATATTTACACTTTTAAGGTAGTGTTATTTCTATTATGTGAATATTCAGTATATTTTTGCTTTAAATATAGTTATACTGTCAGGGCAGGTCAGGGAAATAAAGAGGACATGCATGATTGCATTATTCTTTACATGCATCTCTGATTACACACACATCACTGATTGAACTTTCTTGGGTAGATTGCTCCTGCTGTTGTTGGGTTTTTGACCCCGATTATAGCAGCAACCTCATTTCTTGTCTCATAGGGAAGAATTTTCGTGCGGATACAATTTAATTTTAAAGCAAGATTTATTAGAAAAGTTGAGAAAGGAAACTCCCGTCCTAGTAACGGGAGGGGGCTCTGAGATAGAAAGGACCCTTACCTCCTGCCATAGTAGCAGGAGAAGTGGAGAAAAAAGAGACCCTAGTCCTCTGCCATAGTGGCAGGAGGAAAAATGGAAAAAGAAACCCATATTAATGGTGGAGAAAGCATCTTTTAATGGTTTACTTCAAAGGGGCTCTCCAAGGAAAAAAGGAAATTCCTGGTCCCCCTGGTATCTGGCTTTGGGGCAAAAGACCAGACAGGTGTCAGACATTGGACATTCCTAGCGATGAGTACTACTTCCTCCAGTCCTTCAATGATAAGGAGACCAGTCTGAGGCCCTCCCACACAATGGCCAGAGATAGTGACTGATACTTCAGGTTGAGGAATTGATATGCTAAAGCACCTTTGTTCCTTGGAAGAGACATGTTCTGGTGAATCCAAGAAATTGTAGGGGGAAATAATCTTTTATATTTGAGTAAAAATGGCTTGAGGACCCAGCATACTCTAACTTACTACTACCCAGTCTAACTCCTCTCACACTGCCAAGTATTCCTTGACTCATCAAAGAGGGTTCATTTGCTTGGTTGATCAGAGTGACTGCTCAAGGCATCCTTGACTTCTGGTTTTATATTGTGTTTTAGTAAGCTTTTAATGACTATTTGAAGTACTGACTAGTAATAGCTTAGGAAGGAAGATTTATTTTGGCCAACAGGCTCTAGATAGGCTATGCAAAATTGAGTCCAGAACTGGTGAGGGTGGAGAACAGTGGAGAGCCCATTCATTACACAGCAGACAAGGAAGCAGAGAGCGATGTGAAGCATACTCTGCCTCTGTAACCTACCTGACCTCTCTTCAGAAGCACCTCCCCATGGTGACCCGTTAGTGCCTTGGGATTTCTCATTAGGCTCATGCACAGCCTAGTTGCCATGAATAGATGTAATCTCCACCACCAATTCATTATTGTTAGTCATTGAATATTGGAATATAAATGGCATGAATTTAAGGATCTAAATTGTAAATTCTGTATTTATTCTGTTGCTGAATATTGGCAGTTTTCTTATAAACCTTATTCCTCTATTTTAGTGGTTTTTTGTTTTCTGTGATGATTTTTTTTTCAGCTTTAAGGATTCTCCCATCCTCTTCCCCATTCCTCCTAACCATTTCTCCCGTAGGTTCACAATGTTATAGTCCTTCAGGAGAAGTCACAAGTTCATCATTCTGTCTTAAAATATATATCCTGGCACAATGGGAATTTACCCATGTGGGAGTCCGTCTTTTATTCAGGAGTAGAGACGCATACAGGAATATTTATTCACTCCCAGTATTCTAGTCTCCATTATGCAGTTGATATACGAGAAAAGACACACACACACACACACACACACACACACACACACACACACACACATATATATACACTCATCTGTTTACCAATACATGTATTTGTTTTGTGTAGTTGCATAACATTGCCTTATTTCAGAGAGAACATATTGTGTTCTTTTCCTTTTGGAACTTGTTTATTTCACTAAGCATAATGCTCTCCTCTCCAATTACAAATAGTAGATTGTTGCTATTGGTAGATTTTCATTATTTTTTATGGGTATATATGTTTTGATGAAGTAAATATACCACTTTTGTAACCATCGCAGTTTCTATGGATATAAGATTATTAGTATATGATTGCTATCATGGATTGTGCTGCTGTAAATATAGGTATGCAGGTCACTTTCTCATATTCTGATTTCAATTCATGCGGATATATTCCCAGAAGTGGGATACCTCAATCATATGGCAGATCAGTTTCCACTTGCCAAAGCACTCTCCATACTGATTTCCATAGTGGCTTTACAAGGTACTCTCCACCAAAATGGAGCAGGTGTGCCCTTCTCCCTCATTCTTATGAGTGGTGGTATTAGTAGATTTCTGTGTGTAGGTCTTTCTCACTGGAGTGAGGTGGGACCTCAGTACGGTTTGTATTTGCTTTTCTCTAATGGCTATGGAGCCTGAGCGCATTTTCATATGTCTGCCAGCCATTTGAATTTTTCCTTTTGACAAATTCCTGCGCATGTCCTTCATCCATTTCTTAATGGAGTTGTTTGTTTGGCTGTTGTTTGAGTATCTGATGCTCTCTGTAAATCTTGGATGTTATTCCACTATCTGTTGTATATTGTGCAAAGATTTTTTTTCCATTTGGTTGATTTACAGACTGCTTTTCCCTGTGCCATATAACTTCAAGCACACTGCACTGTCCCAAGTCAGAAATTTCTATGCAATTGTTTGCTCCACAGATAGATGTAATAGAGAAGTGAGAAGTTGATCCAGCAGCTTCAAGTGGATTTTTCCATGTGGATGGCTAGGGTACAAACAATTATGACCACTACCTTCAGCTTCTCCCAGAAATTGAAAGGGAGCAGGATCTCAAGGGCAACATCTGAGACAAGGGCCAGGAGCCATGTGGGTATCAACATTGCAGCTGTTATCTTTACCTGCAACACCACAATGCCCAATCCATATGTCAGGATTTGTGTTGACTTTATATAATAAATCCACTGCAAATAATGACAAGCCTACCATGTATATTTGGACAGTGGTGGAAAACATTAGTGCTCATTTATTGTATAGTTGCAACATTTCAACTCCAGCTTTGGTATAGCTGACTTTGTAATAAAAATAAATCTTTAAAAAAATTGCAAATTATCATGGAAGTTTTGGGATTTTTCAGGATATGAAAAATAATGTGGATAAAATGGCAGATTTGTGGTGTACCTGCAGTGTTAGAAAACATTGAGCTATTCTTGTTAGGTTAAAATGAAAAATATTCTACAGGTATGGGATTAGAAGTGTGGATAGAGAAATCCCAGAGCTTGTGGTACTATGCCATAAAATAATAAAATAAATAAATGAACTTTTCACCTCTGACAATGCAACTCACAACAAAGTATTGAATGCCCCGTATGTCACTGAAGTAATGAAAACAAAATCAAAAACCTTCTTGAAGAAAATGTTGCTAGTGTATGACCTGCATGTCACGGAGAAATTAATAAGAAAAAGGTTTTTGAAAGAAATGAAAATAAAAATAAAAATATTAAAACCCATGAGATGCAGCAAAACGAGTATTGAAAGTGAAATTTATAACATCTGGGCTTACAAAAAAATAGAAATATCTCAAATAAATGACCTAGCGTATCTTCAAGGACTTATTGAAAAATAAAGTGGGCCGGTGGAGTGGCCTAGTGGCTAAAGTCCTCACCTTGAACAGGCTGGGATCCCATATGGGCACCAGTTCTAATCCTGACAGGCTGTCTTTAAAAACATTCTTCTCTCCCATATCCATGGTCATCATAGTTTCATGTATTTCCAAATGTGGTGGCTTTATTTCACTTAATGCTTGCACAACACCTGATATGGTGAAATGCTTCCTAAGTGACATTTAATATAGTATGTGGAATATAAAACATTTACTGAGCCCCTGAGTTCCATAGTTAATTCACTAAAGGTCATAAAGGTCCAGAGTCATCTGTTTGGGATTTCAAATATTACGTCAATCAAGATGGATAGTGTAGTATCAAAGAACCACTATCCGTGAGCCCTACAACTGGATCAAATCACAGTCACATATTGCATACTGTTGTTTGGGTCAGACAGTGTATATGATGATGGTCCCAAACATTTGTGTTACCTGGTGACATGATAAGTATACTAGTTCAAGTATATTTTCAGAATTTGTGCTTGTTTTTTAGTGACGCAAGGCTTGACTTCGTTTCTCTGTTTCATTTGCATTTTTATTCAACAGGAATTTTAGAACCCTCTGTATCCCGGTTCAGTCCTTAAGATCAGGCTTAAGACATTTTCTGGTCAGTCTAAGGGCTCCATAAGTACTTATCACTGTAAGCAGTATGCACACTAATAGAAATAGGCAGTACTGATTATACTTTGGGTATAATATAATTTTGTAAGGCAAAACTTACTTTAGGTGTAATATAATTTTGTTGCTTTCTGGTCTGACCTGGAAGCCCCGTCAAGATTTTAAAAACTGGTTTGAAAATGATTTATTCATTTACTTATTTGAAAGTCAGCATTGGAGAGAAAGAGAGAGAGAGAGAGACCTTGTACCTGCTGGTTGATTTCTTCAGATAGCTACAGCAGCCAGGGCTGTGCCTGGCTGAGGCACTGCATGTGGGATTCCCACATCATTAACCACCAATCTAAAATGACTGGAACCCAGTTTATTGTGGCTTACTCCAGTGTAACAAATATAATGCTGCTTTATATAGGAGTCTGGATATATATTATTTGTACGTGTAATTTTTTTTTTTACCTTTTAAATCTTACTCCTGTACCAAATTCATACACAACTCTGCAGACTTTCGTGATAGCAAGACTATTTTAAGAGGTGTTGCTTTGAAATTTGAGTTTGTAATTTATTTCTATTTCAGAAATGCTTGCATATTAGTTTTCATGTTGTGTTTGCAGTGATAATTATGGATATTTTTATGGGAGGCTCCAGTTTTGGTACAGTTAAAAGCACATAAGTCTTTTTTAATGACATGCCTTGAATATATTATGAATTTTCACTTTTGCTTTAAGGTGCCTGATGGTCGAGGAAAACTGCCAGCCAGACCAAAGGGTTGATGTGTCACTTGTGGATGAAGTCTGCAACTATACAAAAAAAGAAATCTTGATCTATAGGTATTAAACGCCTTTTGTTTTGTGGCTGTAGCATGTCTAAAACTCATTTTTATTTTTAAAGGATTGCCTAAATGATAGCAATATTAACATTAGTGAAAGAAGAAAAAATCAGATCTCTCATTTAATTCTTATAGTGTGCCTTTATGATGTCAATTTTATCAGGCATTCTCTTGGTGTTTTAATTAATATTTAGAAATAGGATATTCCCATAATTTCATATTAATAGTCGAATAATTACTTTTTGTTCATAGAAAGAGAGTTGAAGATCTTGAACAAGGATTGGATAGAACCATTCGTAATTCCCAAAGATTGGTATGTATGTGCGTGTGTGTGTGCATTCATTCATTCATATAGTTTTTTAATATCAGTGTGTTTATCTGAATTGAAAGAGAAATGGAATACATTGACCAGTTGTATGCATTTCTTTTGTGTTTAGAGATATTTTCACATTTTCAGGATTCAAATAATGTGAGATAAAAAAATCTTAGAATTATATCTGCTTGGAAAATGAAACACATTGCACTCAACATAGGAAAGATTTTAGAACATCAGTGGGGTCTCATATTAAAGCAGGATAGTTATCTGTGAAAAGACATCTGTTTTTGTGGACCTTTATTCCAGGAGAACATAAAGTAGAAGTGTACCATTTAAAATCATTAATTACCTTTACATGTAAAGCACAATAGATAATATGGCCATTGAGGTTTACATTAGAGGTGTTTGTGACTTTGGAGTTGCTTGAAGTATTTTTTTTTAATTTGTCAGTTATTTCCAGTGTTTATGATAAATGTACTTCTTATATTATAAAAAAACATTGAATTTTTTGTTTTTCAGATACTTTCTTATGACAAAGAAGCACAAATCACTTGGGTAAGTTTCACACTGCTTAAATGTTTTGTCTGTCTTTAATTAAATTTTGGTTTTCTGTCAAGAACTTAGGCATGGCAATTGGTGGAAAAAGCGCTATGTTAAAAAAAAGGTAGTAAAATTATGTGTCTCTGATAAATAATGCATTGTTCAATTATGGTTATTCATTCAGTCTACTTTCAGCACAATGCTACTTCAGAAAGAACTTGTATTCTGCTAGGGGTTTAGAGGAACTTGGTGTATATGCTCATGTTTATGCATGTACATTTTGGAACATTGGATTTCCCCTTGTTATCTAGAAGAACCAGAAAACTCTGTGGATCATTTTATTCATTTGTAAAACAAATGGGATTAGAAAAAGAGCTAGCTAAATCCTTTTCTGGTTCTAAAACTGAGGGTTCTATTAAGTGATTCTGAGTGTTGGTACAAATTAAGAAAAGGATCATCTGGAGAACTCGTTGTCTGTGCTGCAGAGGAACTGCATGATGAGGAAGTGAAGTGGCTATAAACTTTGAGCAGTTAGAAGGAAGAGCAGAGATAGAGCTGTTGACAGTAGCTGTCTACTGGGGAGTGCCTGTCACAGGGAGGTAGAGGCATCATGCCCTGTAGTTAAATGTGTTGCATCAAAAATCAGTCTGTCTTGGTTGTATGCACTCTTTATGACAATTCCCTGTTTTTCTTACCTATAAAGTAGAGATACTAATAGTACTCATTTCTTGGCTTATTGTGACAATTAAGAAATATATGGATGTTTGTCAAGTGCTTGACATGATTAGGCATACGTGTTACCATTGTTGTTACCTGAAGACTTGTAGATGTTAGGCAAGTCTGAGTGGAGCATAGCATGAGAGTGGTATATATTTATTTACATTGTCCTGACTCAGTTACACCGGTTGTTAGATTTTGGAGATAAAGCAAAGGTCTTGAGCTCATTTGTTAATGTCTTCACCTAAATAACTATAACAACCAGTGTTCAGATGATGCAGAAAGGTGCCATAAAGTCATCCTCAATATCACTGTCATTGGATAAACTTTTTTTTAGCACTCTTAGGCATATATACACACATATAGCAACACATGAGCATACATACATATATACATGCACATGCACTTTTTGAAAACTTTGTAATGTTTATATATTGAATTGACAGGTGGAGGGAGGGATAGACACAATTAACCTTCCATCAGATGGTACCCTTTTTTTAAGGATTTATTTATTTTTATTTATTGGATGAGCTCATCTTAGGCAATTGTGGACAGTTGGGGACTGAATGGGCAGAAGTGCTGTGATCTTTTTAAAATGTTTTTAAAAATTTTATCTTCCACATAGTTTACGTATTTCATATTTTTCAAATATATGGTTTTAAGAACATGATAAAGTTCCCCTTTACGTTTCCTGCATTGTTCATCCTTTCTTATTTTTGTTTCAATTTTTTCATTTTCTTTAAATGTGCAAGATTTCCCTTTCCTTAAATAAATATTTGAATATATATGTTAAGTAGAAAAATTACTGTTCATGAGGAGTTTAGACAAAGGCAATAAGTATTTGTTCAAAAATATATTATTATTACTGTTATTATGTATATTTGTGGGATGTTGCCCCTGGATCTCTGCCTGCTAAGTCCATGCTGGAAGCCATAGGCACGTGACACACCATATCCTTGGCTGAGACCTCAATCTGGCCTGTTCACTGGACATGCAGCAAGAATGATGAGCTGCATCCCAGTCTCTCTTCTCTGCCCCTTAAATGAACTGTGCTAGGACTTTCTTTATAAAAAACTCTAGGAAGTCAAATGTTACATTCATCCTGCTTTTCAGCAGGTAAGGAGTTTGCCCTGAGACACAGCCAGCTTTCTGTGCTTCCTGACCTTCAACTTTATTGGAGGGATCAAAGAGACAGGCATATCTAGCAGCCTGTCACAGTATCGTGGTTGGGTGAAAGTGTTGTCAGGACCACCTTTCTGCCTGCCCGTTTTCCTACTCTTTATAAGCGTGTGACTTCTTTCAAATAAACCGACATCCCCTACTATTAGTTTGTCTCCATTGTTTCTGCTGCAGAGGATCACTGTGACCTCATCCCCGAGATTAGTTACCCCATAAAGTGAAAACATGTCCTTTGGAAACTGATTATTAAAACTGAATGTTCTCCATTTGCATGCATTTTGTTGTGAAAGATGTTTAATACTTTTTTGCCTGAGTAGTATTTGTGTATGTGTATGTCTGTGTGTGTGTGTATGTGTATGTGAGAGAGAGAGAGAAAAAATGTTGTAAAGTTATTTGAGGGCCCAGGGATATAAACATTGAGTAAATTCTCATCTTGCATGCACCAGGATTCCATAGCGGTGACAGCTAATGACCTGCTTGTTATACTTCCTATCTAGCTCCCTGCTTGTGGCCAGGGATAACAAAGGAGTAAATCCAAAACCCTTAGGATTATACACCCATGTGGGAGAGCTGAAGGAGACTCCTGGCTCCTGACTTTGGATGAACTCAGCTTAGGCAATTGTGGACAGTTGGGGACCGAATGAGTGGTCAGAAGAACTTTCTCTTTTCTGTCTACTCATTCACTCCTTCCAATAAAGATAAATTAATCTTGGGCCTGGCACATTGGCCTAGTGGCTAAAGTCATCGCTTGGAACGTGCCAGCATCCCATATGTGCGCCAGTTCTAATCCCTGCAGTTCTACTTCCCATGAAGCTCATTGCTTGTGGCCTGGGAGGGAAGTCTAGGATGACCCAAAGCCTTGCCTTCCTGCACCCACGTGGGAACCTGGAGAAAGTTCCTGGCTCCTGGCTTCACACTGGCACAGCACCGGCCATTGTGGTCTCTCAGGGAGTGAATCATTGGATGGAAGATCTTCCTCTCTGTCTCTTTCTCTCTGTATATGTAACTCTGCAATAGAAATAAATAAATCTTTTTTAAAAAGATAAATGAATCTTAAAAAACGTTATTTGTATAAGAATTGCCAGGGAGAGAAGAAAAAGGAGAAAGAGACGAAAAAATCCTGCACATAACTGCTTTTGTCCTGAGAACCCACAATGATTGTGGCTGGGCTGTGGCCGAAGCTGAGAGCTTGGAATTCAGTCCATATCTTTCGTGTAGATGGCCAGGAATCCAGATGCTTAATCCATTACCACTGTTTCAGAGTGCATGATCAGGAATCCAGAACAAGGAAATGGAGCCATGAATTGAACCCAAGTACTCTAATGTGGGACATGGCTGTCTTTAGTGGCAGCTTGCCTTCAAGGCCCAACAACAGCCCTTACTGTGATCATTCTTTGTGTCTTTACCCTGAGATAGTTTCAAGTTCCATGAATGAGCGAATGTCACTTTTTCGTGAGCAGACCTCTTAGAAGGCTTTGTAGATGTGAGTGCTCAGTGTTTGAACATAGTGTTTTGCAGTATAACATAGTGATTGGCTGAAATTTGTCTTAACCTTTGAGAATAAGCTGTAGACTCAGAACTAGGTGTTCAGTTCATGTGGCAGCAAAGATGCTGCTTAGGATACCTGGTCCTCTGTTGGGCTGCCTGATTTAAGTCCAGGCTCCTCTGCTTCTTATCCAGCTTCCTGCTAAAGTGCACCTTAGGCTAGAGCAGCTGATGGTTGAAGAACTTGGTCCCTGACACCCATGTGGGAGACCCAGATTGAATCCTGGGTTCTTCTTTAGTCCGGCCTGTCTCTGGCTGTGTGGCAAATGAGAAGTGAATAAATTTATGGAAAAAAAATCTGATTCCTTGTCTTTCATAATAAAATAAATAATCTCAAGAATTTGCCATTGGTTTGTATAGATTTTTTTTCATATATAGCCTTAATATTACTAGGTTATCAGTGATTCAGTTTTTTCTTCTACTTAACAAGCAAATGTGTTAAAGTATAGAAAAGCATTTTGAAACAATGTGTTTCCACATTGTTAACAGTTTAATATGTTATGTATTTTCTTAATCTGTTTTGGTATAATTTTTTAGTAAAAATTGATGACATCATTACATACTGGAAAAGATTTTACACATGCACGATTTTTTGAAAGCAAGGCCTACAAAGAAGTAAGGTATCATTTTTGTAAATCTTTATGTGACCTATTCTTTGGCCATTGCTCTTTTTAGCATGTACTTAAATTTTAGGCAAGTATAAGTTTGATATTATATTTTGATATTATATTTTCTTTTATTTGTGAAAAGCTGCATACTGTGTGTTCTTTTAACTTGTAGAAAATTATAGACCACAGTTTTGTCCAGAGGGATTTGCTTGGGAGAATTTCACATCAGAAACTCCTCCCCTAACCCCACTAACACTTTCCCACATGAGGAAATCAGGGGAGAAGCCGGGACTCATACTCACATCCATTAAAAGGGCAGTCTGAATGCAGACCGCACTGTCGGCCCTTTGCTGAGACACTTGCCTGCTCTATCAGGTGCAGGAATTTCTGTTTCCTCATTTTTTCCAATAAACTAGGTTAAAATTGATTAAAACATTATAGACCAAGTGACAGTACTTACATTTATATGAATAAGCTAGTAAATCTTTTTTTTTTTTGGACATTGCTGCCTTCCACAAAAATGCATGTAATCTAAGTTTTCTAAGAATAACATACTTTGAGTTTTAGCTTTTTATCAATACAAATGTAATATGATGTATAGAATTCTGTGGGCTTCATTGAAGTCCAACAGACATTGATCATATCAGCTATATTAAAAGGTGTGTTTTTTACCAGCAAGCTGTAAAAGTGTCTTAGACCTTTATGGTTTCACAGAATTGCAGTTTGTTTTCTCTAGAGATGATTGCCTTGAGGTAACTGACCAAACTTTCCAAGCTCTACGACTCTTAAGTCTTTTTCCTTTGCTTGAAGCTTGCAACCTGTTAAATAGCCCTTAGTTTATTACTTGGCTAAACAATTCTTGATCTTACATAAGAGAGCACCATTTGTTGGCAGGTCATTTGCTTACCTGAAACTCATTTATTTTTCAATAATTTCTTAAATACAATGTGTTTTACTTAGAATTGGTTAAAATTATATGTGCATTGACTGACACATTTCTGCTCTGTGATATTTGCTTATTTTTTGCATAGATATTTTAATAATATTTTGTTGTCTTTAAGTGGGAAGCTTTTACTGCTAAAAGAAACATCAGTGACCTAAAGAAAGAAATTACTGCTGATATGCAAATGTGAGTATTTTAGTATTAACTATTAAAAAGTTTATTGCATTGTTATTTTATTAATTAGGTAATTCTATCATCAGGACATGTAGCAAGTTTTCCAGTGAATCTGGCATATTTGATTGTGAAGTATCTACTAGTGTTTTTCCAGCTGAAATACTTAGGTTCCTGAACTATTACTTGGAGGAAACTTATGTGATATAACTGTATAAAATCTTGTTTTTCACATTTTCATATTGATATGGTCCTGAATCAGCAGCTTGTGTTGGGTTATTGATTTGGAAACCACATTTTTCCCCACGGATGTGGTTAGATCTGTTCACTTGTCAGTCAAGTGACTCGCTTGTAGAGATGCCTCTCTGCACATGGAACTTGAAGTTGCACATACCACTCTCCTCCAAGCCCCCACTGGAGCCCATGTTAAAGAGAAACTCACACTGTCTTGCAGGAGATGCAGCACAGACATGTATAGAAAAAAAAAGTAGGTTTTCAAGCCAGAGATGCTGGAGTCAGAAGGATGAAATGTAAAGGGTGAAGCTCGACACAGTTATGCTCCAAATATCAACATCTTTTGATAAATTTGTGAAGAGCAATCTTATTATCTCAGGTCCTCATTTTTCTGCAGAAATTGACATTGTTTTGCAATATTAAGCTGGATGGGAGAATAAACATGTGATGTACAATAGGAGGGGGAAAATAAGTGTACTGTGAGAATGGTCTTTGTTTTCCCAGAATTGATTTCTTACCATAATGTGCATTCTTGCTTGTTTTTCTACTCTCAGCAATTGAATTTTTAATGTTTGTTTCAGCTCTGATGATCAAGAACTAAGAAAATTCTTTTAGAAGTTACATTTGTAATATAAAATGTTTAAGTAATAAAGTAGTAGGAAGATTTTACAGAATTGCTGATTTAAAAAATAAATTACCATTGTGATCAAATGGGTCACATTACAATGAAAAGCTTACGTTTCTCAGACCCATGAAGTTTGTGTTTTAATCCTGGCACTTGTCATTTCTTATACTTCATTTAAACAACTTGCTCAGTTGCAAAATGATGGAGTGGGATCGGCTGACTTTGATAAGCTCTTCCATTTCAGTAATTTAGCTCTGTGTCATAGTATTCATGGTAGTCTTATTTTGAAGTGGAATAAAATCAATTCCAAGCTTCAGTAGAACACACTATCCTTCAGTAACAAATATTGATTTTCCCAAGATAAATACTGGGAGATACGAAAGAGTGTTTTGATCAGAATAATCCTAGAAGATCTGCTTTTACAAAGATACTGTGTTATTTAGAGTAGCTAATTTATGACAGTGGTAATTTTCTTGAAGTATGGGTGGTTTCTCTTGGAAAAGTAACTTAGAGCTGCTTTTTCCTATTTGCAGTTTATCTGAAAGTGAGTCGGAAACTTTACAAAAAGACCCTTATGTGCTTGAAATTCCAGCTAAAAACTTTGACAGAGGTACAGTATTTTTCTCTGTACACTATAACCCCTGTTATAAAATACATGTTAAGTCTTTATATATTCTGATAGTTAATTTATCTTACTAGAAATTAATATGGTTATTTAGAAATATTTTAGATTCGGGAACTATGAAAGCTCTGTTCTAAGCTCTCCTTGAACTACAAGGTTTGAGGTTTTATTTCCATAGCACTAATGGAAAATATTTCTGTCTTCCTTTCTCAGTGGGGCTTCGGAGGATGACAAATGATCAGTGCTTTGACCTTTAAAAGCCAAATTCTTGACATGTTAGTTATTACTAGCTTTTGGATATGCATTAAAGGGTCCTTAAGTGGAAAAGCATTAGATTGTTTATATATTAGATGCATATTAAATTTTCATGCATATTGAATTAAATGCTTGAATTTTCATAAAGTAATTATCCTAAACATGAGAATTAAAATAGTTGGCTTTTAATTTAAAAGGTAGAAAAGCTTAGTCTGAGTCTGGCTGCAATAATTAAAGCAAGAGAGGACTATTATATGATATATTTTATATTGCTATTGTAAGATGTATTTTATGTCTCTATCCATTCTTTGTTGAGTTAGCATATTTAATGATCTCAAACTATTTTAGTAAGTAATTAAAATATGGGGCTTAACTCAATTTCTGTGGCATTGAAAATAAATTTATAATTATATAGAATCACATTTTAATAACCTTAAAAAATTACAAAATTCATTTTGGGGAGACAAGCTTCATTAAAATTAGTCTTTTTCTGTATTTTAAAAATACCAAATTACGAATTTGAAGCAGCAACAAGATTGAAAAGGGGAAACCACATAGAATAAATTTTTATCTGAATCTAATGAATAAGTCCTGGGGAGGGTAAATAATGTTTCAATATGTTGTAAAAGGACTTAATGTCAGTCACAGTGAATGAAATATTGCATGCTTAAAAATTGTTATTTTTGTAGTGTTTAATTTTGATTTTTATCATTGAATTTTACTTTGGAAGGATAACCATTATTTCAGAGTAGTTTGCAAAATGGTAGACCTTTTGGTTGTTTACAAAAAAATTGCTTAATTAGTATGTATAAATTGACTATTCACTGATGAATCAAAAGTAGTTTCTGTTGCCTTAGAGTATATTTTGTGTTTTGTATTTTGCAAATCAGAAGCACTTCATAAATGGCGCAGATGTGCTTCCGTCTTGCAACCTTTATCAACTGAAACATATAAAAGCATGCTGCCATTAAAAACTAAACAAAACCAAACTGCATGTCCCCTAAAACTTCCTACCACTCTGAACTATCTCCAGCACATTTTTGCTTAACCTCTATGTTAACTTAAGTATAATAATTATTTTTTGAACAAAATTTGATTCAGTTCTGTCTGGTAGCAACATAAATCAAGTTAGTTAATGGTCAGAACATACCTTAACCTTTAAAATGGCAATAGCATAACTCAATGGTAATTGTGGAAATGGGATTCCAACTTTGTAGTATAGCTAAATGAAGCTATGAAAGAACTAGTGCTTTTGTGGAATCCCAGCACATCAAAGGGGAGGTTGGAGCCAATTGAGCCATCATGCTGGAACACTTTCCTTTGTATTTTCATCCCATTCTTAAAATAATATTTAAAATATACATCTGGAAAACACAGATTCCTTACACTTGCTGTGAGTTAGTTACCTTTGGAAAAAGAGCTGTATGACATCAAATATATACACATATTTATTTTTCCATTATATATATATATATATATGTATGTATATATATATATATGTATATGTACATATATGTATATATATGTATGTACATATATATATGTATATGTATATGTATATATATATATATATATATATATATATATAGCACATATATACATTTTTCTTAGAGGTTATACTATAGTACATTTTTTATCTTTTTGCCCATTACCTGTTTCTATCATCTTTCTCCATCTTCAGTTTACTCCTATTAATTCTTCCCACTTTACAGTCCTCTTGCACATTGGGACCACAATGAATGATCAGCTTGGAAGGAGCTATGAATCTTTTGTGTGTAAGGTTTTTGGTCTGAATAACAAACTTAATCTTTCAGGATCTTTGAAGTTGTAATTTTTACTTAGTAGCTAGTTGATTTGTAGCTTTAGTCCTCTGAGTAGACACATTAGGGAGAAATCCTTTGAATCTGTCGTTATTTGGAACTATGCCTCACTCCAGATTTCTGCACATTTTCTACTTTCTCAGGTTTCACCTTCTAATAAGCAAAGTAGAAAAATGAATGGCTTATAAAAAATGATGTGGTCCATTTAATACAGCACATCCATGAGGAATAGTTGGTCTGACATGCAAGTCAATTGACCTAACTTTATAATAGGAACCATACATTATTTCAAACAGATTAATACAAATTACATAAAGAACACTTACATTGTTTTGTAGAAGTTAATAAAGAAATGGTCAAATTAATTTTGATTTCTTAAAAGGTGCTAAAATAGATGAACATTTTAATGTCAGGCTTCCATTGTAAAAAAAAAAAAAAACTTGAGCTACTCTTGAAGAGTAAGCTTTCATTTTAGGAGACAAAGATATTCAGGATAATACAATTTAATAGATAAATAAGCTACATTATTTTGTCTAAATGAAAATATATTATTAATCTTTATATCTTATTCAAGCATGGATTTATGTTGCTTTTATTTTTGAATATGTGAAATTAAAATACAATATTTTCTGTGGTCATCAAAACAATGCCAAAATTATTCCCATAATTATAAATATTTTTTCTCCACATAAATTTTTAAAAAATACATATATGTTTATATATATATATATATATATATATATATATATATATATATATATATACTATTATTGTCTCTTCCTTTATTAAGGCTCAAGAAACTGAGATCATACTTTGGACCCTATGATTTCAATTGAGAGAGGAGAATCAAACTATGATAAATCCCCTAATTTTGACAGAAAATTTTCTGATATTGACTGCTGTTAAATTGTTGGCATCTGAGTTTGTTCCTTTGTGAAATGTCTGCCCATTTCCCGTGCCTATTTCTTGAGTAGTTTGTTTTGGTGTTTTGGTTGTTCTGGAGTTCTTTGGATATTCTGGAGATTAGCCCCCTATCACCTATGTAGTGTGCAAAGGTCTTCCCCCGTTTTGTGGGTTGCTTTTTTACTTTGTTCATTGTTTCCCTTGCTGTACAGAAGCTTCTTAGTTTGATGAAGTCCCATTTGTTTATTTTGGTCTTGATTGCTATTGTTTTTGGTGTCCTTTTTAGAATGTCAGGGCCTACACCTAGATCTTGCAGGGTGTTTTCAACATTTTCTTCCCACAGTTTGAAGGTTTCTGAATGTAGATTTAGGTCTTTTATCCATTTAGATTTGATCTTAGTGTATGGTGAGAGATGTGGGTCTATCTTCTTGTTTCTGCAGACTATTAACCAGTTGTTCCAACAGCATTTATTGAAGAAACCTTCCCATTTGCCTGGATTGTTGTCTGTCTTTTTGTCAAAGATTATTTGGCTGTATCTGTGTGGGTTCCCTTCTGTTGCTTGGATTCTGCTACATTGTTCCTCCTCTATATATTTGTGCTAGTGCCAGGCTGTTTTGATAACCACCACCCTATAATATGTCCAAAGGTCCGGAAGTGTGATTCCCCCTGTTAACTTTTATTCTTCAGGATGTTTCTAGCTATTCGTGGTGTTTTTTTTTTTGTGTGTGTGTGTACAAAGACATATAGGGAGAATCGGCAGCGATCCTGATAACCTCTTAACAGGCGGTCATATGTACAGAGCAGGGTGGACCCAAGAGTGGAGCAGGTAGACATTAGGAGGCTTGTATCCCAACCCTGGAGACTCCTGGATCCTCACTAAGGGTTATCAGTACGCTCATCAAGGACTACATCGCAACTGCCAAGAAGACCACGGGGAATTAGAGTGCCTTTGGAGACCAAGAACTCTGAGGTCATCCACCCCCATTTGTCTCTCACACATGGGATGGAAGATGCCCAGATCCTTCCTCACAGGATCCAGAATCATCAGAACAACAGGCAGGAGCCCTGAGCAGACCTCAGAAACAGAAGAACAGTAAACTTCCTTCGGGACTAGGGAGAAAAGCTTTCTCTGGTCCTTACTTAATTACAGCTTTGGATCCCCACCCTCTCTTGCAATGACCATCAGGTTCACTCTGGAGCCCCCCAAAACAAACATACAAGAAAATTAGAATAGATAAAGAACAACAAGGAAAGCTTCGAACCAGACAGGAATCGGTCAGCGTAGATTCACATATACCTTACTAGGTAGGACACAAAGATTAGTTACTCCTAACTAAGGTATTGAAGATTTCTCTGCACACCCCTCCTAAAATGGTTCTGTGCCTCAACTGTTGACATATGCCTTATTAGAATTATAAGCCAGTTTAGACTATCCTAAAATCTGCCACATTCAGCAAAATTATGCTTCAACACTATAAACTACTAAACACTAAAATGAAAATAGACACGAGACAGCTGAATAGTACCCTATAGCCATTTAAAGGTGTATAGCATCCGGTTGTGTATAAACTAAAATAGAAATGTCAATGAAGAAGTCACAGGATGTGATTAAGAACTTGCATTTTCTAACATATTAATTGCCAATTAATTCAGTAATGTTGTAAATTGTTGTTGATGTTATGTTGTGGCTTTTAATTGGTTGGGATGATATTCTGCCAGCTCTACCTTCAGACGAGAGATGGTCTCCCCAAGAAATTGTTGCATTTATCTGGACAGTAACATGCTGGACTGTATGCTTGGTATATGCTTGCAATGAAAGAATCATGACTGGATTGTTCTGTAATATTGCAACAAGGTGGAGGTATCCACCATGGGGGGAGGGCACAGGGAGGAGGTGTTGGGGGAATTCCAGAGCCTTTGAAATTGTGTCACGTAGTGCAATGTAATTAAAAAAAAATGTAGCAAGAAAAAAATTGTTTGGAAAAGGAACAGAGAATGGAGATTGCTCAACCAGGTATGCAGTATTACCAAAAAGTTCAACTTAGGCTATTAGTACTATCCTTGTTAGCTACTGAATTAATCGGTAACTTGCACTTATTGCTTGCAACCTGTGAGAGTAGACATCAAATGTAAGTATTGAATATATATTGATTATCCAAATGTATTTATATAATTCAGAGTAAAATACATTTTCACAGATGAATATACACATGCATATGCAACAAAGGTACCTTATTATTTAGTCAAACTACCAGCAGGGATAGTATCACGAAAAAAGAAAGTATTTTATTCATTTTTATATAACAGGCATAAATAAAGATGTGACATGAGGTTTAAAGTGTTCATATGTAATTAATTCTTATTTACCTTTGAAGAAAAGATTTCTAACTTTTGTACAAAGCTAGGTCAGATAGCAGAAAAAAAATTGTTTCTCCCTAAAATTAGCAGCAACAGCCATATCCACTATGAAGTTAAGAGAAAGAAGCATCTCTTAGTTTAGCAAAGAGGTGCATATAAAAAGGAAAGGACCAGGCTTTACTGGACAACCAGACAAATTCGAAGATAAAAATAAGGAGAAAAAAACCACTCCAAATGCAATACAGTCTGATGGTTGAAGGATTTTCTCAAGTGATACATTGAAAATAGTTGAACTGATTGAATTAATAACAGTAATTAAAATATAAAAATCACATTATACCCAGTGTCCGCTAATGATTGACCCAGTCCTAACTGCATTAAAATAAGATTTCCTGAAAAAAACCTACTGCTTTCATGTCACACAAATCTTTCAACAAACATATTACCACTGTCTGAAGTTAGGCAATCTATGGTTGTACTTATTCACAGGGTATCAACAGCAGGTAGAACATTCAAAAGTCATTAAAATGTTGGTGAGTGATGCATGGTTATATCCAGTGGCAATTTCTTTTGTGTTATGTGTTGTTGGTTTTGGATTTAACTGAAAGGCAGTATTAGAGTGAGCATGAGAGACAGAATTGATCTTAGATCCCGTAGGTAAGTCTGCTCATGGCTGCGATGCCATGGTGTGTGGAAGGATGAAGCCAGGAGCAAGGAGAATCTGGTATTTTCCAAAGGAATGTCCAGGGCTTGTGGACTTGAGCCAATTTAACTAATTTCCAAGATGCTTGAACAGGGAGGGCGTGTTAGTTGCACCACATGACACACGAAATTTCAAAACAAGCGATGCAGCCATCTCTAGGGCGTCTTCACTCTCTGTATCATTGGACAAGCCATAGCATATTTGTTTAGGAAACTGGGGATTCGGTAAGGCTCATTTTTCTTTATCTGAAAAGCAGGACTACAGGGAAAAGGTGGCAGGGGTGTGTGGGCTGCATGTTGGGTTTCTGGATTCTTGTGTTTGTTTGTGTTTTGGAGAGTAGCTGCTGTTTAGGGGAGAGGTAGCAGAGTCACACAGAGGAAAAAAAGTGCCAAGAGAGCTTGCATCCTCTGCCCGACTCCACACAAACCAGAGCCAAATCGAGGCCGTTGTGATGGTGGGAACCAGGAGTGTGTTCCGAGTTTGCCGTGTGTTTGCAGGGTCCGCTGGCCTTGGGCCCGCCTCTGCTGGTTTTCCTGGTTTGGAAGCAGGAAGCGGGATTAGAAAAGAGAGCAGCAGCCAGTGCTCCCCATGGTGGCCATTAGTATGTTGGTGAAGTCTGTACTTAATGGATATGAAGCATCTGACATGTTGTGCATTCAAAATGTGCCATCTCACACTCTTCACCATTCAGTGGCCACATAGCGAGTGTAGGTGCGTTTCAGGAGGATGGATGTTGTCAGTTGTTGAGGAGGAACCTTGCTTCCATGTCAACAGATGGAAGGCCAGGCACTACGAAGCTGGCAGTATGTTGAAGGAGATGATCAGGTTGAAATGTTCAGGTTCCAGTTGTCATCAATGTGGGCTGTTGTGAGTGAGTGAGTGAGTGTGTTTTCGAAGGGCGGGGAGTTTGAGGGCTCTTAGTTTTCCATCTCTTCTGGCTGTCCAAGTGGCTCAGGTGTAGGTAAAGTGATGTGTGAGCCCCAGATTGATGTAGGCTTAGCACGGTGTCAGTCAAGTACAAAATGAACGTGACTTCTAGGACAAGGCTGTTGGCAAGTGGCTGAACTGACGGATTGTGGGGTCTGGTGAATCGGGAGAGGATTGAGCAAGTGAGGACGCTGAGAGGTTGGAGAACTAGCACTTTGGTGCGAGCACCAAGTGAGCTGCAGTGTGAGTGAGTAGCCGAGAAAGCAAGGGAAGGGTCAAAGAGTTGTATTCCCAGGAGGGATGTGTGAATGGATGTCCTCGGACGCTGAGCAGTTCCCGATCATAGAGTCCAGGAACACGTATTGCCCAGTGGGGTGTCGTGTTGGCCAGTATTCATTGAAGGAAGAATCAGGAAGCAGGAGCAGAATGGCAGGAAGAAGAGAGGTGCTATTCTCTCGACAGCTTCTCAATGCTGCTGCAGCAGGTGGGTTGCTAAGTGCCAGCTGCAGAGACCTCAACTTCATTTGGCTGTAGAGCATTTGGCATAGCAGGAGTTCCAGCGGCCTCAGGGTATTCTTGTGGCTATGGATAAGGAGGCAGGTGTCAAGCTGGCTTATGCACCGACCTGGATGTGGGAGATATCACAGTGTCCCTTGCGATCCAGAAACGTCCCGAGAACAAAATGCTAAGACCCACGATGTTCATGGTTTCCTTTTTCTCTTTCTTTCTTTTTAATAATGTGTAGGTCCAAACCTATTTTCCGAGCGAGACTCCAACCAAGCAGCTAACGAAGACAAACTGAGGGTAAGTCCTGACAGTGTAATTTTACCCATGTGTGTGCGGGAGCTTTGTGATCCCTCCTTTTTTTGCAGAACAGACATGGCCCTGGTCATTTGTTTTCTCTAGAAATCTGTTTCTTTTCTGAGTCAGCACCTCTCAGGGAGTACACCAGTGTAGCAGGGCATTTGGTTCCCCCCTTCGGATGTACATTGGAATCATTGGGCGTAATGTTTTGAGAATCTACTTTCCTGAGTTTCTCAGTTTGTTCCTCAGCCACATCTGGAGTAAGCTGCCCACTTGTTCTTTGCCTTCTCGGGATAAGCGTGCTAGGTAGTCTACATCGGGGTTCTCCTGGCCTGTGTCTGTGCATTCTCCTTAGCCAGAATATTGCTGTGTTGACGAAACCTGCTTTCTGTTCTTTCACCACACAGTTGTGATCGCTAAAACCCATCTGATGTTTCTCTGGAGCACTTTCTCTGTATATCAAGGATTCCTTTGCATTCTGTCCCTAACTATTTGTGTATGAATTTTGCATTTTTTTCTTGTTAGTGATGTCGGATTTATGTGATTTTGTTACAGAGCAGCACCATAAGTACATCAGCAGTTCCCTGCGAGGGGAAAGAACCAGGTGCTGGCCAAGCAGCAACAACTTCGGCTCATCCACCCCCAGGGCCAACCAGTCCTGAGAATCCATTCCGGAGGGTAGGGCCTCCTCACGCTCACCCCCCTGCAGGAACGCAGCCAGCCACCCCTGCTTCCACAGTTTTGCCTATGGGTGCTCCTGACATGGGGCCACTACCACCGCATGTAGGAGGTATGTGATTTGGTTTGTCAGGGCTTTTTTCCCCCCACTTCCTTGAAAGCTACGGAGTTGAAACACTAGTTTTGTACGTGAAGGAGATGCTCACTTGACCGTGGCTCATCTAGTCACAAGAGGGTAAGCAAGAGCCAAAGATTTTGGCTCTAATGCCATGGGAATGAAGCATGACTTTTCAGATTGGGAAGGGAGCCAGCCAGCCATAGACAGCCTTAACGTGAATCACCTGAATGAGGGGCAGTTGCATACAGATTGTAATACTTGAGAAAACCACCTGCTTCCTTTTTCCCTCTTACACTAACACGGGCATTATTTCACTGTCTATTAGTTGATAGAAACCAATTATGCTGGCTGCTACTGAAGATGATCCTGATTTCCCTTGTCCACAAAAGGACTCGGTGAAATGGTCTTTCGTGAGCAGCTGCTGTGCAGTCCTAGTCTATTTACTACCTAGTGAGTGTAAGGCTGCTTCGATCGTGTTTGGCCTCATTATTCCTGACTCTTTTGGCTTTTGTGGGTAACTTGAGATAAGCAACAAACAAAGAGAAAGCTGTGGGGTGGGTGGCGCTGGGGGAAATTGATTGCTTGACTCTTCTCCCCTACCATTCATAAAGAACCAGGTGACTGGAGAATGAACGGTCGTGTGACAAATGCTGGGCCACGGCCCGTGAACTGTCTTGTCTGATGTCATTTCTGCCCGTGCTTTGGAAATGGGAGGCCAAGGAAAATGAGTTTTGTGGAAGGGGCTGGGGGATTTTTTCAGATACACTTTTGGATGCAGCCAAGTGTTTGCCCACCTTTCAGCCAGTCCTACTTGCATTTGGCTAAGATGTCCTGAGCCAAACTACTGTTTTCCCGTCACTCATTTCCTTCAACAGCCTCATGGCACTGTCTGAAGTTGGTCAATCTAGGTATGTGGGTATCCGTGGTCAGGAGACAAGAGGAAGAACTTTTGAAAGACAAGGAAAACATTGATAAAAGATTCCCTCGGGAAAGGCTGTGTATTGGCGTGGGAAGCATGCGGAGATCCGGTGGCCATATTGGGTTTCTGTTGTGTTGTTGTCGGTTGTACGATTTAACGGACAAGCATTATGAGAGTGAGCATGAAGGTCAGAGGTGATCTTGGACCCTTGGATCAGTGAGCCCATGGCTGCGATGGCATGGCGTAAGAGGTGATGGCATCGCAGTGGGCACATTCACACACTGTATCGTTGGACAAGCCATGGCATATTTGTTTAGGAAACTTGGGATTCGGTAAGGCTCATTTTTCTTTACCTGAAAAGCAGGGCTACAGGGAAGAGGCGGCAGGGGTGTGTGGGCTGCATGTTGGGTTTCTGGATTCTTGTGTGTGTTTGTGTTTTAGAGAGTAGCTGCTGTTTAGGGGAGAGGTAGCAGAGTCACACAGAGAAAAGAAGTGCCAAGAGAGCTTGCATCCTCTGCCCGACTCCACACAAACCAGAGCCAAATCGAGGCCGTTGTGATGGTGGGAACCAGGAGTGTGTTCCGAGTTTGCCGTGTGTTTGCAGGGTCTGCTGGCCTTGGGCCCGCCTCTGCTGGTTTTCCTGGTTTGGAAGCAGGAAGCGGGATTAGAAAAGAGAGCAGCAGCCAGTGCTCCCCATGGTGGCCATTAGTATGTTGGTGAAGTCTGTACTTAATGGATATGAAGCATCTGACATGTTGTGCATTCAAAATGTGCCATCTCACACTCTTCACCATTCAGTGGCCACATAGCGAGTGTAGGTGCGTTTCAGGAGGATGGATGTTGTCAGTTGTTGAGGAGGAGCCTTGCTTCCATGTCAACAGATGGAAGGCCAGGCACTACGAAGCTGGCAGTATGTTGAAGGAGATGATCAGGTTGAAATGTTCAGGTTCCAGTTGTCATCGATGTGGGCTGTTGTGAGTGAGTGAGTGAGTGAGTGAGTGAGTGAGTGTGTTTTCGAAGGGCGGGGAGTTTGAGGGCTCTTAGTTTTCCATCTCTTCTGGCTGTGCAAGTGGCTCAGGTGTAGGTAAAGTGATGTGTGAGCCCCAGATTGATGTAGGCTTAGCACGGTGTCAGTCAAGTACAAAATGAACGTGACTTCTAGGACAAGGCTGTTGGCAAGTGGCTGAACTGACGGATTGTGGAGTCTGGTGAATCGGGAGAGGATTGAGCAAGTGAGGACGCTGAGAGGTCGGGGAACTAGCACTTTGGTGCGAGCACCAAGTAAGCTGCAGTGTGAGTGAGTAGCCGAGAAAGCAAGGGAAGGGTCAAAGAGTTGTATTCCCAGGAGGGATGTGTGAATGGATGTCCTCGGACGCTGAGCAGTTCCCGATCATAGAGTCCAGGAACACGTATTGCCCAGTGGGGTCTCGTGTTGGCCAGTATTCATTGAAGGAAGAATCAGGAAGCAGGAGCAGAATGTCAGGAAGAAGAGAGGTGCTACTCTCTCGACAGCTTCTCAATGCTGCTGCAGCAGGTGGGTTGCTAAGTGCCAGCTGCAGAGACCTCAACTTCATTTGGCTGTAGAGCATTTGGCATAGCAGGAGTTCCAGCGGCCTCAGGGTATTCTTGTGGCTATGGATAAGGAGGCAGGTGTCAAGCTGGCTTATGCACCGACCTGGATGTGGGAGATATCACAGTGTCCCTTGCGATCCAGAAACGTCCCGAGAGCAAAATGCTAAGACCCACGATGTTCATGGTTTCCTTTTTCTCTTTCTTTCTTTTTAATAATGTGTAGGTCCAAACCTATTTTCCGAGCGAGACTCCAACCAAGCAGCTAACGAAGACAAACTGGAGGTAAGTCCTGACAGTGTAATTTTACCCGTGTGTGTGTGTGTGTGTGTGTGTGCGGGAACTTTGTGATCCCTCCTTTTTTTGCAGAACAGACATGCCCCTGGTCATTTGTTTTCTCTAGAAATCTGTTTCTTTTCTGAGTCAACACCTCTCAGGGAGTACACCAGTGTAGCAGGGCATTTGGTTCCCCCCTTCGGATGTACATTGGAATCATTGGGCGTAATGTTTTGAGAATCTACTTTCCTGAGTTTCTCAGTTTGTTCCTCAGCCACATCTGGAGTAAGCTGCCCACTTGTTCTTTGCCTTCTCGGGATAAGCGTGCTAGGTAGTCTACATCGGGGTTCTCCTGGCCTGTGTCTGTGCATTCTCCTTAGCCAGAATATTGCTGTGTTTACGAAACCTGCTTTCTGTTCTTTCACCACACAGTTGTGATCGCTAAAACCCATCTGATGTTTCTCTGGAGCACTTTCTCTGTATATCATGGATTTCTTTGCATTCTGTCCCTAACTATTTGTGTATGAATTTTGCATTTTTTTCTTGTTAGTGATGTCGGATTTATGTGATTTTGTTACAGAGCAGCACCATAAGTACATCAGCAGTTCCCTGCGAGGGGAAAGAACCAGGTGCTGGCCAAGCAGCAACAACTTCGGCTCATCCACCCCCAGGGCCAACCAGTCCTGAGAATCCATTCCGGAGGGTAGGGCCTCCTCACGCTCACCCCCCTGCAGGAATGCAGCCAGCCACCCCTGCTTCCACAGTTTTGCCTATGGGTGCTCCTGACATGGGGCCACTACCACCGCGTGTAGGAGGTATGTGATTTGGTTTGTCAGGGCTTTTTTTCCCCCTCTTCCTTGAAAGCTACGGAGTTGAAACACTAGTTTTGTACGTAAGGAGATGCTCACTTGACCGTGGCTCATCTAGTCACAAGAGGGTAAGCAAGAGCCAAAGATTTTGGCTCTAATGCCATGGGAATGAAGCGTGACTTTTCAGATTGGGAAGGGAGCCAGCCAGCCATAGACAGCCTTAACGTGAATCACCTGAATGAGGGGCAGTTGCATACAGATTGTAATACTTGAGAAAACCACCTGCTTCCTTTTTTCCTCTTACACTAACACGGGCATTATTTCACTGTCTATTAGTTGATAGAAACCAATTATGCTGGCTGCTACTGAAGATGATCCTGATTTCCCTTGTCCACAAAAGGACTCGGTGAAATGGTCTTTCGTGAGCAGCTGCTGTGCAGTCCTAGTCTATTTACTACCTAGTGAGTGTAAGGCTGCTTCGATCGTGTTTGGCCTCATTATTCCTGACTCTTTTGGCTTTTGTGGGTAACTTGAGATAAGCAACAAACAAAGAGAAAGCTGTGGGGTGGGTGGCGCTGGGGGAAATTGATTGCTTGACTCTTCTCCCCTACCATTCACAAAGAACCAGGTGACTGGAGAATGAACGGTCGTGTGACAAATGCTGGGCCACGGCCCGTGAACTGTCTTGTCTGATGTCATTTCTGCCCGTGCTTTGGAAATGGAAGGCCAAGGAAAATGAGTTTTGTGGAAGGGGCTGGGGGATTTTTTCAGATACACTTTTGGATGCAGCCAAGTGTTTGCCCACCTTTCAGCCAGTCCTACTTGCATTTGGCTAAGATGTCCTGAGCCAAACTACTGTTTTCCCGTCACTCATTTCCTTCAACAGCCTCATGGCACTGTCTGAAGTTGGTCAATCTAGGTATGTGGGTATCCGTGGTGAGGGGACAAGAGGAAGAACTTTTGAAAGACAAGGAAAACATTGATAAAAGATTCCCTCGGGAAAGGCTGTGTATTGGCGTGGGAAGCATGCGGAGATCCGGTGGCCCTATTGGGCTTCTGTTGTGTTGTTGTCGGTTGTACGATTTAACAGACAAGCATTATGAGAGTGAGCATGAAGGTCAGAGGTGATCTTGGACCCTTGGATCAGTGTGCCCATGGCTGCGATGGCATGGCGTAAGAGGTGATGGCATCACAGTGGGCATGTTCACACACTGTATCGTTGGACAAGCCATGGCATATTTGTTTAGGAAATCGGGGATTCGGTAAGGCTCATTTTTCTTTACCTGAAAAGCAGGGCTACAGGGAAGAGGCGGCAGGGGTGTGTGGGCTGCGTGTTGGGTTTCTGGATTCTTGTGTGTGTTTGTGTTTTAGAGAGTAGCTGCTGTTTAGGGGAGAAGTAGCAGAGTCACACAGAGAAAAGAAGTGCCAAGAGAGCTTGCATCCTCTGCCCGACTCCACACAAACCAGAGCCAAATCGAGGCCGTTGTGATGGTGGGAACCAGGAGTGTGTTCCGAGTTTGCCGTGTGTTTGCAGGGTCCGCTGGGCTTGGGCCTTCCTCTGCTGGTTTTCCTGGTTTGGAAGCAGGAAGCGGGATTAGAAAAGAGAGCAGCAGCCAGTGCTCCCCATGGTGGCCATTAGTATGTTGGTGAAGTCTGTACTTAATGGATATGAAGCATCTGACATGTTGTGCATTCAAAATGTGCCATCTCACACTCTTCACCATTCAGTGGCCACATAGCGAGTGTAGGTGCGTTTCAGGAGGATGGATGTTGTCAGTTGTTGAGGAGGAGCCTTGCTTCCATGTCAACAGATGGAAGGCCAGGCACTACGAAGCTGGCAGTATGTTGAAGGAGATGATCAGGTTGAAATGTTCAGGTTCCAGTTGTCATCGATGTGGGCTGTTGTGAGTGAGTGAGTGAGTGAGTGAGTGAGTGAGTGAGTGTGTTTTCCCAGGGCGGGGAGTTTGAGGGCTCTTAGTTTTCCATCTCTTCTGGCTGTCCAAGTGGCTCAGGTGTAGGCAAAGTGATGTGTGAGCCCCAGATTGATGTAGGCTTAGCACGGTGTCAGTCAAGTACAAAATGAACGTGACTTCTAGGACAAGGCTGTTGGCAAGTGGCTGAACTGACGGATTGTGGAGTCTGGTGAATCGGGAGAGGATTGAGCAAGTGAGGACGCTGAGAGGTCGGAGAACTAGCACTTTGGTGCGAGCACCAAGTGAGCTGCAGTGTGAGTGAGTAGCCGAGAAAGCAAGGGAAGGGTCAAAGAGTTGTATTCCCAGGAGGGATGTGTGAATGGATGTCCTCGGACGCTGAGCAGTTCCCGATCATAGAGTCCAGGAACACGTATTGCCCAGTGGGGTCTCGTGTTGGCCAGTATTCATTGAAGGAAGAATCAGGAAGCAGGAGCAGAATGTCAGGAAGAAGAGAGGTGCTACTCTCTCGACAGCTTCTCAATGCTGCTGCAGCAGGTGGGTTGCTAAGTGCCAGCTGCAGAGACCTCAACTTCATTTGGCTGTAGAGCATTTGGCATAGCAGGAGTTCCAGCGGCCTCAGGGTGCTCTTGTGGCCATGGATAAGGAGGCAGGTGTCAAGCTGGCTTATGCACCGACCTGGATGTGGGAGATATCACAGTGTCCCTTGCGATCCAGAAACGTCCCGAGAACAAAATACTAAGACCCACAATGTTCATGGTTTCCTTTTTCTCTTTCTTTCTTTTTAATAATGTGTAGGTCCAAACCTATTTTCCGAGCGAGACTCCAACCAGGCAGCTCACCAAGACAAACTGGAGGTAAGCCCTGACAGTGTAATTTTACCTGTGTGTGTGCGGGAGCTTTGTGATCCCTCCTTTTTTTGCAGAACAGACATGGCCCTGGTCATTTGTTTTCTCTAGAAATCTGTTTCTTTTCTGAGTCAACACCTCTCAGGGAGTACACCAGTGTAGCAGGGCATTTGGTTCCCCCCTTCGGATGTACATTGGAATCATTGGGCGTAATGTTTTGAGAATCTACTTTCCTGAGTTTCTCAGTTTGTTCCTCAGCCACATCTGGAGTAAGCTGCCCACTTGTTCTTTGCCTTCTCGGGATAAGCGTGCTAGGTAGTCTACATCGGGGTTCTCCTGGCCTGTGTCTGTGCATTCTCCTTAGCCAGAATATTGCTGTGTTGACGAAACCTGCTTTCTGTTCTTTCACCACACAGTTGTGATCGCTAAAACCCATCTGATGTTTCTCTGGAGCACTTTCTCTGTATATCATGGATTTCTTTGCATTCTGTCCCTAACTATTTGTGTATGAATTTTGCATTTTTTTCTTGTTAGTGATGTCGGATTTATGTGATTTTGTTACAGAGCAGCACCATAAGTACATCAGCAGTTCCCTGCGAGGGGAAAGAACCAGGTGCTGGCCAAGCAGCAACAACTTCGGCTCATCCACCCCCAGGGCCAACCAGTCCTGAGAATCCATTCCGGAGGGTAGGGCCTCCTCACGCTCACCCCCCTGCAGGAATGCAGCCAGCCACCCCTGCTTCCACAGTTTTGCCTATGGGTGCTCCTGACATGGGGCCACTACCACCGCATGTAGGAGGTATGTGATTTGGTTTGTCAGGGCTTTTTTTCCCCCTCTTCCTTGAAAGCTACGGAGTTGAAACACTAGTTTTGTACGTAAGGAGATGCTCACTTGACCGTGGCTCATCTAGTCACAAGAGGGTAAGCAAGAGCCAAAGATTTTGGCTCTAATGCCATGGGAATGAAGCGTGACTTTTCAGATTGGGAAGGGAGCCAGCCAGCCATAGACAGCCTTAATGTGAATCACCTGAATGAGGGGCAGTTGCATACAGATTGTAATACTTGAGAAAACCACCTGCTTCCTTTTTTCCTCTTACACTAACACGGGCATTATTTCACTGTCTATTAGTTGATAGAAACCAATTATGCTGGCTGCTACTGAAGATGATCCTGATTTCCCTTGTCCACAAAAGGACTCGGTGAAATGGTCTTTCGTGAGCAGCTGCTGTGCAGTCCTAGTCTATTTACTACCTAGTGAGTGTAAGGCTGCTTGGATCGTGTTTGGCCTCATTATTCCTGACTCTTTTGGCTTTTGTGGGTAACTTGAGATAAGCAACAAACAAAGAGAAAGCTGTGGGGTGGGTGGCGCTGGGGGAAATTGATTGCTTGACTCTTCTCCCCTACCATTCACAAAGAACCAGGTGACTGGAGAATGAACGGTCGTGTGACAAATGCTGGGCCACGGCCCGTGAACTGTCTTGTCTGATGTCATTTCTGCCCGTGCTTTGGAAATGGAAGGCCAAGGAAAATGAGTTTTGTGGAAGGGGCTGGGGGATTTTTTCAGATACACTTTTGGATGCAGCCAAGTGTTTGCCCACCTTTCAGCCAGTCCTACTTGCATTTGGCTAAGATGTCCTGAGCCAAACTACTGTTTTCCCGTCACTCATTTCCTTCAACAGCCTCATGGCACTGTCTGAAGTTGGTCAATCTAGGTATGTGGGTATCCGTGGTGAGGGGACAAGAGGAAGAACTTTTGAAAGACAAGGAAAACATTGATAAAAGATTCCCTCGGGAAAGGCTGTGTATTGGCGTGGGAAGCATGCGGAGATCCGGTGGCCCTATTGGGTTTCTGTTGTGTTGTTGTCGGTTGTACGATTTAACAGACAAGCATTATGAGAGTGAGCATGAAGGTCAGAGGTGATCTTGGACCCTTGGATCAGTGTGCCCATGGCTGCGATGGCATGGCGTAAGAGGTGATGGCATCACAGTGGGCACATTCACACACTGTATCGTTGGACAAGCCATGGCATATTTGTTTAGGAAATCGGGGATTCGGTAAGGCTCATTTTTCTTTACCTGAAAAGCAGGGCTACAGGGAAGAGGCGGCAGGGGTGTGTGGGCTGCGTGTTGGGTTTCTGGATTCTTGTGTGTGTTTGTGTTTTAGAGAGTAGCTGCTGTTTAGGGGAGAGGTAGCAGAGTCACACAGAGAAAAGAAGTGCCAAGAGAGCTTGCATCCTCTGCCCGACTCCACACAAACCAGAGCCAAATCGAGGCCGTTGTGATGGTGGGAACCAGGAGTGTGTTCCGAGTTTGCCGTGTGTTTGCAGGGTCCGCTGGGCTTGGGCCTGCCTCTGCTGGTTTTCCTGGTTTGGAAGCAGGAAGCGGGATTAGAAAAGAGAGCAGCAGCCAGTGCTCCCCATGGTGGCCATTAGTATGTTGGTGAAGTCTGTACTTAATGGATATGAAGCATCTGACATGTTGTGCATTCAAAATGTGCCATCTCACACTCTTCACCATTCAGTGGCCACATAGCGAGTGTAGGTGCGTTTCAGGAGGATGGATGTTGTCAGTTGTTGAGGAGGAGCCTTGCTTCCATGTCAACAGATGGAAGGCCAGGCACTACGAAGCTGGCAGTATGTTGAAGGAGATGATCAGGTTGAAATGTTCAGGTTCCAGTTGTCATCGATGTGGGCTGTTGTGAGTGAGTGAGTGAGTGAGTGAGTGAGTGTGTTTTCCCAGGGCGGGGAGTTTGAGGGCTCTTAGTTTTCCATCTCTTCTGGCTGTCCAAGTGGCTCAGGTGTAGGTAAAGTGATGTGTGAGCCCCAGATTGATGTAGGCTTAGCACGGTGTCAGTCAAGTACAAAATGAACGTGACTTCTGGGACAAGGCTGTTGGCAAGTGGCTGAACTGACGGATTGTGGAGTCTGGTGAATCGGGAGAGGATTGAGCAAGTGAGGACGCTGAGAGGTCGGAGAACTAGCACTTTGGTGCGAGCACCAAGTGAGCTGCAGTGTGAGTGAGTAGCCGAGAAAGCAAGGGAAGGGTCAAAGAGTTGTATTCCCAGGAGGGATGTGTGAATGGATGTCCTCGGACGCTGAGCAGTTCCCGATCATAGAGTCCAGGAACACGTATTGCCCAGTGGGGTCTCGTGTTGGCCAGTATTCATTGAAGGAAGAATCAGGAAGCAGGAGCAGAATGGCAGGAAGAAGAGAGGTGCTACTCTCTCGACAGCTTCTCAATGCTGCTGCAGCAGGTGGGTTGCTAAGTGCCAGCTGCAGAGACCTCAACTTCATTTGGCTGTAGAGCATTTGGCATAGCAGGAGTTCCAGCGGCCTCAGGGTATTCTTGTGGCTATGGATAAGGAGGCAGGTGTCAAGCTGGCTTATGCACCGACCTGGATGTGGGAGATATCACAGTGTCCCTTGCGATCCAGAAACGTCCCGAGAGCAAAATGCTAAGACCCACGATGTTCATGGTTTCCTTTTTCTCTTTCTTTCTTTTTAATAATGTGTAGGTCCAAACCTATTTTCCGAGCGAGACTCCAACCAAGCAGCTAACGAAGACAAACTGGAGGTAAGTCCTGACAGTGTAATTTTACCCGTGTGTGTGTGTGTGTGTGCGGGAGCTTTGTGATCCCTCCTTTTTTTGCAGAACAGACATGCCCCTGGTCATTTGTTTTCTCTAGAAATCTGTTTCTTTTCTGAGTCAACACCTCTCAGGGAGTACACCAGTGTAGCAGGGCATTTGGTTCCCCCCTTCGGATGTACATTGGAATCATTGGGCGTAATGTTTTGAGAATCTACTTTCCTGAGTTTCTCAGTTTGTTCCTCAGCCACATCTGGAGTAAGCTGCCCACTTGTTCTTTGCCTTCTCGGGATAAGCGTGCTAGGTAGTCTACATCGGGGTTCTCCTGGCCTGTGTCTGTGCATTCTCCTTAGCCAGAATATTGCTGTGTTGACGAAACCTGCTTTCTGTTCTTTCACCACACAGTTGTGATCGCTAAAACCCATCTGATGTTTCTCTGGAGCACTTTCTCTGTATATCATGGATTTCTTTGCATTCTGTCCCTAACTATTTGTGTATGAATTTTGCATTTTTTTCTTGTTAGTGATGTCGGATTTATGTGATTTTGTTACAGAGCAGCACCATAAGTACATCAGCAGTTCCCTGCGAGGGGAAAGAACCAGGTGCTGGCCAAGCAGCAACAACTTCGGCTCATCCACCCCCAGGGCCAACCAGTCCTGAGAATCCATTCCGGAGGGTAGGGCCTCCTCACGCTCACCCCCCTGCAGGAATGCAGCCAGCCACCCCTGCTTCCACAGTTTTGCCTATGGGTGCTCCTGACATGGGGCCACTACCACCGCGTGTAGGAGGTATGTGATTTGGTTTGTCAGGGCTTTTTTTCCCCCTCTTCCTTGAAAGCTACGGAGTTGAAACACTAGTTTTGTACGTAAGGAGATGCTCACTTGACCGTGGCTCATCTAGTCACAAGAGGGTAAGCAAGAGCCAAAGATTTTGGCTCTAATGCCGTGGGAATGAAGCGTGACTTTTCAGATTGGGAAGGGAGCCAGCCAGCCATAGACAGCCTTAACGTGAATCACCTGAATGAGGGGCAGTTGCATACAGATTGTAATACTTGAGAAAACCACTTGCTTCCTTTTTCCCTCTTACACTAACACGGGCATTATTTCACTGTCTATTAGTTGATAGAAACCAATTATGCTGGCTGCTACTGAAGATGATCCTGATTTCCCTTGTCCACAAAAGGACTCGGTGAAATGGTCTTTCGTGAGCAGCTGCTGTGCAGTCCTAGTCTATTTACTACCTAGTGAGTGTAAGGCTGCTTCGATCGTGTTTGGCCTCATTATTCCTGACTCTTTTGGCTTTTGTGGGTAACTTGAGATAAGCAACAAACAAAGAGAAAGCTGTGGGGTGGGTGGCGCTGGGGGAAATTGATTGCTTGACTCTTCTCCCCTACCATTCACAAAGAACCAGGTGACTGGAGAATGAACGGTCGTGTGACAAATGCTGGGCCACGGCCCGTGAACTGTCTTGTCTGATGTCATTTCTGCCCGTGCTTTGGAAATGGAAGGCCAAGGAAAATGAGTTTTGTGGAAGGGGCTGGGGGATTTTTTCAGATACACTTTTGGATGCAGCCAAGTGTTTGCCCACCTTTCAGCCAGTCCTACTTGCATTTGGCTAAGATGTCCTGAGCCAAACTACTGTTTTCCCGTCACTCATTTCCTTCAACAGCCTCATGGCACTGTCTGAAGTTGGTCAATCTAGGTATGTGGGTATCCGTGGTGAGGGGACAAGAGGAAGAACTTTTGAAAGACAAGGAAAACATTGATAAGAGATTCCCTCGGGAAAGGCTGTGTATTGGCGTGGGAAGCATGCGGAGATCCGGTGGCCCTATTGGGCTTCTGTTGTGTTGTTGTCGGTTGTACGATTTAACAGACAAGCATTATGAGAGTGAGCATGAAGGTCAGAGGTGATCTTGGACCCTTGGATCAGTGTGCCCATGGCTGCGATGGCATGGCGTAAGAGGTGATGGCATCACAGTGGGCACGTTCACACACTGTATCGTTGGACAAGCCATGGCATATTTGTTTAGGAAATCGGGGATTCGGTAAGGCTCATTTTTCTTTACCTGAAAAGCAGGGCTACAGGGAAGAGGCGGCAGGGGTGTGTGGGCTGCGTGTTGGGTTTCTGGATTCTTGTGTGTGTTTGTGTTTTAGAGAGTAGCTGCTGTTTAGGGGAGAGGTAGCAGAGTCACACAGAGAAAAGAAGTGCCAAGAGAGCTTGCATCCTCTGCCCGACTCCACACAAACCAGAGCCAAATCGAGGCCGTTGTGATGGTGGGAACCAGGAGTGTGTTCCGAGTTTGCCGTGTGTTTGCAGGGTCCGCTGGGCTTGGGCCTGCCTCTGCTGGTTTTCCTGGTTTGGAAGCAGGAAGCGGGATTAGAAAAGAGAGCAGCAGCCAGTGCTCCCCATGGTGGCCATTAGTATGTTGGTGAAGTCTGTACTTAATGGATATGAAGCATCTGACATGTTGTGCATTCAAAATGTGCCATCTCACACTCTTCACCATTCAGTGGCCACATAGCGAGTGTAGGTGCGTTTCAGGAGGATGGATGTTGTCAGTTGTTGAGGAGGAGCCTTGCTTCCATGTCAACAGATGGAAGGCCAGGCACTACGAAGCTGGCAGTATGTTGAAGGAGATGATCAGGTTGAAATGTTCAGGTTCCAGTTGTCATCGATGTGGGCTGTTGTGAGTGAGTGAGTGAGTGAGTGAGTGAGTGTGTTTTCCCAGGGCGGGGAGTTTGAGGGCTCTTAGTTTTCCATCTCTTCTGGCTGTCCAAGTGGCTCAGGTGTAGGTAAAGTGATGTGTGAGCCCCAGATTGATGTAGGCTTAGCACGGTGTCAGTCAAGTACAAAATGAACGTGACTTCTGGGACAAGGCTGTTGGCAAGTGGCTGAACTGACGGATTGTGGAGTCTGGTGAATCGGGAGAGGATTGAGCAAGTGAGGACGCTGAGAGGTCGGAGAACTAGCACTTTGGTGCGAGCACCAAGTGAGCTGCAGTGTGAGTGAGTAGCCGAGAAAGCAAGGGAAGGGTCAAAGAGTTGTATTCCCAGGAGGGATGTGTGAATGGATGTCCTCGGACGCTGAGCAGTTCCCGATCATAGAGTCCAGGAACACGTATTGCCCAGTGGGGTCTCGTGTTGGCCAGTATTCATTGAAGGAAGAATCAGGAAGCAGGAGCAGAATGTCAGGAAGAAGAGAGGTGCTACTCTCTCGACAGCTTCTCAATGCTGCTGCAGCAGGTGGGTTGCTAAGTGCCAGCTGCAGAGACCTCAACTTCATTTGGCTGTAGAGCATTTGGCATAGCAGGAGTTCCAGCGGCCTCAGGGTATTCTTGTGGCTATGGATAAGGAGGCAGGTGTCAAGCTGGCTTATGCACCGACCTGGATGTGGGAGATATCACAGTGTCCCTTGCGATCCAGAAACGTCCCGAGAGCAAAATGCTAAGACCCACGATGTTCATGGTTTCCTTTTTCTCTTTCTTTCTTTTTAATAATGTGTAGGTCCAAACCTATTTTCCGAGCGAGACTCCAACCAAGCAGCTAACGAAGACAAACTGGAGGTAAGTCCTGACAGTGTAATTTTACCCGTGTGTGTGTGTGTGTGTGCGGGAGCTTTGTGATCCCTCCTTTTTTTGCAGAACAGACATGCCCCTGGTCATTTGTTTTCTCTAGAAATCTGTTTCTTTTCTGAGTCAACACCTCTCAGGGAGTACACCAGTGTAGCAGGGCATTTGGTTCCCCCCTTCGGATGTACATTGGAATCATTGGGCGTAATGTTTTGAGAATCTACTTTCCTGAGTTTCTCAGTTTGTTCCTCAGCCACATCTGGAGTAAGCTGCCCACTTGTTCTTTGCCTTCTCGGGATAAGCGTGCTAGGTAGTCTACATCGGGGTTCTCCTGGCCTGTGTCTGTGCATTCTCCTTAGCCAGAATATTGCTGTGTTGACGAAACCTGCTTTCTGTTCTTTCACCACACAGTTGTGATCGCTAAAACCCATCTGATGTTTCTCTGGAGCACTTTCTCTGTATATCATGGATTTCTTTGCATTCTGTCCCTAACTATTTGTGTATGAATTTTGCATTTTTTTCTTGTTAGTGATGTCGGATTTATGTGATTTTGTTACAGAGCAGCACCATAAGTACATCAGCAGTTCCCTGCGAGGGGAAAGAACCAGGTGCTGGCCAAGCAGCAACAACTTCGGCTCATCCACCCCCAGGGCCAACCAGTCCTGAGAATCCATTCCGGAGGGTAGGGCCTCCTCACGCTCACCCCCCTGCAGGAATGCAGCCAGCCACCCCTGCTTCCACAGTTTTGCCTATGGGTGCTCCTGACATGGGGCCACTACCACCGCGTGTAGGAGGTATGTGATTTGGTTTGTCAGGGCTTTTTTTCCCCCTCTTCCTTGAAAGCTACGGAGTTGAAACACTAGTTTTGTACGTAAGGAGATGCTCACTTGACCGTGGCTCATCTAGTCACAAGAGGGTAAGCAAGAGCCAAAGATTTTGGCTCTAATGCCGTGGGAATGAAGCGTGACTTTTCAGATTGGGAAGGGAGCCAGCCAGCCATAGACAGCCTTAACGTGAATCACCTGAATGAGGGGCAGTTGCATACAGATTGTAATACTTGAGAAAACCACTTGCTTCCTTTTTCCCTCTTACACTAACACGGGCATTATTTCACTGTCTATTAGTTGATAGAAACCAATTATGCTGGCTGCTACTGAAGATGATCCTGATTTCCCTTGTCCACAAAAGGACTCGGTGAAATGGTCTTTCGTGAGCAGCTGCTGTGCAGTCCTAGTCTATTTACTACCTAGTGAGTGTAAGGCTGCTTCGATCGTGTTTGGCCTCATTATTCCTGACTCTTTTGGCTTTTGTGGGTAACTTGAGATAAGCAACAAACAAAGAGAAAGCTGTGGGGTGGGTGGCGCTGGGGGAAATTGATTGCTTGACTCTTCTCCCCTACCATTCACAAAGAACCAGGTGACTGGAGAATGAACGGTCGTGTGACAAATGCTGGGCCACGGCCCGTGAACTGTCTTGTCTGATGTCATTTCTGCCCGTGCTTTGGAAATGGAAGGCCAAGGAAAATGAGTTTTGTGGAAGGGGCTGGGGGATTTTTTCAGATACACTTTTGGATGCAGCCAAGTGTTTGCCCACCTTTCAGCCAGTCCTACTTGCATTTGGCTAAGATGTCCTGAGCCAAACTACTGTTTTCCCGTCACTCATTTCCTTCAACAGCCTCATGGCACTGTCTGAAGTTGGTCAATCTAGGTATGTGGGTATCCGTGGTGAGGGGACAAGAGGAAGAACTTTTGAAAGACAAGGAAAACATTGATAAGAGATTCCCTCGGGAAAGGCTGTGTATTGGCGTGGGAAGCATGCGGAGATCCGGTGGCCCTATTGGGCTTCTGTTGTGTTGTTGTCGGTTGTACGATTTAACAGACAAGCATTATGAGAGTGAGCATGAAGGTCAGAGGTGATCTTGGACCCTTGGATCAGTGTGCCCATGGCTGCGATGGCATGGCGTAAGAGGTGATGGCATCACAGTGGGCACGTTCACACACTGTATCGTTGGACAAGCCATGGCATATTTGTTTAGGAAATCGGGGATTCGGTAAGGCTCATTTTTCTTTACCTGAAAAGCAGGGCTACAGGGAAGAGGCGGCAGGGGTGTGTGGGCTGCGTGTTGGGTTTCTGGATTCTTGTGTGTGTTTGTGTTTTAGAGAGTAGCTGCTGTTTAGGGGAGAAGTAGCAGAGTCACACAGAGAAAAGAAGTGCCAAGAGAGCTTGCATCCTCTGCCCGACTCCACACAAACCAGAGCCAAATCGAGGCCGTTGTGATGGTGGGAACCAGGAGTGTGTTCCGAGTTTGCCGTGTGTTTTCAGGGTCCGCTGGGCTTGGGCCTTCCTCTGCTGGTTTTCCTGGTTTGGAAGCAGGAAGCGGGATTAGAAAAGAGAGCAGCAGCCAGTGCTCCCCATGGTGGCCATTAGTATGTTGGTGAAGTCTGTACTTAATGGATATGAAGCATCTGACATGTTGTGCATTCAAAATGTGCCATCTCACACTCTTCACCATTCAGTGGCCACATAGCGAGTGTAGGTGCGTTTCAGGAGGATGGATGTTGTCAGTTGTTGAGGAGGAGCCTTGCTTCCATGTCAACAGATGGAAGGCCAGGCACTACGAAGCTGGCAGTATGTTGAAGGAGATGATCAGGTTGAAATGTTCAGGTTCCAGTTGTCATCGATGTGGGCTGTTGTGAGTGAGTGAGTGAGTGAGTGAGTGAGTGTGTTTTCCCAGGGCGGGGAGTTTGAGGGCTCTTAGTTTTCCATCTCTTCTGGCTGTCCAAGTGGCTCAGGTGTAGGCAAAGTGATGTGTGAGCCCCAGATTGATGTAGGCTTAGCACGGTGTCAGTCAAGTACAAAATGAACGTGACTTCTAGGACAAGGCTGTTGGCAAGTGGCTGAACTGACGGATTGTGGAGTCTGGTGAATCGGGAGAGGATTGAGCAAGTGAGGACGCTGAGAGGTCGGAGAACTAGCACTTTGGTGCGAGCACCAAGTGAGCTGCAGTGTGAGTGAGTAGCCGAGAAAGCAAGGGAAGGGTCAAAGAGTTGTATTCCCAGGAGGGATGTGTGAATGGATGTCCTCGGACGCTGAGCAGTTCCCGATCATAGAGTCCAGGAACACGTATTGCCCAGTGGGGTCTCGTGTTGGCCAGTATTCATTGAAGGAAGAATCAGGAAGCAGGAGCAGAATGTCAGGAAGAAGAGAGGTGCTACTCTCTCGACAGCTTCTCAATGCTGCTGCAGCAGGTGGGTTGCTAAGTGCCAGCTGCAGAGACCTCAACTTCATTTGGCTGTAGAGCATTTGGCATAGCAGGAGTTCCAGCGGCCTCAGGGTGCTCTTGTGGCCATGGATAAGGAGGCAGGTGTCAAGCTGGCTTATGCACCGACCTGGATGTGGGAGATATCACAGTGTCCCTTGCGATCCAGAAACGTCCCGAGAACAAAATACTAAGACCCACAATGTTCATGGTTTCCTTTTTCTCTTTCTTTCTTTTTAATAATGTGTAGGTCCAAACCTATTTTCCGAGCGAGACTCCAACCAAGCAGCTAACGAAGACAAACTGGAGGTAAGTCCTGACAGTGTAATTTTACCTGTGTGTGTGCGGGAGCTTTGTGATCCCTCCTTTTTTTGCAGAACAGACATGGCCCTGGTCATTTGTTTTCTCTAGAAATCTGTTTCTTTTCTGAGTCAACACCTCTCAGGGAGTACACCAGTGTAGCAGGGCATTTGGTTCCCCCCTTCGGATGTACATTGGAATCATTGGGCGTAATGTTTTGAGAATCTACTTTCCTGAGTTTCTCAGTTTGTTCCTCAGCCACATCTGGAGTAAGCTGCCCACTTGTTCTTTGCCTTCTCGGGATAAGCGTGCTAGGTAGTCTACATCAGGGTTCTCCTGGCCTGTGTCTGTGCATTCTCCTTAGCCAGAATATTGCTGTGTTGACGAAACCTGCTTTCTGTTCTTTCACCACACAGTTGTGATCGCTAAAACCCATCTGATGTTTCTCTGGAGCACTTTCTCTGTATATCATGGATTTCTTTGCATTCTGTCCCTAACTATTTGTGTATGAATTTTGCATTTTTTTCTTGTTAGTGATGTCGGATTTATGTGATTTTGTTACAGAGCAGCACCATAAGTACATCAGCAGTTCCCTGCGAGGGGAAAGAACCAGGTGCTGGCCAAGCAGCAACAACTTCGGCTCATCCACCCCCAGGGCCAACCAGTCCTGAGAATCCATTCCGGAGGGTAGGGCCTCCTCACGCTCACCCCCCTGCAGGAATGCAGCCAGCCACCCCTGCTTCCACAGTTTTGCCTATGGGTGCTCCTGACATGGGGCCACTACCACCGCGTGTAGGAGGTATGTGATTTGGTTTGTCAGGGCTTTTTTTCCCCCTCTTCCTTGAAAGCTACGGAGTTGAAACACTAGTTTTGTACGTAAGGAGATGCTCACTTGACCGTGGCTCATCTAGTCACAAGAGGGTAAGCAAGAGCCAAAGATTTTGGCTCTAATGCCGTGGGAATGAAGCGTGACTTTTCAGATTGGGAAGGGAGCCAGCCAGCCATAGACAGCCTTAACGTGAATCACCTGAATGAGGGGCAGTTGCATACAGATTGTAATACTTGAGAAAACCACTTGCTTCCTTTTTCCCTCTTACACTAACACGGGCATTATTTCACTGTCTATTAGTTGATAGAAACCAATTATGCTGGCTGCTACTGAAGATGATCCTGATTTCCCTTGTCCACAAAAGGACTCGGTGAAATGGTCTTCGTGAGCAGCTGCTGTGCAGTCCTAGTCTATTTACTACCTAGTGAGTGTAAGGCTGCTTGGATCGTGTTTGGCCTCATTATTCCTGACTCTTTTGGCTTTTGTGGGTAACTTGAGATAAGCAACAAACAAAGAGAAAGCTGTGGGGTGGGTGGCGCTGGGGGAAATTGATTGCTTGACTCTTCTCCCCTACCATTCACAAAGAACCAGGTGACTGGAGAATGAACGGTCGTGTGACAAATGCTGGGCCACGGCCCGTGAACTGTCTTGTCTGATGTCATTTCTGCCCGTGCTTTGGAAATGGAAGGCCAAGGAAAATGAGTTTTGTGGAAGGGGCTGGGGGATTTTTTCAGATACACTTTTGGATGCAGCCAAGTGTTTGCCCACCTTTCAGCCAGTCCTACTTGCATTTGGCTAAGATGTCCTGAGCCAAACTACTGTTTTCCCGTCACTCATTTCCTTCAACAGCCTCATGGCACTGTCTGAAGTTGGTCAATCTAGGTATGTGGGTATCCGTGGTGAGGGGACAAGAGGAAGAACTTTTGAAAGACAAGGAAAACATTGATAAAAGATTCCCTCGGGAAAGGCTGTGTATTGGCGTGGGAAGCATGCGGAGATCCGGTGGCCCTATTGGGCTTCTGTTGTGTTGTTGTCGGTTGTACGATTTAACAGACAAGCATTATGAGAGTGAGCATGAAGGTCAGAGGTGATCTTGGACCCTTGGATCAGTGAGCCCATGGCTGCGATGGCATGGCGTAAGAGGTGATGGCATCACAGTGGGCATGTTCACACACTGTATCGTTGGACAAGCCATGGCATATTTGTTTAGGAAATCGGGGATTCGGTAAGGCTCATTTTTCTTTACCTGAAAAGCAGGGCTACAGGGAAGAGGCGGCAGGGGTGTGTGGGCTGCGTGTTGGGTTTCTGGATTCTCGTGTGTGTTTGTGTTTTAGAGAGTAGCTGCTGTTTAGGGGAGAGGTAGCAGAGTCACACAGAGAAAAGAAGTGCCAAGAGAGCTTGCATCCTCTGCCCGACTCCACACAAACCAGAGCCAAATCGAGGCCGTTGTGATGGTGGGAACCAGGAGTGTGTTCCGAGTTTGCCGTGTGTTTGCAGGGTCTGCTGGCCTTGGGCCCGCCTCTGCTGGTTTTCCTGGTTTGGAAGCAGGAAGCGGGATTAGAAAAGAGAGCAGCAGCCAGTGCTCCCCATGGTGGCCATTAGTATGTTGGTGAAGTCTGTACTTAATGGATATGAAGCATCTGACATGTTGTGCATTCAAAATGTGCCATCTCACACTCTTCACCATTCAGTGGCCACATAGCGAGTGTAGGTGCGTTTCAGGAGGATGGATGTTGTCAGTTGTTGAGGAGGAGCCTTGCTTCCATGTCAACAGATGGAAGGCCAGGCACTACGAAGCTGGCAGTATGTTGAAGGAGATGATCAGGTTGAAATGTTCAGGTTCCAGTTGTCATCGATGTGGGCTGTTGTGAGTGAGTGAGTGAGTGAGTGAGTGAGTGAGTGAGTGTGTTTTCCCAGGGCGGGGAGTTTGAGGGCTCTTAGTTTTCCATCTCTTCTGGCTGTCCAAGTGGCTCAGGTGTAGGTAAAGTGATGTGTGAGCCCCAGATTGATGTAGGCTTAGCACGGTGTCAGTCAAGTACAAAATGAACGTGACTTCTAGGACAAGGCTGTTGGCAAGTGGCTGAACTGACGGATTGTGGAGTCTGGTGAATCGGGAGAGGATTGAGCAAGTGAGGACGCTGAGAGGTCGGAGAACTAGCACTTTGGTGCGAGCACCAAGTGAGCTGCAGTGTGAGTGAGTAGCCGAGAAAGCAAGGGAAGGGTCAAAGAGTTGTATTCCCAGGAGGGATGTGTGAATGGATGTCCTCGGACGCTGAGCAGTTCCCGATCATAGAGTCGAACACGTATTGCCCAGTGGGGTCTCGTGTTGGCCAGTATTCATTGAAGGAAGAATCAGGAAACAGGAGCAGAATGTCAGGAAGAAGAGAGGTGCTACTCTCTCGACAGCTTCTCAATGCTGCTGCAGCAGGTGGGTTGCTAAGTGCCAGCTGCAGAGACCTCAACTTCATTTGGCTGTAGAGCATTTGGCATAGCAGGAGTTCCAGCGGCCTCAGGGTATTCTTGTGGCTATGGATAAGGAGGCAGGTGTCAAGCTGGCTTATGCACCGACCTGGATGTGGGAGATATCACAGTGTCCCTTGCGATCCAGAAACGTCCCGAGAGCAAAATGCTAAGACCCACGATGTTCATGGTTTCCTTTTTCTCTTTCTTTCTTTTTAATAATGTGTAGGTCCAAACCTATTTTCCGAGCGAGACTCCAACCAAGCAGCTAACGAAGACAAACTGGAGGTAAGTCCTGACAGTGTAATTTTACCCGTGTGTGTGTGTGTGTGTGTGCGGGAGCTTTGTGATCCCTCCTTTTTTTGCAGAACAGACATGCCCCTGGTCATTTGTTTTCTCTAGAAATCTGTTTCTTTTCTGAGTCAACACCTCTCAGGGAGTACACCAGTGTAGCAGGGCATTTGGTTCCCCCCTTCGGATGTACATTGGAATCATTGGGCGTAATGTTTTGAGAATCTACTTTCCTGAGTTTCTCAGTTTGTTCCTCAGCCACATCTGGAGTAAGCTGCCCACTTGTTCTTTGCCTTCTCGGGATAAGCGTGCTAGGTAGTCTACATCGGGGTTCTCCTGGCCTGTGTCTGTGCATTCTCCTTAGCCAGAATATTGCTGTGTTGACGAAACCTGCTTTCTGTTCTTTCACCACACAGTTGTGATCGCTAAAACCCATCTGATGTTTCTCTGGAGCACTTTCTCTGTATATCATGGATTTCTTTGCATTCTGTCCCTAACTATTTGTGTATGAATTTTGCATTTTTTTCTTGTTAGTGATGTCGGATTTATGTGATTTTGTTACAGAGCAGCACCATAAGTACATCAGCAGTTCCCTGCGAGGGGAAAGAACCAGGTGCTGGCCAAGCAGCAACAACTTCGGCTCATCCACCCCCAGGGCCAACCAGTCCTGAGAATCCATTCCGGAGGGTAGGGCCTCCTCACGCTCACCCCCCTGCAGGAATGCAGCCAGCCACCCCTGCTTCCACAGTTTTGCCTATGGGTGCTCCTGACATGGGGCCACTACCACCGCGTGTAGGAGGTATGTGATTTGGTTTGTCAGGGCTTTTTTTCCCCCTCTTCCTTGAAAGCTACGGAGTTGAAACACTAGTTTTGTACGTAAGGAGATGCTCACTTGACCGTGGCTCATCTAGTCACAAGAGGGTAAGCAAGAGCCAAAGATTTTGGCTCTAATGCCGTGGGAATGAAGCGTGACTTTTCAGATTGGGAAGGGAGCCAGCCAGCCATAGACAGCCTTAAGGTGAATCACCTGAATGAGGGGCAGTTGCATACAGATTGTAATACTTGAGAAAACCACCTGCTTCCTTTTTTCCTCTTACACTAACACGGGCATTATTTCACTGTCTATTAGTTGATAGAAACCAATTATGCTGGCTGCTACTGAAGATGATCCTGATTTCCCTTGTCCACAAAAGGACTCGGTGAAATGGTCTTTCGTGAGCAGCTGCTGTGCAGTCCTAGTCTATTTACTACCTAGTGAGTGTAAGGCTGCTTCGATCGTGTTTGGCCTCATTATTCCTGACTCTTTTGGCTTTTGTGGGTAACTTGAGATAAGCAACAAACAAAGAGAAAGCTGTGGGGTGGGTGGCGCTGGGGGAAATTGATTGCTTGACTCTTCTCCCCTACCATTCACAAAGAACCAGGTGACTGGAGAATGAACGGTCGTGTGACAAATGCTGGGCCACGGCCCGTAACTGTCTTGTCTGATGTCATTTCTGCCCGTGCTTTGGAAATGGAAGGCCAAGGAAAATGAGTTTTGTGGAAGGGGCTGGGGGATTTTTTCAGATACACTTTTGGATGCAGCCAAGTGTTTGCCCACCTTTCAGCCAGTCCTACTTGCATTTGGCTAAGATGTCCTGAGCCAAACTACTGTTTTCCCGTCACTCATTTCCTTCAACAGCCTCATGGCACTGTCTGAAGTTGGTCAATCTAGGTATGTGGGTATCCGTGGTGAGGGGACAAGAGGAAGAACTTTTGAAAGACAAGGAAAACATTGATAAAAGATTCCCTCGGGAAAGGCTGTGTATTGGCGTGGGAAGCATGCGGAGATCCGGTGGCCCTATTGGGCTTCTGTTGTGTTGTTGTCGGTTGTACGATTTAACAGACAAGCATTATGAGAGTGAGCATGAAGGTCAGAGGTGATCTTGGACCCTTGGATCAGTGTGCCCATGGCTGCGATGGCATGGCGTAAGAGGTGATGGCATCACAGTGGGCACGTTCACACACTGTATCGTTGGACAAGCCATTTCATATTTGTTTAGGAAATCGGGGATTCGGTAAGGCTCATTTTTCTTTACCTGAAAAGCAGGGCTACAGGGAAGAGGCGGCAGGGGTGTGTGGGCTGCGTGTTGGGTTTCTGGATTCTTGTGTGTGTTTGTGTTTTAGAGAGTAGCTGCTGTTTAGGGGAGAGGTAGCAGAGTCACACAGAGAAAAGAAGTGCCAAGAGAGCTTGCATCCTCTGCCCGACTCCACACAAACCAGAGCCAAATCGAGGCCGTTGTGATGGTGGGAACCAGGAGTGTGTTCCGAGTTTGCCGTGTGTTTGCAGGGTCTGCTGGCCTTGGGCCCGCCTCTGCTGGTTTTCCTGGTTTGGAAGCAGGAAGCGGGATTAGAAAAGAGAGCAGCAGCCAGTGCTCCCCATGGTGGCCATTAGTATGTTGGTGAAGTCTGTACTTAATGGATATGAAGCATCTGACATGTTGTGCATTCAAAATGTGCCATCTCACACTCTTCACCATTCAGTGGCCACATAGCGAGTGTAGGTGCGTTTCAGGAGGATGGATGTTGTCAGTTGTTGAGGAGGAGCCTTGCTTCCATGTCAACAGATGGAAGGCCAGGCACTACGAAGCTGGCAGTATGTTGAAGGAGATGATCAGGTTGAAATGTTCAGGTTCCAGTTGTCATCGATGTGGGCTGTTGTGAGTGAGTGAGTGAGTGAGTGAGTGAGTGTGTTTTCCCAGGGCGGGGAGTTTGAGGGCTCTTAGTTTTCCATCTCTTCTGGCTGTCCAAGTGGCTCAGGTGTAGGTAAAGTGATGTGTGAGCCCCAGATTGATGTAGGCTTAGCACGGTGTCAGTCAAGTACAAAATGAACGTGACTTCTAGGACAAGGCTGTTGGCAAGTGGCTGAACTGACGGATTGTGGAGTCTGGTGAATCGGGAGAGGATTGAGCAAGTGAGGACGCTGAGAGGTCGGAGAACTAGCACTTTGGTGCGAGCACCAAGTGAGCTGCAGTGTGAGTGAGTAGCCGAGAAAGCAAGGGAAGGGTCAAAGAGTTGTATTCCCAGGAGGGATGTGTGAATGGATGTCCTCGGACGCTGAGCAGTTCCCGATCATAGAATCGAACACGTATTGCCCAGTGGGGTCTCGTGTTGGCCAGTATTCATTGAAGGAAGAATCAGGAAGCAGGAGCAGAATGTCAGGAAGAAGAGAGGTGCTACTCTCTCGACAGCTTCTCAATGCTGCTGCAGCAGGTGGGTTGCTAAGTGCCAGCTGCAGAGACCTCAACTTCATTTGGCTGTAGAGCATTTGGCATAGCAGGAGTTCCAGCGGCCTCAGGGTATTCTTGTGGCTATGGATAAGGAGGCAGGTGTCAAGCTGGCTTATGCACCGACCTGGATGTGGGAGATATCACAGTGTCCCTTGCGATCCAGAAACGTCCCGAGAGCAAAATGCTAAGACCCACGATGTTCATGGTTTCCTTTTTCTCTTTCTTTCTTTTTAATAATGTGTAGGTCCAAACCTATTTTCCGAGCGAGACTCCAACCAAGCAGCTAACGAAGACAAACTGGAGGTAAGTCCTGACAGTGTAATTTTACCCGTGTGTGTGTGTGTGTGTGCGGGAGCTTTGTGATCCCTCCTTTTTTTGCAGAACAGACATGGCCCTGGTCATTTGTTTTCTCTAGAAATCTGTTTCTTTTCTGAGTCAACACCTCTCAGGGAGTACACCAGTGTAGCAGGGCATTTGGTTCCCCCCTTCGGATGTACATTGGAATCATTGGGCGTAATGTTTTGAGAATCTACTTTCCTGAGTTTCTCAGTTTGTTCCTCAGCCACATCTGGAGTAAGCTGCCCACTTGTTCTTTGCCTTCTCGGGATAAGCGTGCTAGGTAGTCTACATCGGGGTTCTCCTGGCCTGTGTCTGTGCATTCTCCTTAGCCAGAATATTGCTGTGTTGACGAAACCTGCTTTCTGTTCTTTCACCACACAGTTGTGATCGCTAAAACCCATCTGATGTTTCTCTGGAGCACTTTCTCTGTATATCATGGATTTCTTTGCATTCTGTCCCTAACTATTTGTGTATGAATTTTGCATTTTTTTCTTGTTAGTGATGTCGGATTTATGTGATTTTGTTACAGAGCAGCACCATAAGTACATCAGCAGTTCCCTGCGAGGGGAAAGAACCAGGTGCTGGCCAAGCAGCAACAACTTCGGCTCATCCACCCCCAGGGCCAACCAGTCCTGAGAATCCATTCCGGAGGGTAGGGCCTCCTCACGCTCACCCCCCTGCAGGAATGCAGCCAGCCACCCCTGCTTCCACAGTTTTGCCTATGGGTGCTCCTGACATGGGGCCACTACCACCGCGTGTAGGAGGTATGTGATTTGGTTTGTCAGGGCTTTTTTTCCCCCTCTTCCTTGAAAGCTACGGAGTTGAAACACTAGTTTTGTACGTAAGGAGATGCTCACTTGACCGTGGCTCATCTAGTCACAAGAGGGTAAGCAAGAGCCAAAGATTTTGGCTCTAATGCCGTGGGAATGAAGCGTGACTTTTCAGATTGGGAAGGGAGCCAGCCAGCCATAGACAGCCTTAACGTGAATCACCTGAATGAGGGGCAGTTGCATACAGATTGTAATACTTGAGAAAACCACCTGCTTCCTTTTTTCCTCTTACACTAACACGGGCATTATTTCACTGTCTATTAGTTGATAGAAACCAATTATGCTGGCTGCTACTGAAGATGATCCTGATTTCCCTTGTCCACAAAAGGACTCGGTGAAATGGTCTTTCGTGAGCAGCTGCTGTGCAGTCCTAGTCTATTTACTACCTAGTGAGTGTAAGGCTGCTTCGATCGTGTTGGGCCTCATTATTCCTGACTCTTTTGGCTTTTGTGGGTAACTTGAGATAAGCAACAAACAAAGAGAAAGCTGTGGGGTGGGTGGCGCTGGGGGAAATTGATTGCTTGACTCTTCTCCCCTACCATTCACAAAGAACCAGGTGACTGGAGAATGAACGGTCGTGTGACAAATGCTGGGCCACGGCCCGTGAACTGTCTTGTCTGATGTCATTTCTGCCCGTGCTTTGGAAATGGAAGGCCAAGGAAAATGAGTTTTGTGGAAGGGGCTGGGGGATTTTTTCAGATACACTTTTGGATGCAGCCAAGTGTTTGCCCACCTTTCAGCCAGTCCTACTTGCATTTGGCTAAGATGTCCTGAGCCAAACTACTGTTTTCCCGTCACTCATTTCCTTCAACAGCCTCATGGCACTGTCTGAAGTTGGTCAATCTAGGTATGTGGGTATCCGTGGTGAGGGGACAAGAGGAAGAACTTTTGAAAGACAAGGAAAACATTGATAACAGATTCCCTCGGGAAAGGCTGTGTATTGGCGTGGGAAGCATGCGGAGATCCGGTGGCCCTATTGGGCTTCTGTTGTGTTGTTGTCGGTTGTACGATTTAACAGACAAGCATTATGAGAGTGAGCATGAAGGTCAGAGGTGATCTTGGACCCTTGGATCAGTGTGCCCATGGCTGCGATGGCATGGCGTAAGAGGTGATGGCATCACAGTGGGCACGTTCACACACTGTATCGTTGGACAAGCCATGGCATATTTGTTTAGGAAATCGGGGATTCGGTAAGGCTCATTTTTCTTTACCTGAAAAGCAGGGCTACAGGGAAGAGGCGGCAGGGGTGTGTGGGCTGCGTGTTGGGTTTCTGGATTCTTGTGTGTGTTTGTGTTTTAGAGAGTAGCTGCTGTTTAGGGGAGAGGTAGCAGAGTCACACAGAGAAAAGAAGTGCCAAGAGAGCTTGCATCCTCTGCCCGACTCCACACAAACCAGAGCCAAATCGAGGCCGTTGTGATGGTGGGAACCAGGAGTGTGTTCCGAGTTTGCCGTGTGTTTTCAGGGTCCGCTGGGCTTGGGCCCGCCTCTGCTGGTTTTCCTGGTTTGGAAGCAGGAAGCGGGATTAGAAAAGAGAGCAGCAGCCAGTGCTCCCCATGGTGGCCATTAGTATGTTGGTGAAGTCTGTACTTAATGGATATGAAGCATCTGACATGTTGTGCATTCAAAATGTGCCATCTCACACTCTTCACCATTCAGTGGCCACATAGCGAGTGTAGGTGCGTTTCAGGAGGATGGATGTTGTCAGTTGTTGAGGAGGAGCCTTGCTTCCATGTCAACAGATGGAAGGCCAGGCACTACGAAGCTGGCAGTATGTTGAAGGAGATGATCAGGTTGAAATGTTCAGGTTCCAGTTGTCATCGATGTGGGCTGTTGTGAGTGAGTGAGTGAGTGAGTGAGTGAGTGAGTGTGTTTTCCCAGGGCGGGGAGTTTGAGGGCTGTTAGTTTTCCATCTCTTCTGGCTGTCCAAGTGGCTCAGGTGTAGGTAAAGTGATGTGTGAGCCCCAGATTGATGTAGGCTTAGAACGGTGTCAGTCAAGTACAAAATGAACGTGACTTCTAGGACAAGGCTGTTGGCAAGTGGCTGAACTGATGGATTGTGGAGTCTGGTGAATCGGGAGAGGATTGAGCAAGTGAGGACGCTGAGAGGTCGGAGAACTAGCACTTTGGTGCGAGCACCAAGTGAGCTGCAGTGTGAGTGAGTAGCCGAGAAAGCAAGGGAAGGGTCAAAGAGTTGTATTCCCAGGAGGGATGTGTGAATGGATGTCCTCGGACGCTGAGCAGTTCCCGATCATAGAGTCCAGGAACACGTATTGCCCAGTGGGGTCTCGTGTTGGCCGGTATTCATTGAAGGAAGAATCAGGAAGCAGGAGCAGAATGTCAGGAAGAAGAGAGGTGCTACTCTCTCGACAGCTTCTCAATGCTGCTGCAGCAGGTGGGTTGCTAAGTGCCAGCTGCAGAGACCTCAACTTCATTTGGCTGTAGAGCATTTGGCATAGCAGGAGTTCCAGCGGCCTCAGGGTATTCTTGTGGCTATGGATAAGGAGGCAGGTGTCAAGCTGGCTTATGCACCGACCTGGATGTGGGAGATATCACAGTGTCCCTTGCGATCCAGAAACGTCCCGAGAGCAAAATGCTAAGACCCACGATGTTCATGGTTTCCTTTTTCTCTTTCTTTCTTTTTAATAATGTGTAGGTCCAAACCTATTTTCCGAGCGAGACTCCAACCAAGCAGCTAACGAAGACAAACTGGAGGTAAGTCCTGACAGTGTAATTTTACCCGTGTGTGTGCGGGAGCTTTGTGATCCCTCCTTTTTTTGCAGAACAGACATGCCCCTGGTCATTTGTTTTCTCTAGAAATCTGTTTCTTTTCTGAGTCAACACCTCTCAGGGAGTACACCAGTGTAGCAGGGCATTTGGTTCCCCCCTTCGGATGTACATTGGAATCATTGGGCGTAATGTTTTGAGAATCTACTTTCCTGAGTTTCTCAGTTTGTTCCTCAGCCACATCTGGAGTAAGCTGCCCACTTGTTCTTTGCCTTCTCGGGATAAGCGTGCTAGGTAGTCTACATCGGGGTTCTCCTGGCCTGTGTCTGTGCATTCTCCTTAGCCAGAATATTGCTGTGTTGACGAAACCTGCTTTCTGTTCTTTCACCACACAGTTGTGATCGCTAAAACCCATCTGATGTTTCTCTGGAGCACTTTCTCTGTATATCATGGATTTCTTTGCATTCTGTCCCTAACTATTTGTGTATGAATTTTGCATTTTTTTCTTGTTAGTGATGTCGGATTTATGTGATTTTGTTACAGAGCAGCACCATAAGTACATCAGCAGTTCCCTGCGAGGGGAAAGAACCAGGTGCTGGCCAAGCAGCAACAACTTCGGCTCATCCACCCCCAGGGCCAACCGGTCCTGAGAATCCATTCCGGAGGGTAGGGCCTCCTCACACTCACCCCCCTGCAGGAAAGCAGCCAGCCACCCCTGCTTCCACAGTTTTGCCTATGGGTGCTCCTGACATGGGGCCACTACCACCGCGTGTAGGAGGTATGTGATTTGGTTTGTCAGGGCTTTTTTTCCCCCTCTTCCTTGAAAGCTACGGAGTTGAAACACTAGTTTTGTACGTAAGGAGATGCTCACTTGACCGTGGCTCATCTAGTCACAAGAGGGTAAGCAAGAGCCAAAGATTTTGGCTCTAATGCCGTGGGAATGAAGCGTGACTTTTCAGATTGGGAAGGGAGCCAGCCAGCCATAGACAGCCTTAACGTGAATCACCTGAATGAGGGGCAGTTGCATACAGATTGTAATACTTGAGAAAACCACCTGCTTCCTTTCTTCCTCTTACACTAACACGGGCATTATTTCACTGTCTATTAGTTGATAGAAACCAATTATGCTGGCTGCTACTGAAGATGATCCTGATTTCCCTTGTCCACAAAAGGACTCGGTGAAATGGTCTTTCGTGAGCAGCTGCTGTGCAGTCCTAGTCTATTTACTACCTAGTGAGTGTAAGGCTGCTTGGATCGTGTTTGGCCTCATTATTCCTGACTCTTTTGGCTTTTGTGGGTAACTTGAGATAAGCAACAAACAAAGAGAAAGCTGTGGGGTGGGTGGCGCTGGGGGAAATTGATTGCTTGACTCTTCTCCCCTACCATTCACAAAGAACCAGGTGACTGGAGAATGAACGGTCGTGTGACAAATGCTGGGCCACGGCCCGTGAACTGTCTTGTCTGATGTCATTTCTGCCCGTGCTTTGGAAATGGAAGGCCAAGGAAAATGAGTTTTGTGGAAGGGGCTGGGGGATTTTTTCAGATACACTTTTGGATGCAGCCAAGTGTTTGCCCACCTTTCAGCCAGTCCTACTTGCATTTGGCTAAGATGTCCTGAGCCAAACTACTGTTTTCCCGTCACTCATTTCCTTCAACAGCCTCATGGCACTGTCTGAAGTTGGTCAATCTAGGTATGTGGGTATCCGTGGTGAGGGGACAAGAGGAAGAACTTTTGAAAGACAAGGAAAACATTGATAAAAGATTCCCTCGGGAAAGGCTGTGTATTGGCGTGGGAAGCATGCGGAGATCCGGTGGCCCTATTGGGCTTCTGTTGTGTTGTTGTCGGTTGTACGATTTAACAGACAAGCATTATGAGAGTGAGCATGAAGGTCAGAGGTGATCTTGGACCCTTGGATCAGTGTGCCCATGGCTGCGATGGCATGGCGTAAGAGGTGATGGCATCACAGTGGGCATGTTCACACACTGTATCGTTGGACAAGCCATGGCATATTTGTTTAGGAAATCGGGGATTCGGTAAGGCTCATTTTTCTTTACCTGAAAAGCAGGGCTACAGGGAAGAGGCGGCAGGGGTGTGTGGGCTGCGTGTTGGGTTTCTGGATTCTTGTGTGTGTTTGTGTTTTAGAGAGTAGCTGCTGTTTAGGGGAGAGGTAGCAGAGTCACACAGAGAAAAGAAGTGCCAAGAGAGCTTGCATCCTCTGCCCGACTCCACACAAACCAGAGCCAAATCGAGGCCGTTGTGATGGTGGGAACCAGGAGTGTGTTCCGAGTTTGCCGTGTGTTTTCAGGGTCCGCTGGGCTTGGGCCTGCCTCTGCTGGTTTTCCTGGTTTGGAAGCAGGAAGCGGGATTAGAAAAGAGAGCAGCAGCCAGTGCTCCCCATGGTGGCCATTAGTATGTTGGTGAAGTCTGTACTTAATGGATATGAAGCATCTGACATGTTGTGCATTCAAAATGTGCCATCTCACACTCTTCACCATTCAGTGGCCACATAGCGAGTGTAGGTGCGTTTCAGGAGGATGGATGTTGTCAGTTGTTGAGGAGGAGCCTTGCTTCCATGTCAACAGATGGAAGGCCAGGCACTACGAAGCTGGCAGTATGTTGAAGGAGATGATCAGGTTGAAATGTTCAGGTTCCAGTTGTCATCGATGTGGGCTGTTGTGAGTGAGTGAGTGAGTGAGTGAGTGAGTGTGTTTTCCCAGGGCGGGGAGTTTGAGGGCTCTTAGTTTTCCATCTCTTCTGGCTGTCCAAGTGGCTCAGGTGTAGGCAAAGTGATGTGTGAGCCCCAGATTGATGTAGGCTTAGCACGGTGTCAGTCAAGTACAAAATGAACGTGACTTCTAGGACAAGGCTGTTGGCAAGTGGCTGAACTGACGGATTGTGGAGTCTGGTGAATCGGGAGAGGATTGAGCAAGTGAGGACGCTGAGAGGTCGGAGAACTAGCACTTTGGTGCGAGCACCAAGTGAGCTGCAGTGTGAGTGAGTAGCCGAGAAAGCAAGGGAAGGGTCAAAGAGTTGTATTCCCAGGAGGGATGTGTGAATGGATGTCCTCGGACGCTGAGCAGTTCCCGATCATAGAGTCCAGGAACACGTATTGCCCAGTGGGGTCTCGTGTTGGCCAGTATTCATTGAAGGAAGAATCAGGAAGCAGGAGCAGAATGTCAGGAAGAAGAGAGGTGCTACTCTCTCGACAGCTTCTCAATGCTGCTGCAGCAGGTGGGTTGCTAAGTGCCAGCTGCAGAGACCTCAACTTCATTTGGCTGTAGAGCATTTGGCATAGCAGGAGTTCCAGCGGCCTCAGGGTATTCTTGTGGCTACGGATAAGGAGGCAGGTGTCAAGCTGGCTTATGCACCGACCTGGATGTGGGAGATATCACAGTGTCCCTTGCGATCCAGAAACGTCCCGAGAACAAAATGCTAAGACCCACGATGTTCATGGTTTCCTTTTTCTCTTTCTTTCTTTTTAATAATGTGTAGGTCCAAACCTATTTTCCGAGCGAGACTCCAACCAAGCAGCTAACGAAGACAAACTGGAGGTAAGTCCTGACAGTGTAATTTTACCCGTGTGTGTGTGTGTGTGTGTGCGGGAGCTTTGTGATCCCTCCTTTTTTTGCAGAACAGACATGCCCCTGGTCATTTGTTTTCTCTAGAAATCTGTTTCTTTTCTGAGTCAACACCTCTCAGGGAGTACACCAGTGTAGCAGGGCATTTGGTTCCCCCCTTCGGATGTACATTGGAATCATTGGGCGTAATGTTTTGAGAATCTACTTTCCTGAGTTTCTCAGTTTGTTCCTCAGCCACATCTGGAGTAAGCTGCCCACTTGTTCTTTGCCTTCTCGGGATAAGCGTGCTAGGTAGTCTACATCGGGGTTCTCCTGGCCTGTGTCTGTGCATTCTCCTTAGCCAGAATATTGCTGTGTTGACGAAACCTGCTTTCTGTTCTTTCACCACACAGTTGTGATCGCTAAAACCCATCTGATGTTTCTCTGGAGCACTTTCTCTGTATATCATGGATTTCTTTGCATTCTGTCCCTAACTATTTGTGTATGAATTTTGCATTTTTTTCTTGTTAGTGATGTCGGATTTATGTGATTTTGTTACAGAGCAGCACCATAAGTACATCAGCAGTTCCCTGCGAGGGGAAAGAACCAGGTGCTGGCCAAGCAGCAACAACTTCGGCTCATCCACCCCCAGGGCCAACCGGTCCTGAGAATCCATTCTGGAGGGTAGGGCCTCCTCACGCTCACCCCCCTGCAGGAATGCAGCCAGCCACCCCTGCTTCCACAGTTTTGCCTATGGGTGCTCCTGACATGGGGCCACTACCACCGCGTGTAGGAGGTATGTGATTTGGTTTGTCAGGGCTTTTTTTCCCCCTCTTCCTTGAAAGCTACGGAGTTGAAACACTAGTTTTGTACGTAAGGAGATGCTCACTTGACCGTGGCTCATCTAGTCACAAGAGGGTAAGCAAGAGCCAAAGATTTTGGCTCTAATGCCGTGGGAATGAAGCGTGACTTTTCAGATTGGGAAGGGAGCCAGCCAGCCATAGACAGCCTTAACGTGAATCACCTGAATGAGGGGCAGTTGCATACAGATTGTAATACTTGAGAAAACCACCTGCTTCCTTTTTTCCTCTTACACTAACACGGGCATTATTTCACTGTCTATTAGTTGATAGAAACCAATTATGCTGGCTGCTACTGAAGATGATCCTGATTTCCCTTGTCCACAAAAGGACTCGGTGAAATGGTCTTTCGTGAGCAGCTGCTGTGCAGTCCTAGTCTATTTACTACCTAGTGAGTGTAAGGCTGCTTCGATCGTGTTTGGCCTCATTATTCCTGACTCTTTTGGCTTTTGTGGGTAACTTGAGATAAGCAACAAACAAAGAGAAAGCTGTGGGGTGGGTGGCGCTGGGGGAAATTGATTGCTTGACTCTTCTCCCCTACCATTCACAAAGAACCAGGTGACTGGAGAATGAACGGTCGTGTGACAAATGCTGGGCCACGGCCCGTGAACTGTCTTGTCTGATGTCATTTCTGCCCGTGCTTTGGAAATGGAAGGCCAAGGAAAATGAGTTTTGTGGAAGGGGCTGGGGGATTTTTTCAGATACACTTTTGGATGCAGCCAAGTGTTTGCCCACCTTTCAGCCAGTCCTACTTGCATTTGGCTAAGATGTCCTGAGCCAAACTACTGTTTTCCCGTCACTCATTTCCTTCAACAGCCTCATGGCACTGTCTGAAGTTGGTCAATCTAGGTATGTGGGTATCCGTGGTGAGGGGACAAGAGGAAGAACTTTTGAAAGACAAGGAAAACATTGATAAAAGATTCCCTCGGGAAAGGCTGTGTATTGGCGTGGGAAGCATGCGGAGATCCGGTGGCCCTATTGGGCTTCTGTTGTGTTGTTGTCGGTTGTACGATTTAACAGACAAGCATTATGAGAGTGAGCATGAAGGTCAGAGGTGATCTTGGACCCTTGGATCAGTGTGCCCATGGCTGCGATGGCATGGCGTAAGAGGTGATGGCATCACAGTGGGCATGTTCACACACTGTATCGTTGGACAAGCCATGGCATATTTGTTTAGGAAATCGGGGATTCGGTAAGGCTCATTTTTCTTTACCTGAAAAGCAGGGCTACAGGGAAGAGGCGGCAGGGGTGTGTGGGCTGCGTGTTGGGTTTCTGGATTCTTGTGTGTGTTTGTGTTTTAGAGAGTAGCTGCTGTTTAGGGGAGAGGTAGCAGAGTCACACAGAGAAAAGAAGTGCCAAGAGAGCTTGCATCCTCTGCCCGACTCCACACAAACCAGAGCCAAATCGAGGCCGTTGTGATGGTGGGAACCAGGAGTGTGTTCCGAGTTTGCCGTGTGTTTTCAGGGTCCGCTGGGCTTGGGCCTGCCTCTGCTGGTTTTCCTGGTTTGGAAGCAGGAAGCGGGATTAGAAAAGAGAGCAGCAGCCAGTGCTCCCCATGGTGGCCATTAGTATGTTGGTGAAGTCTGTACTTAATGGATATGAAGCATCTGACATGTTGTGCATTCAAAATGTGCCATCTCACACTCTTCACCATTCAGTGGCCACATAGCGAGTGTAGGTGCGTTTCAGGAGGATGGATGTTGTCAGTTGTTGAGGAGGAGCCTTGCTTCCATGTCAACAGATGGAAGGCCAGGCACTACGAAGCTGGCAGTATGTTGAAGGAGATGATCAGGTTGAAATGTTCAGGTTCCAGTTGTCATCGATGTGGGCTGTTGTGAGTGAGTGAGTGAGTGAGTGAGTGAGTGAGTGTGTTTTCCCAGGGCGGGGAGTTTGAGGGCTCTTAGTTTTCCATCTCTTCTGGCTGTCCAAGTGGCTCAGGTGTAGGCAAAGTGATGTGTGAGCCCCAGATTGATGTAGGCTTAGCACGGTGTCAGTCAAGTACAAAATGAACGTGACTTCTAGGACAAGGCTGTTGGCAAGTGGCTGAACTGACGGATTGTGGAGTCTGGTGAATCGGGAGAGGATTGAGCAAGTGAGGACGCTGAGAGGTCGGAGAACTAGCACTTTGGTGCGAGCACCAAGTGAGCTGCAGTGTGAGTGAGTAGCCGAGAAAGCAAGGGAAGGGTCAAAGAGTTGTATTCCCAGGAGGGATGTGTGAATGGATGTCCTCGGACGCTGAGCAGTTCCCGATCATAGAGTCCAGGAACACGTATTGCCCAGTGGGGTCTCGTGTTGGCCAGTATTCATTGAAGGAAGAATCAGGAAGCAGGAGCAGAATGTCAGGAAGAAGAGAGGTGCTACTCTCTCGACAGCTTCTCAATGCTGCTGCAGCAGGTGGGTTGCTAAGTGCCAGCTGCAGAGACCTCAACTTCATTTGGCTGTACAGCATTTGGCATAGCAGGAGTTCCAGCGGCCTCAGGGTATTCTTGTGGCTACGGATAAGGAGGCAGGTGTCAAGCTGGCTTATGCACCGACCTGGATGTGGGAGATATCACAGTGTCCCTTGCGATCCAGAAACGTCCCGAGAGCAAAATGCTAAGACCCACGATGTTCATGGTTTCCTTTTTCTCTTTCTTTCTTTTTAATAATGTGTAGGTCCAAACCTATTTTCCGAGCGAGACTCCAACCAAGCAGCTAACGAAGACAAACTGGAGGTAAGTCCTGACAGTGTAATTTTACCCGTGTGTGTGTGTGTGTGTGTGCGGGAGCTTTGTGATCCCTCCTTTTTTTGCAGAACAGACATGGCCCTGGTCATTTGTTTTCTCTAGAAATCTGTTTCTTTTCTGAGTCAACACCTCTCAGGGAGTACACCAGTGTAGCAGGGCATTTGGTTCCCCCCTTCGGATGTACATTGGAATCATTGGGCGTAATGTTTTGAGAATCTACTTTCCTGAGTTTCTCAGTTTGTTCCTCAGCCACATCTGGAGTAAGCTGCCCACTTGTTCTTTGCCTTCTCGGGATAAGCGTGCTAGGTAGTCTACATCGGGGTTCTCCTGGCCTGTGTCTGTGCATTCTCCTTAGCCAGAATATTGCTGTGTTGACGAAACCTGCTTTCTGTTCTTTCACCACACAGTTGTGATCGCTAAAACCCATCTGATGTTTCTCTGGAGCACTTTCTCTGTATATCATGGATTTCTTTGCATTCTGTCCCTAACTATTTGTGTATGAATTTTGCATTTTTTTTCTTGTTAGTGATGTCGGATTTATGTGATTTTGTTACAGAGCAGCACCATAAGTACATCAGCAGTTCCCTGCGAGGGGAAAGAACCAGGTGCTGGCCAAGCAGCAACAACTTCGGCTCATCCACCCCCAGGGCCAACCGGTCCTGAGAATCCATTCTGGAGGGTAGGGCCTCCTCACACTCACCCCCCTGCAGGAATGCAGCCAGCCACCCCTGCTTCCACAGTTTTGCCTATGGGTGCTCCTGACATGGGGCCACTACCACCGCGTGTAGGAGGTATGTGATTTGGTTTGTCAGGGCTTTTTTTCCCCCTCTTCCTTGAAAGCTACGGAGTTGAAACACTAGTTTTGTACGTAAGGAGATGCTCACTTGACCGTGGCTCATCTAGTCACAAGAGGGTAAGCAAGAGCCAAAGATTTTGGCTCTAATGCCGTGGGAATGAAGCGTGACTTTTCAGATTGGGAAGGGAGCCAGCCAGCCATAGACAGCCTTAACGTGAATCACCTGAATGAGGGGCAGTTGCATACAGATTGTAATACTTGAGAAAACCACCTGCTTCCTTTTTTCCTCTTACACTAACACGGGCATTATTTCACTGTCTATTAGTTGATAGAAACCAATTATGCTGGCTGCTACTGAAGATGATCCTGATTTCCCTTGTCCACAAAAGGACTCGGTGAAATGGTCTTTCGTGAGCAGCTGCTGTGCAGTCCTAGTCTATTTACTACCTAGTGAGTGTAAGGCTGCTTCGATCGTGTTTGGCCTCATTATTCCTGACTCTTTTGGCTTTTGTGGGTAACTTGAGATAAGCAACAAACAAAGAGAAAGCTGTGGGGTGGGTGGCGCTGGGGGAAATTGATTGCTTGACTCTTCTCCCCTACCATTCACAAAGAACCAGGTGACTGGAGAATGAACGGTCGTGTGACAAATGCTGGGCCACGGCCCGTGAACTGTCTTGTCTGATGTCATTTCTGCCCGTGCTTTGGAAATGGAAGGCCAAGGAAAATGAGTTTTGTGGAAGGGGCTGGGGGATTTTTTCAGATACACTTTTGGATGCAGCCAAGTGTTTGCCCACCTTTCAGCCAGTCCTACTTGCATTTGGCTAAGATGTCCTGAGCCAAACTACTGTTTTCCCGTCACTCATTTCCTTCAACAGCCTCATGGCACTGTCTGAAGTTGGTCAATCTAGGTATGTGGGTATCCGTGGTGAGGGGACAAGAGGAAGAACTTTTGAAAGACAAGGAAAACATTGATAAAAGATTCCCTCGGGAAAGGCTGTGTATTGGCGTGGGAAGCATGCGGAGATCCGGTGGCCCTATTGGGCTTCTGTTGTGTTGTTGTCGGTTGTACGATTTAACAGACAAGCATTATGAGAGTGAGCATGAAGGTCAGAGGTGATCTTGGACCCTTGGATCAGTGTGCCCATGGCTGCGATGGCATGGCGTAAGAGGTGATGGCATCACAGTGGGCATGTTCACACACTGTATCGTTGGACAAGCCATGGCATATTTGTTTAGGAAATCGGGGATTCGGTAAGGCTCATTTTTCTTTACCTGAAAAGCAGGGCTACAGGGAAGAGGCGGCAGGGGTGTGTGGGCTGCGTGTTGGGTTTCTGGATTCTTGTGTGTGTTTGTGTTTTAGAGAGTAGCTGCTGTTTAGGGGAGAGGTAGCAGAGTCACACAGAGAAAAGAAGTGCCAAGAGAGCTTGCATCCTCTGCCCGACTCCACACAAACCAGAGCCAAATCGAGGCCGTTGTGATGGTGGGAACCAGGAGTGTGTTCCGAGTTTGCCGTGTGTTTTCAGGGTCCGCTGGGCTTGGGCCTGCCTCTGCTGGTTTTCCTGGTTTGGAAGCAGGAAGCGGGATTAGAAAAGAGAGCAGCAGCCAGTGCTCCCCATGGTGGCCATTAGTATGTTGGTGAAGTCTGTACTTAATGGATATGAAGCATCTGACATGTTGTGCATTCAAAATGTGCCATCTCACACTCTTCACCATTCAGTGGCCACATAGCGAGTGTAGGTGCGTTTCAGGAGGATGGATGTTGTCAGTTGTTGAGGAGGAGCCTTGCTTCCATGTCAACAGATGGAAGGCCAGGCACTACGAAGCTGGCAGTATGTTGAAGGAGATGATCAGGTTGAAATGTTCAGGTTCCAGTTGTCATCGATGTGGGCTGTTGTGAGTGAGTGAGTGAGTGAGTGAGTGAGTGAGTGTGTTTTCCCAGGGCGGGGAGTTTGAGGGCTCTTAGTTTTCCATCTCTTCTGGCTGTCCAAGTGGCTCAGGTGTAGGCAAAGTGATGTGTGAGCCCCAGATTGATGTAGGCTTAGCACGGTGTCAGTCAAGTACAAAATGAACGTGACTTCTAGGACAAGGCTGTTGGCAAGTGGCTGAACTGACGGATTGTGGAGTCTGGTGAATCGGGAGAGGATTGAGCAAGTGAGGACGCTGAGAGGTCGGAGAACTAGCACTTTGGTGCGAGCACCAAGTGAGCTGCAGTGTGAGTGAGTAGCCGAGAAAGCAAGGGAAGGGTCAAAGAGTTGTATTCCCAGGAGGGATGTGTGAATGGATGTCCTCGGACGCTGAGCAGTTCCCGATCATAGAGTCCAGGAACACGTATTGCCCAGTGGGGTCTCGTGTTGGCCAGTATTCATTGAAGGAAGAATCAGGAAGCAGGAGCAGAATGTCAGGAAGAAGAGAGGTGCTACTCTCTCGACAGCTTCTCAATGCTGCTGCAGCAGGTGGGTTGCTAAGTGCCAGCTGCAGAGACCTCAACTTCATTTGGCTGTACAGCATTTGGCATAGCAGGAGTTCCAGCGGCCTCAGGGTATTCTTGTGGCTACGGATAAGGAGGCAGGTGTCAAGCTGGCTTATGCACCGACCTGGATGTGGGAGATATCACAGTGTCCCTTGCGATCCAGAAACGTCCCGAGAGCAAAATGCTAAGACCCACGATGTTCATGGTTTCCTTTTTCTCTTTCTTTCTTTTTAATAATGTGTAGGTCCAAACCTATTTTCCGAGCGAGACTCCAACCAAGCAGCTAACGAAGACAAACTGGAGGTAAGTCCTGACAGTGTAATTTTACCCGTGTGTGTGTGTGTGTGTGTGCGGGAGCTTTGTGATCCCTCCTTTTTTTGCAGAACAGACATGGCCCTGGTCATTTGTTTTCTCTAGAAATCTGTTTCTTTTCTGAGTCAACACCTCTCAGGGAGTACACCAGTGTAGCAGGGCATTTGGTTCCCCCCTTCGGATGTACATTGGAATCATTGGGCGTAATGTTTTGAGAATCTACTTTCCTGAGTTTCTCAGTTTGTTCCTCAGCCACATCTGGAGTAAGCTGCCCACTTGTTCTTTGCCTTCTCGGGATAAGCGTGCTAGGTAGTCTACATCGGGGTTCTCCTGGCCTGTGTCTGTGCATTCTCCTTAGCCAGAATATTGCTGTGTTGACGAAACCTGCTTTCTGTTCTTTCACCACACAGTTGTGATCGCTAAAACCCATCTGATGTTTCTCTGGAGCACTTTCTCTGTATATCATGGATTTCTTTGCATTCTGTCCCTAACTATTTGTGTATGAATTTTGCATTTTTTTCTTGTTAGTGATGTCGGATTTATGTGATTTTGTTACAGAGCAGCACCATAAGTACATCAGCAGTTCCCTGCGAGGGGAAAGAACCAGGTGCTGGCCAAGCAGCAACAACTTCGGCTCATCCACCCCCAGGGCCAACCGGTCCTGAGAATCCATTCTGGAGGGTAGGGCCTCCTCACGCTCACCCCCCTGCAGGAATGCAGCCAGCCACCCCTGCTTCCACAGTTTTGCCTATGGGTGCTCCTGACATGGGGCCACTACCACCGCGTGTAGGAGGTATGTGATTTGGTTTGTCAGGGCTTTTTTTCCCCCTCTTCCTTGAAAGCTACGGAGTTGAAACACTAGTTTTGTACGTAAGGAGATGCTCACTTGACCGTGGCTCATCTAGTCACAAGAGGGTAAGCAAGAGCCAAAGATTTTGGCTCTAATGCCGTGGGAATGAAGCGTGACTTTTCAGATTGGGAAGGGAGCCAGCCAGCCATAGACAGCCTTAACGTGAATCACCTGAATGAGGGGCAGTTGCATACAGATTGTAATACTTGAGAAAACCACCTGCTTCCTTTTTTCCTCTTACACTAACACGGGCATTATTTCACTGTCTATTAGTTGATAGAAACCAATTATGCTGGCTGCTACTGAAGATGATCCTGATTTCCCTTGTCCACAAAAGGACTCGGTGAAATGGTCTTTCGTGAGCAGCTGCTGTGCAGTCCTAGTCTATTTACTACCTAGTGAGTGTAAGGCTGCTTCGATCGTGTTTGGCCTCATTATTCCTGACTCTTTTGGCTTTTGTGGGTAACTTGAGATAAGCAACAAACAAAGAGAAAGCTGTGGGGTGGGTGGCGCTGGGGGAAATTGATTGCTTGACTCTTCTCCCCTACCATTCACAAAGAACCAGGTGACTGGAGAATGAACGGTCGTGTGACAAATGCTGGGCCACGGCCCGTGAACTGTCTTGTCTGATGTCATTTCTGCCCGTGCTTTGGAAATGGAAGGCCAAGGAAAATGAGTTTTGTGGAAGGGGCTGGGGGATTTTTTCAGATACACTTTTGGATGCAGCCAAGTGTTTGCCCACCTTTCAGCCAGTCCTACTTGCATTTGGCTAAGATGTCCTGAGCCAAACTACTGTTTTCCCGTCACTCATTTCCTTCAACAGCCTCATGGCACTGTCTGAAGTTGGTCAATCTAGGTATGTGGGTATCCGTGGTGAGGGGACAAGAGGAAGAACTTTTGAAAGACAAGGAAAACATTGATAAAAGATTCCCTCGGGAAAGGCTGTGTATTGGCGTGGGAAGCATGCGGAGATCCGGTGGCCCTATTGGGCTTCTGTTGTGTTGTTGTCGGTTGTACGATTTAACAGACAAGCATTATGAGAGTGAGCATGAAGGTCAGAGGTGATCTTGGACCCTTGGATCAGTGTGCCCATGGCTGCGATGGCATGGCGTAAGAGGTGATGGCATCACAGTGGGCATGTTCACACACTGTATCGTTGGACAAGCCATGGCATATTTGTTTAGGAAATCGGGGATTCGGTAAGGCTCATTTTTCTTTACCTGAAAAGCAGGGCTACAGGGAAGAGGCGGCAGGGGTGTGTGGGCTGCGTGTTGGGTTTCTGGATTCTTGTGTGTGTTTGTGTTTTAGAGAGTAGCTGCTGTTTAGGGGAGAGGTAGCAGAGTCACACAGAGAAAAGAAGTGCCAAGAGAGCTTGCATCCTCTGCCCGACTCCACACAAACCAGAGCCAAATCGAGGCCGTTGTGATGGTGGGAACCAGGAGTGTGTTCCGAGTTTGCCGTGTGTTTTCAGGGTCCGCTGGGCTTGGGCCTGCCTCTGCTGGTTTTCCTGGTTTGGAAGCAGGAAGCGGGATTAGAAAAGAGAGCAGCAGCCAGTGCTCCCCATGGTGGCCATTAGTATGTTGGTGAAGTCTGTACTTAATGGATATGAAGCATCTGACATGTTGTGCATTCAAAATGTGCCATCTCACACTCTTCACCATTCAGTGGCCACATAGCGAGTGTAGGTGCGTTTCAGGAGGATGGATGTTGTCAGTTGTTGAGGAGGAGCCTTGCTTCCATGTCAACAGATGGAAGGCCAGGCACTACGAAGCTGGCAGTATGTTGAAGGAGATGATCAGGTTGAAATGTTCAGGTTCCAGTTGTCATCGATGTGGGCTGTTGTGAGTGAGTGAGTGAGTGAGTGAGTGAGTGAGTGTGTTTTCCCAGGGCGGGGAGTTTGAGGGCTCTTAGTTTTCCATCTCTTCTGGCTGTCCAAGTGGCTCAGGTGTAGGCAAAGTGATGTGTGAGCCCCAGATTGATGTAGGCTTAGCACGGTGTCAGTCAAGTACAAAATGAACATGACTTCTAGGACAAGGCTGTTGGCAAGTGGCTGAACTGACGGATTGTGGAGTCTGGTGAATCGGGAGAGGATTGAGCAAGTGAGGACGCTGAGAGGTCGGAGAACTAGCACTTTGGTGCGAGCACCAAGTGAGCTGCAGTGTGAGTGAGTAGCCGAGAAAGCAAGGGAAGGGTCAAAGAGTTGTATTCCCAGGAGGGATGTGTGAATGGATGTCCTCGGACGCTGAGCAGTTCCCGATCATAGAGTCCAGGAACACGTATTGCCCAGTGGGGTCTCGTGTTGGCCAGTATTCATTGAAGGAAGAATCAGGAAGCAGGAGCAGAATGTCAGGAAGAAGAGAGGTGCTACTCTCTCGACAGCTTCTCAATGCTGCTGCAGCAGGTGGGTTGCTAAGTGCCAGCTGCAGAGACCTCAACTTCATTTGGCTGTAGAGCATTTGGCATAGCAGGAGTTCCAGCGGCCTCAGGGTATTCTTGTGGCTATGGATAAGGAGGCAGGTGTCAAGCTGGCTTATGCACCGACCTGGATGTGGGACATATCACAGTGTCCCTTGCGATCCAGAAACGTCCCGGGAGCAAAATGCTAAGACCCACGATGTTCATGGTTTCCTTTTTCTCTTTCTTTCTTTTTAATAATGTGTAGGTCCAAACCTATTTTCCGAGCGAGACTCCAACCAAGCAGCTAACGAAGACAAACTGGAGGTAAGTCCTGACAGTGTAATTTTACCCGTGTGTGTGCGGGAGCTTTGTGATCCCTCCTTTTTTTGCAGAACAGACATGCCCCTGGTCATTTGTTTTCTCTAGAAATCTGTTTCTTTTCTGAGTCAGCACCTCTCAGGGAGTACACCAGTGTAGCAGGGCATTTGGTTCCCCCCTTCGGATGTACATTGGAATCATTGGGCGTAATGTTTTGAGAATCTACTTTCCTGAGTTTCTCAGTTTGTTCCTCAGCCACATCTGGAGTAAGCTGCCCACTTGTTCTTTGCCTTCTCGGGATAAGCGTGCTAGGTAGTCTACATCGGGGTTCTCCTGGCCTGTGTCTGTGCATTCTCCTTAGCCAGAATATTGCTGTGTTGACGAAACCTGCTTTCTGTTCTTTCACCACACAGTTGTGATCGCTAAAACCCATCTGATGTTTCTCTGGAGCACTTTCTCTGTATATCATGGATTTCTTTGCATTCTGTCCCTAACTATTTGTGTATGAATTTTGCATTTTTTTCTTGTTAGTGATGTCGGATTTATGTGATTTTGTTACAGAGCAGCACCATAAGTACATCAGCAGTTCCCTGCGAGGGGAAAGAACCAGGTGCTGGCCAAGCAGCAACAACTTCGGCTCATCCACCCCCAGGGCCAACCAGTCCTGAGAATCCATTCTGGAGGGTAGGGCCTCCTCACGCTCACCCCCCCTGCAGGAATGCAGCCAGCCACTCCTGCTTCCACAGTTTTGCCTATGGGTGCTCCTGACATGGGGCCACTACCACCGCGTGTAGGAGGTATGTGATTTGGTTTGTCAGGGCTTTTTTTCCACCTCTTCCTTGAAAGCTACGGAGTTGAAACACTAGTTTTGTACGTAAGGAGATGCTCACTTGACCGTGGCTCATCTAGTCACAAGAGGGTAAGCAAGAGCCAAAGATTTTGGCTCTAATGCCATGGGAATGAAGCGTGACTTTTCAGATTGGGAAGGGAGCCAGCCAGCCATAGACAGCCTTAAGGTGAATCACCTGAATGAGGGGCAGTTGCATACAGATTGTAATACTTGAGAAAACCACTTGCTTCCTTTTTCCCTCTTACACTAACACGGGCATTATTTCGCTGTCTATTAGTTGATAGAAACCAATTATGCTGGCTGCTACTGAAGATGATCCTGATTTCCCTTGTCCACAAAAGGACTCGGTGAAATGGTCTTTCGTGAGCAGCTGCTGTGCAGTCCTAGTCTATTTACTACCTAGTGAGTGTAAGGCTGCTTGGATCGTGTTTGGCCTCATTATTCCTGACTCTTTTGGCTTTTGTGGGTAACTTGAGATAAGCAACAAACAAAGAGAAAGCTGTGGGGTGGGTGGCGCTGGGGGAAATTGATTGCTTGACTCTTCTCCCCTACCATTCACAAAGAACCAGGGTGACTGGAGAATGAACGGTCGTGTGACAAATGCTGGGCCACGGCCCGTGAACTGTCTTGTCTGATGTCATTTCTGCCCGTGCTTTGGAATGGAAGGCCAAGGAAAATGAGTTTTGTGGAAGGGGCTGGGGGATTTTTTCAGATACACTTTTGGATGCAGCCAAGTGTTTGCCCACCTTTCAGCCAGTCCTACTTGCATTTGGCTAAGATGTCCTGAGCCAAACTACTGTTTTCCCGTCACTCATTTTCCTTCAACAGCCTCATGGCACTGTCTGAAGTTGGTCAATCTAGGTATGTGGGTATCCGTGGTGAGTGGACAAGAGGAAGAACTTTTGAAAGACAAGGAAAACATTGATAAGAGATTCCCTCGGGAAAGGCTGTGTATTGGCGTGGGAAGCATGCGGAGATCCGGTGGCCATATTGGGCTTCTGTTGTGTTGTTGTCGGTTGTACGATTTAACGGACAAGCATTATGAGAGTGAGCATGAAGGTCAGAGGTGATCTTGGACCCTTGGATCAGTGTGCCCATGGTTGCGATGGCATGGCGTAAGAGGTGATGGCATCACAGTGGGCATGTTCACACACTGTATCGTTGGACAAGCCATGGCATATTTGTTTAGGAAATCGGGGATTCGGTAAGGCTCATTTTTCTTTACCTGAAAAGCAGGGCTACAGGGAAGAGGCGGCAGGGGTGTGTGGGCTGCGTGTTGGGTTTCTGGATTCTTGTGTGTGTTTGTGTTTTAGAGAGTAGCTGCTGTTTAGGGGAGAGGTAGCAGAGTCACACAGAGAAAAGAAGTGCCAAGAGAGCTTGCATCCTCTGCCCGACTCCACCACAAACTAGAGCCAAATCGAGGCCGTTGTGATGGTGGGAACCAGGAGTGTGTTCCGAGTTTGCCGTGTGTTTGCAGGGTCTGCTGGCCTTGGGCCCGCCTCTGCTGGTTTTCCTGGTTTGGAAGCAGGAAGCGGGATTAGAAAAGAGAGCAGCAGCCAGTGCTCCCCATGGTGGCCATTAGTATGTTGGTGAAGCCTGTACTTAATGGATATGAAGCATCTGACATGTTGTGCATTCAAAATGTGCCATCTCACACTCTTCACCATTCAGTGGCCACATAGCGAGTGTAGGTGCGTTTCAGGAGGATGGATGTTGTCAGTTGTTGAGGAGGAGCCTTGCTTCCATGTCAACAGATGGAAGGCCAGGCACTACGAAGCTGGCAGTATGTTGAAGGAGATGATCAGGTTGAAATGTTCAGGTTCCAGTTGTCATCGATGTGGGCTGTTGTGAGTGAGTGAGTGAGTGAGTGTGTTTTCCCAGGGCGGGGAGTTTGAGGGCTCTTAGTTTTCCATCTCTTCTGGCTGTCCAAGTGGCTCAGGTGTAGGTAAAGTGATGTGTGAGCCCCAGATTGATGTAGGCTTAGCACGGTGTCAGTCAAGTACAAAATGAACGTGACTTCTAGGACAAGGCTGTTGGCAAGTGGCTGAACTGACGGATTGTGGAGTCTGGTGAATCGGGAGAGGATTGAGCAAGTGAGGACGCTGAGAGGTCGGAGAACTAGCACTTTGGTGCGAGCACCAAGTGAGCTGCAGTGTGAGTGAGTAGCCGAGAAAGCAAGGGAAGGGTCAAAGAGTTGTATTCCCAGGAGGGATGTGTGAATGGATGTCCTCGGACGCTGAGCAGTTCCCGATCATAGAGTCCAGGAACACGTATTGCCCAGTGGGGTCTCGTGTTGGCCAGTATTCATTGAAGGAAGAATCAGGAAGCAGGAGCAGAATGGCAGGAAGAAGAGAGGTGCTACTCTCTCGACAGCTTCTCAATGCTGCTGCAGCAGGTGGGTTGCTAAGTGCCAGCTGCAGAGACCTCAACTTCATTTGGCTGTAGAGCATTTGGCATAGCAGGAGTTCCAGCGGCCTCAGGGTATTCTTGTGGCTATGGATAAGGAGGCAGGTGTCAAGCTGGCTTATGCACCGACCTGGATGTGGGAGATATCACAGTGTCCCTTGCGATCCAGAAACGTCCCGAGAGCAAAATGCTAAGACCCACGATGTTCATGGTTTCCTTTTTCTCTTTCTTTCTTTTTAATAATGTGTAGGTCCAAACCTATTTTCCGAGCGAGACTCCAACCAAGCAGCTAACGAAGACAAACTGGAGGTAAGTCCTGACAGTGTAATTTTACCCGTGTGTGTGCGGGAGCTTTGTGATCCCTCCTTTTTTTGCAGAACAGACATGCCCCTGGTCATTTGTTTTCTCTAGAAATCTGTTTCTTTTCTGAGTCAGCACCTCTCAGGGAGTACACCAGTGTAGCAGGGCATTTGGTTCCCCCCTTCGGATGTACATTGGAATCATTGGGCGTAATGTTTTGAGAATCTACTTTCCTGAGTTTCTCAGTTTGTTCCTCAGCCACATCTGGAGTAAGCTGCCCACTTGTTCTTTGCCTTCTCGGGATAAGCGTGCTAGGTAGTCTACATCGGGGTTCTCCTGGCCTGTGTCTGTGCATTCTCCTTAGCCAGAATATTGCTGTGTTGACGAAACCTGCTTTCTGTTCTTTCACCACACAGTTGTGATCGCTAAAACCCATCTGATGTTTCTCTGGAGCACTTTCTCTGTATATCATGGATTTCTTTGCATTCTGTCCCTAACTATTTGTGTATGAATTTTGCATTTTTTTCTTGTTAGTGATGTCGGATTTATGTGATTTTGTTACAGAGCAGCACCATAAGTACATCAGCAGTCCCCTGCGAGGGGAAAGAACCAGGTGCTGGCCAAGCAGCAACAACTTCGGCTCATCCACCCCCAGGGCCAACCAGTCCTGAGAATCCATTCTGGAGGGTAGGGCCTCCTCACGCTCACCCCCCTGCAGGAATGCAGCCAGCCACTCCTGCTTCCACAGTTTTGCCTATGGGTGCTCCTGACATGGGGCCACTACCACCGCGTGTAGGAGGTATGTGATTTGGTTTGTCAGGGCTTTTTGTCCCCCTCTTCCTTGAAAGCTACGGAGTTGAAACACTAGTTTTGTACGTAAGGAGATGCTCACTTGACCGTGGCTCATCTAGTCACAAGAGGGTAAGCAAGAGCCAAAGATTTTGGCTCTAATGCCATGGGAATGAAGCGTGACTTTTCAGATTGGGAAGGGAGCCAGCCAGCCATAGACAGCCTTAACGTGAATCACCTGAATGAGGGGCAGTTGCATACAGATTGTAATACTTGAGAAAACCACTTGCTTCCTTTTTCCCTCTTACACTAACACGGGCATTATTTCGCTGTCTATTAGTTGATAGAAACCAATTATGCTGGCTGCTACTGAAGATGATCCTGATTTCCCTTGTCCACAAAAGGACTCGGTGAAATGGTCTTTCGTGAGCAGCTGCTGTGCAGTCCTAGTCTATTTACTACCTAGTGAGTGTAAGGCTGCTTGGATCGTGTTTGGCCTCATTATTCCTGACTCTTTTGGCTTTTGTGGGTAACTTGAGATAAGCAACAAACAAAGAGAAAGCTGTGGGGTGGGTGGCGCTGGGGGAAATTGATTGCTTGACTCTTCTCCCCTACCATTCACAAAGAACCAGGTGACTGGAGAATGAACGGTCGTGTGACAAATGCTGGGCCACGGCCCGTGAACTGTCTTGTCTGATGTCATTTCTGCCCATGCTTTGGAAATGGAAGGCCAAGGAAAATGAGTTTTGTGGAAGGGGCTGGGGGATTTTTTCAGATACACTTTTGGATGCAGCCAAGTGTTTGCCCACCTTTCAGCCAGTCCTACTTGCATTTGGCTAAGATGTGCCGAGCCAAACTACTGTTTTCCCGTCACTCATTTCCTTCAACAGCCTCATGGCACTGTCTGAAGTTGGTCAATCTAGGTATGTGGGTATCCGTGGTGAGGGGACAAGAGGAAGAACTTTTGAAAGACAAGGAAAACATTGATAAAAGATTTCCTCGGGAAAGGCTGTGTATTGGCGTGGGAAGCATGCGGAGATCCGGTGGCCATATTGGGCTTCTGTTGTGTTGTTGTCGGTTGTACGATTTAACGGACAAGCATTATGAGAGTGAGCATGAAGGTCAGAGGTGATCTTGGACCCTTGGATCAGTGTGCCCATGGCTGCAATTGCATGGCGTAAGAGGTGATGGCATCGCAGTGGGCACGTTCACACACTGTATTGTTGGACAAGCCATGGCATATTTGTTTAGGAAATCGGGGATTCGGTAAGGCTCATTTTTCTTTACCTGAAAAGCAGGGCTACAGGGAAGAGGCGGCAGGGGTGTGTGGGCTGCGTGTTGGGTTTCTGGATTCTTGTGTGTGTTTGTGTTTTAGAGAGTAGCTGCTGTTTAGGGGAGAGGTAGCAGAGTCACACAGAGAAAAGAAGTGCCAAGAGAGCTTGCATCCTCTGCCCGACTCCACCACAAACTAGAGCCAAATCGAGGCCGTTGTGATGGTGGGAACCAGGAGTGTGTTCCGAGTTTGCCGTGTGTTTGCAGGGTCTGCTGGCCTTGGGCCCGCCTCTGCTGGTTTTCCTGGTTTGGAAGCAGGAAGCGGGATTAGAAAAGAGAGCAGCAGCCAGTGCTCCCCATGGTGGCCATTAGTATGTTGGTGAAGCCTGTACTTAATGGATATGAAGCATCTGAAATGTTGTGCATTCAAAATGTGCCATCTCACACTCTTCACCATTCAGTGGCCACATAGCGAGTGTAGGTGCGTTTCAGGAGGATGGATGTTGTCAGTTGTTGAGGAGGAGCCTTGCTTCCATGTCAACAGATGGAAGGCCAGGCACTACGAAGCTGGCAGTATGTTGAAGGAGATGATCAGGTTGAAATGTTCAGGTTCCAGTTGTCATCGATGTGGGCTGTTGTGAGTGAGTGAGTGAGTGAGTGAGTGTGTTTTCCCAGGGCGGGGAGTTTGAGGGCTCTTAGTTTTCCATCTCTTCTGGCTGTCCAAGTGGCTCAGGTGTAGGCAAAGTGATGTGTGAGCCCCAGATTGATGTAGGCTTAGCACGGTGTCAGTCAAGTACAAAATGAACATGACTTCTAGGACAAGGCTGTTGGCAAGTGGCTGAACTGACGGATTGTGGAGTCTGGTGAATCGGGAGAGGATTGAGCAAGTGAGGACGCTGAGAGGTCGGAGAACTAGCCCTTTGGTGCGAGCACCAAGTGAGCTGCAGTGTGAGTGAGTAGCCGAGAAAGCAAGGGAAGGGTCAAAGAGTTGTATTCCCAGGAGGGATGTGTGAATGGATGTCCTCGGACGCTGAGCAGTTCCCGATCATAGAGTCCAGGAACACGTATTGCCCAGTGGGGTCTCGTGTTGGCCAGTATTCATTGAAGGAAGAATCAGGAAGCAGGAGCAGAATGTCAGGAAGAAGAGAGGTGCTACTCTCTCGACAGCTTCTCAATGCTGCTGCAGCAGGTGGGTTGCTAAGTGCCAGCTGCAGAGACCTCAACTTCATTTGGCTGTAGAGCATTTGGCATAGCAGGAGTTCCAGCGGCCTCAGGGTATTCTTGTGGCTATGGATAAGGAGGCAGGTGTCAAGCTGGCTTATGCACCGACCTGGATGTGGGAGATATCACAGTGTCCCTTGCGATCCAGAAACGTCCCGAGAACAAAATGCTAAGACCCACGATGTTCATGGTTTCCTTTTTCTCTTTCTTTCTTTTTAATAATGTGTAGGTCCAAACCTATTTTCCGAGCGAGACTCCAACCAAGCAGCTAACGAAGACAAACTGGAGGTAAGTCCTGACAGTGTAATTTTACCCGTGTGTGTGAGTGTGTGTGTGTGCGGGAGCTTTGTGATCCCTCCTTTTTTTGCAGAACAGACATGCCCCTGGTCATTTGTTTTCTCTAGAAATCTGTTTCTTTTCTGAGTCAACACCTCTCAGGGAGTACACCAGTGTAGCAGGGCATTTGGTTCCCCCCTTCGGATGTACATTGGAATCATTGGGCGTAATGTTTTGAGAATCTACTTTCCTGAGTTTCTCAGTTTGTTCCTCAGCCACATCTGGAGTAAGCTGCCCACTTGTTCTTTGCCTTCTCGGGATAAGCGTGCTAGGTAGTCTACATCGGGGTTCTCCTGGCCTGTGTCTGTGCATTCTCCTTAGCCAGAATATTGCTGTGTTGACGAAACCTGCTTTCTGTTCTTTCACCACACAGTTGTGATCGCTAAAACCCATCTGATGTTTCTCTGGAGCACTTTCTCTGTATATCATGGATTTCTTTGCATTCTGTCCCTAACTATTTGTGTATGAATTTTGCATTTTTTTCTTGTTAGTGATGTCGGATTTATGTGATTTTGTTACAGAGCAGCACCATAAGTACATCAGCAGTTCCCTGCGAGGGGAAAGAACCAGGTGCTGGCCAAGCAGCAACAACTTCGGCTCATCCACCCCCAGGGCCAACCAGTCCTGAGAATCCATTCCGGAGGGTAGGGCCTCCTCACGCTCACCCCCCTGCAGGAATCCAGCCAGCCACCCCTGCTTCCACAGTTTTGCCTATGGGTGCTCCTGACATGGGGCCACTACCACCGCGTGTAGGAGGTATGTGATTTGGTTTGTCAGGGCTTTTTTTCCCCCTCTTCCTTGAAAGCTACGGAGTTGAAACACTAGTTTTGTACGTAAGGAGATGCTCACTTGACCGTGGCTCATCTAGTCACAAGAGGGTAAGCAAGAGCCAAAGATTTTGGCTCTAATGCCGTGGGAATGAAGCGTGACTTTTCAGATTGGGAAGGGAGCCAGCCAGCCATAGACAGCCTTAAGGTGAATCACCTGAATGAGGGGCAGTTGCATACAGATTGTAATACTTGAGAAAACCACCTGCTTCCTTTTTTCCTCTTACACTAACACGGGCATTATTTCACTGTCTATTAGTTGATAGAAACCAATTATGCTGGCTGCTACTGAAGATGATCCTGATTTCCCTTGTCCACAAAAGGACTCGGTGAAATGGTCTTTCGTGAGCAGCTGCTGTGCAGTCCTAGTCTATTTACTACCTAGTGAGTGTAAGGCTGCTTCGATCGTGTTTGGCCTCATTATTCCTGACTCTTTTGGCTTTTGTGGGTAACTTGAGATAAGCAACAAACAAAGAGAAAGCTGTGGGGTGGGTGGCGCTGGGGGAAATTGATTGCTTGACTCTTCTCCCCTACCATTCACAAAGAACCAGGTGACTGGAGAATGAACGGTCGTGTGACAAATGCTGGGCCACGGCCCGTGAACTGTCTTGTCTGATGTCATTTCTGCCCGTGCTTTGGAAATGGAAGGCCAAGGAAAATGAGTTTTGTGGAAGGGGCTGGGGGATTTTTTCAGATACACTTTTGGATGCAGCCAAGTGTTTGCCCACCTTTCAGCCAGTCCTACTTGCATTTGGCTAAGATGTCCCGAGCCAAACTACTGTTTTCCCGTCACTCATTTCCTTCAACAGCCTCATGGCACTGTCTGAAGTTGGTCAATCTAGGTATGTGGGTATCCGTGGTGAGGGGACAAGAGGAAGAACTTTTGAAAGACAAGGAAAACATTGATAAAAGATTCCCTCGGGAAAGGCTGTGTATTGGCGTGGGAAGCATGCGGAGATCCGGTGGCCCTATTGGGCTTCTGTTGTGTTGTTGTCGGTTGTACGATTTAACAGACAAGCATTATGAGAGTGAGCATGAAGGTCAGAGGTGATCTTGGACCCTTGGATCAGTGTGCCCATGGCTGCGATGGCATGGCGTAAGAGGTGATGGCATCACAGTGGGCATGTTCACACACTGTATCGTTGGACAAGCCATGGCATATTTGTTTAGGAAATCGGGGATTCGGTAAGGCTCATTTTTCTTTACCTGAAAAGCAGGGCTACAGGGAAGAGGCGGCAGGGGTGTGTGGGCTGCGTGTTGGGTTTCTGGATTCTTGTGTGTGTTTGTGTTTTAGAGAGTAGCTGCTGTTTAGGGGAGAGGTAGCAGAGTCACACAGAGAAAAGAAGTGCCAAGAGAGCTTGCATCCTCTGCCCGACTCCACACAAACCAGAGCCAAATCGAGGCCGTTGTGATGGTGGGAACCAGGAGTGTGTTCCGAGTTTGCCGTGTGTTTTCAGGGTCCGCTGGGCTTGGGCCTGCCTCTGCTGGTTTTCCTGGTTTGGAAGCAGGAAGCGGGATTAGAAAAGAGAGCAGCAGCCAGTGCTCCCCATGGTGGCCATTAGTATGTTGGTGAAGTCTGTACTTAATGGATATGAAGCATCTGACATGTTGTGCATTCAAAATGTGCCATCTCACACTCTTCACCATTCAGTGGCCACATAGCGAGTGTAGGTGCGTTTCAGGAGGATGGATGTTGTCAGTTGTTGAGGAGGAGCCTTGCTTCCATGTCAACAGATGGAAGGCCAGGCACTACGAAGCTGGCAGTATGTTGAAGGAGATGATCAGGTTGAAATGTTCAGGTTCCAGTTGTCATCGATGTGGGCTGTTGTGAGTGAGTGAGTGAGTGAGTGAGTGAGTGTGTTTTCCCAGGGCGGGGAGTTTGAGGGCTCTTAGTTTTCCATCTCTTCTGGCTGTCGAAGTGGCTCAGGTGTAGGTAAAGTGATGTGTGAGCCCCAGATTGATGTAGGCTTAGCACGGTGTCAGTCAAGTACAAAATGAACATGACTTCTAGGACAAGGCTGTTGGCAAGTGGCTGAACTGACGGATTGTGGAGTCTGGTGAATCGGGAGAGGATTGAGCAAGTGAGGACGCTGAGAGGTCGGAGAACTAGCACTTTGGTGCGAGCACCAAGTGAGCTGCAGTGTGAGTGAGTAGCCGAGAAAGCAAGGGAAGGGTCAAAGAGTTGTATTCCCAGGAGGGATGTGTGAATGGATGTCCTCGGACGCTGAGCAGTTCCCGATCATAGAGTCCAGGAACACGTATTGCCCAGTGGGGTCTCGTGTTGGCCAGTATTCATTGAAGGAAGAATCAGGAAGCAGGAGCAGAATGTCAGGAAGAAGAGAGGTGCTACTCTCTCGACAGCTTCTCAATGCTGCTGCAGCAGGTGGGTTGCTAAGTGCCAGCTGCAGAGACCTCAACTTCATTTGGCTGTAGAGCATTTGGCATAGCAGGAGTTCCAGCGGCCTCAGGGTATTCTTGTGGCTATGGATAAGGAGGCAGGTGTCAAGCTGGCTTATGCACCGACCTGGATGTGGGAGATATCACAGTGTCCCTTGCGATCCAGAAACGTCCCGAGAGCAAAATGCTAAGACCCACGATGTTCATGGTTTCCTTTTTCTCTTTCTTTCTTTTTAATAATGTGTAGGTCCAAACCTATTTTCCGAGCGAGACTCCAACCAAGCAGCTAACGAAGACAAACTGGAGGTAAGTCCTGACAGTGTAATTTTACCCGTGTGTGTGCGGGAGCTTTGTGATCCCTCCTTTTTTTGCAGAACAGACATGCCCCTGGTCATTTGTTTTCTCTAGAAATCTGTTTCTTTTCTGAGTCAGCACCTCTCAGGGAGTACACCAGTGTAGCAGGGCATTTGGTTCCCCCCTTCGGATGTACATTGGAATCATTGGGCGTAATGTTTTGAGAATCTACTTTCCTGAGTTTCTCAGTTTGTTCCTCAGCCACATCTGGAGTAAGCTGCCCACTTGTTCTTTGCCTTCTCGGGATAAGCGTGCTAGGTAGTCTACATCGGGGTTCTCCTGGCCTGTGTCTGTGCATTCTCCTTAGCCAGAATATTGCTGTGTTGACGAAACCTGCTTTCTGTTCTTTCACCACACAGTTGTGATCGCTAAAACCCATCTGATGTTTCTCTGGAGCACTTTCTCTGTATATCATGGATTTCTTTGCATTCTGTCCCTAACTATTTGTGTATGAATTTTGCATTTTTTTCTTGTTAGTGATGTCGGATTTATGTGATTTTGTTACAGAGCAGCACCATAAGTACATCAGCAGTTCCCTGCGAGGGGAAAGAACCAGGTGCTGGCCAAGCAGCAACAACTTCGGCTCATCCACCCCCAGGGCCAACCAGTCCTGAGAATCCATTCCGGAGGGTAGGGCCTCCTCACGCTCACCCCCCTGCAGGAATGCAGCCAGCCACTCCTGCTTCCACAGTTTTGCCTATGGGTGCTCCTGACATGGGGCCACTACCACCGCGTGTAGGAGGTATGTGATTTGGTTTGTCAGGGCTTTTTTTCCCCCTCTTCCTTGAAAGCTACGGAGTTGAAACACTAGTTTTGTACGTAAGGAGATGCTCACTTGACCGTGGCTCATCTAGTCACAAGAGGGTAAGCAAGAGCCAAAGATTTTGGCTCTAATGCCATGGGAATGAAGCGTGACTTTTCAGATTGGGAAGGGAGCCAGCCAGCCATAGACAGCCTTAACGTGAATCACCTGAATGAGGGGCAGTTGCATACAGATTGTAATACTTGAGAAAACCACTTGCTTCCTTTTTCCCTCTTACACTAACACGGGCATTATTTCACTGTCTATTAGTTGATAGAAACCAATTATGCTGGCTGCTACTGAAGATGATCCTGATTTCCCTTGTCCACAAAAGGACTCAGTGAAATGGTCTTTCGTGAGCAGCTGCTGTGCAGTCCTAGTCTATTTACTACCTAGTGAGTGTAAGGCTGCTTCGATCGTGTTTGGCCTCATTATTCCTGACTCTTTTGGCTTTTGTGGGTAACTTGAGATAAGCAACAAACAAAGAGAAAGCTGTGGGGTGGGTGGCGCTGGGGGAAATTGATTGCTTGACTCTTCTCCCCTACCATTCACAAAGAACCAGGTGACTGGAGAATGAACGGTCGTGTGACAAATGCTGGGCCACGGCCCGTGAACTGTCTTGTCTGATGTCATTTCTGCCCGTGCTTTGGAAATGGAAGGCCAAGGAAAATGAGTTTTGTGGAAGGGGCTGGGGGATTTTTTCAGATACACTTTTGGATGCAGCCAAGTGTTTGCCCACCTTTCAGCCAGTCCTACTTGCATTTGGCTAAGATGTCCTGAGCCAAACTACTGTTTTCCCGTCACTCATTTCCTTCAACAGCCTCATGGCACTGTCTGAAGTTGGTCAATCTAGGTATGTGGGTATCCGTGGTGAGTGGACAAGAGGAAGAACTTTTGAAAGACAAGGAAAACATTGATAAGAGATTCCCTCGGGAAAGGCTGTGTATTGGCGTGGGAAGCATGCGGAGATCCGGTGGCCATATTGGGCTTCTGTTGTGTTGTTGTCGGTTGTACGATTTAACGGACAAGCATTATGAGAGTGAGCATGAAGGTCAGAGGTGATCTTGGACCCTTGGATCAGTGTGCCCATGGCTGCGATGGCATGGCGTAAGAGGTGATGGCATCACAGTGGGCATGTTCACACACTGTATCGTTGGACAAGCCATGGCATATTTGTTTAGGAAATCGGGGATTCGGTAAGGCTCATTTTTCTTTACCTGAAAAGCAGGGCTACAGGGAAGAGGCGGCAGGGGTGTGTGGGCTGCGTGTTGGGTTTCTGGATTCTTGTGTGTGTTTGTGTTTTAGAGAGTAGCTGCTGTTTAGGGGAGAGGTAGCAGAGTCACACAGAGAAAAGAAGTGCCAAGAGAGCTTGCATCCTCTGCCCGACTCCACCACAAACTAGAGCCAAATCGAGGCCGTTGTGATGGTGGGAACCAGGAGTGTGTTCCGAGTTTGCCGTGTGTTTGCAGGGTCTGCTGGCCTTGGGCCCGCCTCTGCTGGTTTTCCTGGTTTGGAAGCAGGAAGCGGGATTAGAAAAGAGAGCAGCAGCCAGTGCTCCCCATGGTGGCCATTAGTATGTTGGTGAAGCCTGTACTTAATGGATATGAAGCATCTGACATGTTGTGCATTCAAAATGTGCCATCTCACACTCTTCACCATTCAGTGGCCACATAGCGAGTGTAGGTGCGTTTCAGGAGGATGGATGTTGTCAGTTGTTGAGGAGGAGCCTTGCTTCCATGTCAACAGATGGAAGGCCAGGCACTACGAAGCTGGCAGTATGTTGAAGGAGATGATCAGGTTGAAATGTTCAGGTTCCAGTTGTCATCGATGTGGGCTGTTGTGAGTGAGTGAGTGAGTGAGTGAGTGAGTGTGTTTTCCCAGGGCGGGGAGTTTGAGGGCTCTTAGTTTTCCATCTCTTCTGGCTGTCGAAGTGGCTCAGGTGTAGGTAAAGTGATGTGTGAGCCCCAGATTGATGTAGGCTTAGCACGGTGTCAGTCAAGTACAAAATGAACATGACTTCTAGGACAAGGCTGTTGGCAAGTGGCTGAACTGACGGATTGTGGAGTCTGGTGAATCGGGAGAGGATTGAGCAAGTGAGGACGCTGAGAGGTCGGAGAACTAGCACTTTGGTGCGAGCACCAAGTGAGCTGCAGTGTGAGTGAGTAGCCGAGAAAGCAAGGGAAGGGTCAAAGAGTTGTATTCCCAGGAGGGATGTGTGAATGGATGTCCTCGGACGCTGAGCAGTTCCCGATCATAGAGTCCAGGAACACGTATTGCCCAGTGGGGTCTCGTGTTGGCCAGTATTCATTGAAGGAAGAATCAGGAAGCAGGAGCAGAATGTCAGGAAGAAGAGAGGTGCTACTCTCTCGACAGCTTCTCAATGCTGCTGCAGCAGGTGGGTTGCTAAGTGCCAGCTGCAGAGACCTCAACTTCATTTGGCTGTAGAGCATTTGGCATAGCAGGAGTTCCAGCGGCCTCAGGGTATTCTTGTGGCTATGGATAAGGAGGCAGGTGTCAAGCTGGCTTATGCACCGACCTGGATGTGGGAGATATCACAGTGTCCCTTGCGATCCAGAAACGTCCCGAGAGCAAAATGCTAAGACCCACGATGTTCATGGTTTCCTTTTTCTCTTTCTTTCTTTTTAATAATGTGTAGGTCCAAACCTATTTTCCGAGCGAGACTCCAACCAAGCAGCTAACGAAGACAAACTGGAGGTAAGTCCTGACAGTGTAATTTTACCCGTGTGTGTGCGGGAGCTTTGTGATCCCTCCTTTTTTTGCAGAACAGACATGCCCCTGGTCATTTGTTTTCTCTAGAAATCTGTTTCTTTTCTGAGTCAGCACCTCTCAGGGAGTACACCAGTGTAGCAGGGCATTTGGTTCCCCCCTTCGGATGTACATTGGAATCATTGGGCGTAATGTTTTGAGAATCTACTTTCCTGAGTTTCTCAGTTTGTTCCTCAGCCACATCTGGAGTAAGCTGCCCACTTGTTCTTTGCCTTCTCGGGATAAGCGTGCTAGGTAGTCTACATCGGGGTTCTCCTGGCCTGTGTCTGTGCATTCTCCTTAGCCAGAATATTGCTGTGTTGACGAAACCTGCTTTCTGTTCTTTCACCACACAGTTGTGATCGCTAAAACCCATCTGATGTTTCTCTGGAGCACTTTCTCTGTATATCATGGATTTCTTTGCATTCTGTCCCTAACTATTTGTGTATGAATTTTGCATTTTTTTCTTGTTAGTGATGTCGGATTTATGTGATTTTGTTACAGAGCAGCACCATAAGTACATCAGCAGTCCCCTGCGAGGGGAAAGAACCAGGTGCTGGCCAAGCAGCAACAACTTCGGCTCATCCACCCCCAGGGCCAACCAGTCCTGAGAATCCATTCCGGAGGGTAGGGCCTCCTCACGCTCACCCCCCTGCAGGAATGCAGCCAGCCACTCCTGCTTCCACAGTTTTGCCTATGGGTGCTCCTGACATGGGGCCACTACCACCGCGTGTAGGAGGTATGTGATTTGGTTTGTCAGGGCTTTTTGTCCCCCTCTTCCTTGAAAGCTACGGAGTTGAAACACTAGTTTTGTACGTAAGGAGATGCTCACTTGACCGTGGCTCATCTAGTCACAAGAGGGTAAGCAAGAGCCAAAGATTTTGGCTCTAATGCCATGGGAATGAAGCGTGACTTTTCAGATTGGGAAGGGAGCCAGCCAGCCATAGACAGCCTTAACGTGAATCACCTGAATGAGGGGCAGTTGCATACAGATTGTAATACTTGAGAAAACCACTTGCTTCCTTTTTCCCTCTTACACTAACACGGGCATTATTTCGCTGTCTATTAGTTGATAGAAACCAATTATGCTGGCTGCTACTGAAGATGATCCTGATTTCCCTTGTCCACAAAAGGACTCGGTGAAATGGTCTTTCGTGAGCAGCTGCTGTGCAGTCCTAGTCTATTTACTACCTAGTGAGTGTAAGGCTGCTTGGATCGTGTTTGGCCTCATTATTCCTGACTCTTTTGGCTTTTGTGGGTAACTTGAGATAAGCAACAAACAAAGAGAAAGCTGTGGGGTGGGTGGCGCTGGGGGAAATTGATTGCTTGACTCTTCTCCCCTACCATTCACAAAGAACCAGGTGACTGGAGAATGAACGGTCGTGTGACAAATGCTGGGCCACAGCCCGTGAACTGTCTTGTCTGATGTCATTTCTGCCCGTGCTTTGGAAATGGAAGGCCAAGGAAAATGAGTTTTGTGGAAGGGGCTGGGGGATTTTTTCAGATACACTTTTGGATGCAGCCAAGTGTTTGCCCACCTTTCAGCCAGTCCTACTTGCATTTGGCTAAGATGTCCTGAGCCAAACTACTGTTTTCCCGTCACTCATTTCCTTCAACAGCCTCATGGCACTGTCTGAAGTTGGTCAATCTAGGTATGTGGGTATCCGTGGTGAGTGGACAAGAGGAAGAACTTTTGAAAGACAAGGAAAACATTGATAAGAGATTCCCTCGGGAAAGGCTGTGTATTGGCGTGGGAAGCATGCGGAGATCCGGTGGCCATATTGGGCTTCTGTTGTGTTGTTGTCGGTTGTACGATTTAACGGACAAGCATTATGAGAGTGAGCATGAAGGTCAGAGGTGATCTTGGACCCTTGGATCAGTGTGCCCATGGCTGCGATGGCATGGCGTAAGAGGTGATGGCATCACAGTGGGCATGTTCACACACTGTATCGTTGGACAAGCCATGGCATATTTGTTTAGGAAATCGGGGATTCGGTAAGGCTCATTTTTCTTTACCTGAAAAGCAGGGCTACAGGGAAGAGGCGGCAGGGGTGTGTGGGCTGCGTGTTGGGTTTCTGGATTCTTGTGTGTGTTTGTGTTTTAGAGAGTAGCTGCTGTTTAGGGGAGAGGTAGCAGAGTCACACAGAGAAAAGAAGTGCCAAGAGAGCTTGCATCCTCTGCCCGACTCCACCACAAACTAGAGCCAAATCGAGGCCGTTGTGATGGTGGGAACCAGGAGTGTGTTCCGAGTTTGCCGTGTGTTTGCAGGGTCTGCTGGCCTTGGGCCCGCCTCTGCTGGTTTTCCTGGTTTGGAAGCAGGAAGCGGGATTAGAAAAGAGAGCAGCAGCCAGTGCTCCCCATGGTGGCCATTAGTATGTTGGTGAAGCCTGTACTTAATGGATATGAAGCATCTGACATGTTGTGCATTCAAAATGTGCCATCTCACACTCTTCACCATTCAGTGGCCACATAGCGAGTGTAGGTGCGTTTCAGGAGGATGGATGTTGTCAGTTGTTGAGGAGGAGCCTTGCTTCCATGTCAACAGATGGAAGGCCAGGCACTACGAAGCTGGCAGTATGTTGAAGGAGATGATCAGGTTGAAATGTTCAGGTTCCAGTTGTCATCGATGTGGGCTGTTGTGAGTGAGTGAGTGAGTGAGTGAGTGAGTGTGTTTTCCCAGGGCGGGGAGTTTGAGGGCTCTTAGTTTTCCATCTCTTCTGGCTGTCGAAGTGGCTCAGGTGTAGGTAAAGTGATGTGTGAGCCCCAGATTGATGTAGGCTTAGCACGGTGTCAGTCAAGTACAAAATGAACATGACTTCTAGGACAAGGCTGTTGGCAAGTGGCTGAACTGACGGATTGTGGAGTCTGGTGAATCGGGAGAGGATTGAGCAAGTGAGGACGCTGAGAGGTCGGAGAACTAGCACTTTGGTGCGAGCACCAAGTGAGCTGCAGTGTGAGTGAGTAGCCGAGAAAGCAAGGGAAGGGTCAAAGAGTTGTATTCCCAGGAGGGATGTGTGAATGGATGTCCTCGGACGCTGAGCAGTTCCCGATCATAGAGTCCAGGAACACGTATTGCCCAGTGGGGTCTCGTGTTGGCCAGTATTCATTGAAGGAAGAATCAGGAAGCAGGAGCAGAATGTCAGGAAGAAGAGAGGTGCTACTCTCTCGACAGCTTCTCAATGCTGCTGCAGCAGGTGGGTTGCTAAGTGCCAGCTGCAGAGACCTCAACTTCATTTGGCTGTAGAGCATTTGGCATAGCAGGAGTTCCAGCGGCCTCAGGGTATTCTTGTGGCTATGGATAAGGAGGCAGGTGTCAAGCTGGCTTATGCACCGACCTGGATGTGGGAGATATCACAGTGTCCCTTGCGATCCAGAAACGTCCCGAGAGCAAAATGTTAAGACCCACGATGTTCATGGTTTCCTTTTTCTCTTTCTTTCTTTTTAATAATGTGTAGGTCCAAACCTATTTTCCGAGCGAGACTCCAACCAAGCAGCTAACGAAGACAAACTGGAGGTAAGTCCTGACAGTGTAATTTTACCCGTGTGTGTGCGGGAGCTTTGTGATCCCTCCTTTTTTTGCAGAACAGACATGCCCCTGGTCATTTGTTTTCTCTAGAAATCTGTTTCTTTTCTGAGTCAGCACCTCTCAGGGAGTACACCAGTGTAGCAGGGCATTTGGTTCCCCCCTTCGGATGTACATTGGAATCATTGGGCGTAATGTTTTGAGAATCTACTTTCCTGAGTTTCTCAGTTTGTTCCTCAGCCACATCTGGAGTAAGCTGCCCACTTGTTCTTTGCCTTCTCGGGATAAGCGTGCTAGGTAGTCTACATCGGGGTTCTCCTGGCCTGTGTCTGTGCATTCTCCTTAGCCAGAATATTGCTGTGTTGACGAAACCTGCTTTCTGTTCTTTCACCACACAGTTGTGATCGCTAAAACCCATCTGATGTTTCTCTGGAGCACTTTCTCTGTATATCATGGATTTCTTTGCATTCTGTCCCTAACTATTTGTGTATGAATTTTGCATTTTTTTCTTGTTAGTGATGTCGGATTTATGTGATTTTGTTACAGAGCAGCACCATAAGTACATCAGCAGTCCCCTGCGAGGGGAAAGAACCAGGTGCTGGCCAAGCAGCAACAACTTCGGCTCATCCACCCCCAGGGCCAACCAGTCCTGAGAATCCATTCCGGAGGGTAGGGCCTCCTCACGCTCACCCCCCTGCAGGAATGCAGCCAGCCACTCCTGCTTCCACAGTTTTGCCTATGGGTGCTCCTGACATGGGGCCACTACCACCGCGTGTAGGAGGTATGTGATTTGGTTTGTCAGGGCTTTTTTTCCCCCTCTTCCTTGAAAGCTACGGAGTTGAAACACTAGTTTTGTACGTAAGGAGATGCTCACTTGACCGTGGCTCATCTAGTCACAAGAGGGTAAGCAAGAGCCAAAGATTTTGGCTCTAATGCCATGGGAATGAAGCGTGACTTTTCAGATTGGGAAGGGAGCCAGCCAGCCATAGACAGCCTTAACGTGAATCACCTGAATGAGGGGCAGTTGCATACAGATTGTAATACTTGAGAAAACCACTTGCTTCCTTTTTCCCTCTTACACTAACACGGGCATTATTTCGCTGTCTATTAGTTGATAGAAACCAATTATGCTGGCTGCTACTGAAGATGATCCTGATTTCCCTTGTCCACAAAAGGACTCGGTGAAATGGTCTTTCGTGAGCAGCTGCTGTGCAGTCCTAGTCTATTTACTACCTAGTGAGTGTAAGGCTGCTTCGATCGTGTTTGGCCTCATTATTCCTGACTCTTTTGGCTTTTGTGGGTAACTTGAGATAAGCAACAAACAAAGAGAAAGCTGTGGGGTGGGTGGCGCTGGGGGAAATTGATTGCTTGACTCTTCTCCCCTACCATTCACAAAGAACCAGGTGACTGGAGAATGAACGGTCGTGTGACAAATGCTGGGCCACGGCCCGTGAACTGTCTTGTCTGATGTCATTTCTGCCCGTGCTTTGGAAATGGAAGGCCAAGGAAAATGAGTTTTGTGGAAGGGGCTGGGGGATTTTTTCAGATACACTTTTGGATGCAGCCAAGTGTTTGCCCACCTTTCAGCCAGTCCTACTTGCATTTGGCTAAGATGTCCTGAGCCAAACTACTGTTTTCCCGTCACTCATTTCCTTCAACAGCCTCATGGCACTGTCTGAAGTTGGTCAATCTAGGTATGTGGGTATCCGTGGTGAGTGGACAAGAGGAAGAACTTTTGAAAGACAAGGAAAACATTGATAAGAGATTCCCTCGGGAAAGGCTGTGTATTGGCGTGGGAAGCATGCGGAGATCCGGTGGCCATATTGGGCTTCTGTTGTGTTGTTGTCGGTTGTACGATTTAACGGACAAGCATTATGAGAGTGAGCATGAAGGTCAGAGGTGATCTTGGACCCTTGGATCAGTGTGCCCATGGCTGCGATGGCATGGCGTAAGAGGTGATGGCATCACAGTGGGCATGTTCACACACTGTATCGTTGGACAAGCCATGGCATATTTGTTTAGGAAATCGGGGATTCGGTAAGGCTCATTTTTCTTTACCTGAAAAGCAGGGCTACAGGGAAGAGGCGGCAGGGGTGTGTGGGCTGCGTGTTGGGTTTCTGGATTCTTGTGTGTGTTTGTGTTTTAGAGAGTAGCTGCTGTTTAGGGGAGAGGTAGCAGAGTCACACAGAGAAAAGAAGTGCCAAGAGAGCTTGCATCCTCTGCCCGACTCCACCACAAACTAGAGCCAAATCGAGGCCGTTGTGATGGTGGGAACCAGGAGTGTGTTCCGAGTTTGCCGTGTGTTTGCAGGGTCTGCTGGCCTTGGGCCCGCCTCTGCTGGTTTTCCTGGTTTGGAAGCAGGAAGCGGGATTAGAAAAGAGAGCAGCAGCCAGTGCTCCCCATGGTGGCCATTAGTATGTTGGTGAAGCCTGTACTTAATGGATATGAAGCATCTGACATGTTGTGCATTCAAAATGTGCCATCTCACACTCTTCACCATTCAGTGGCCACATAGCGAGTGTAGGTGCGTTTCAGGAGGATGGATGTTGTCAGTTGTTGAGGAGGAGCCTTGCTTCCATGTCAACAGATGGAAGGCCAGGCACTACGAAGCTGGCAGTATGTTGAAGGAGATGATCAGGTTGAAATGTTCAGGTTCCAGTTGTCATCGATGTGGGCTGTTGTGAGTGAGTGAGTGAGTGAGTGAGTGAGTGAGTGAGTGTGTTTTCCCAGGGCGGGGAGTTTGAGGGCTCTTAGTTTTCCATCTCTTCTGGCTGTCGAAGTGGCTCAGGTGTAGGTAAAGTGATGTGTGAGCCCCAGATTGATGTAGGCTTAGCACGGTGTCAGTCAAGTACAAAATGAACATGACTTCTAGGACAAGGCTGTTGGCAAGTGGCTGAACTGACGGATTGTGGAGTCTGGTGAATCGGGAGAGGATTGAGCAAGTGAGGACGCTGAGAGGTCGGAGAACTAGCACTTTGGTGCGAGCACCAAGTGAGCTGCAGTGTGAGTGAGTAGCCGAGAAAGCAAGGGAAGGGTCAAAGAGTTGTATTCCCAGGAGGGATGTGTGAATGGATGTTCTCGGACGCTGAGCAGTTCCCGATCATAGAGTCCAGGAACACGTATTGCCCAGTGGGGTCTCGTGTTGGCCAGTATTCATTGAAGGAAGAATCAGGAAGCAGGAGCAGAATGTCAGGAAGAAGAGAGGTGCTACTCTCTCGACAGCTTCTCAATGCTGCTGCAGCAGGTGGGTTGCTAAGTGCCAGCTGCAGAGACCTCAACTTCATTTGGCTGTAGAGCATTTGGCATAGCAGGAGTTCCAGCGGCCTCAGGGTATTCTTGTGGCTATGGATAAGGAGGCAGGTGTCAAGCTGGCTTATGCACCGACCTGGATGTGGGAGATATCACAGTGTCCCTTGCGATCCAGAAACGTCCCGAGAGCAAAATGCTAAGACCCACGATGTTCATGGTTTCCTTTTTCTCTTTCTTTCTTTTTAATAATGTGTAGGTCCAAACCTATTTTCCGAGCGAGACTCCAACCAAGCAGCTAACGAAGACAAACTGGAGGTAAGTCCTGACAGTGTAATTTTACCCGTGTGTGTGCGGGAGCTTTGTGATCCCTCCTTTTTTTGCAGAACAGACATGCCCCTGGTCATTTGTTTTCTCTAGAAATCTGTTTCTTTTCTGAGTCAGCACCTCTCAGGGAGTACACCAGTGTAGCAGGGCATTTGGTTCCCCCCTTCGGATGTACATTGGAATCATTGGGCGTAATGTTTTGAGAATCTACTTTCCTGAGTTTCTCAGTTTGTTCCTCAGCCACATCTGGAGTAAGCTGCCCACTTGTTCTTTGCCTTCTCGGGATAAGCGTGCTAGGTAGTCTACATCGGGGTTCTCCTGGCCTGTGTCTGTGCATTCTCCTTAGCCAGAATATTGCTGTGTTGACGAAACCTGCTTTCTGTTCTTTCACCACACAGTTGTGATCGCTAAAACCCATCTGATGTTTCTCTGGAGCACTTTCTCTGTATATCATGGATTTCTTTGCATTCTGTCCCTAACTATTTGTGTATGAATTGCATTTTTTTCTTGTTAGTGATGTCGGATTTATGTGATTTTGTTACAGAGCAGCACCATAAGTACATCAGCAGTTCCCTGCGAGGGGAAAGAACCAGGTGCTGGCCAAGCAGCAACAACTTCGGCTCATCCACCCCCAGGGCCAACCAGTCCTGAGAATCCATTCCGGAGGGTAGGGCCTCCTCACGCTCACCCCCCTGCAGGAATGCAGCCAGCCACTCCTGCTTCCACAGTTTTGCCTATGGGTGCTCCTGACATGGGGCCACTACCACCGCGTGTAGGAGGTATGTGATTTGGTTTGTCAGGGCTTTTTCTCCCCCTCTTCCTTGAAAGCTACGGAGTTGAAACACTAGTTTTGTACGTAAGGAGATGCTCACTTGACCGTGGCTCATCTAGTCACAAGAGGGTAAGCAAGAGCCAAAGATTTTGGCTCTAATGCCATGGGAATGAAGCGTGACTTTTCAGATTGGGAAGGGAGCCAGCCAGCCATAGACAGCCTTAAGGTGAATCACCTGAATGAGGGGCAGTTGCATACAGATTGTAATACTTGAGAAAACCACTTGCTTCCTTTTTCCCTCTTACACTAACACGGGCATTATTTCGCTGTCTATTAGTTGATAGAAACCAATTATGCTGGCTGCTACTGAAGATGATCCTGATTTCCCTTGTCCACAAAAGGACTCGGTGAAATGGTCTTTCGTGAGCAGCTGCTGTGCAGTCCTAGTCTATTTACTACCTAGTGAGTGTAAGGCTGCTTCGATCGTGTTTGGCCTCATTATTCCTGACTCTTTTGGCTTTTGTGGGTAACTTGAGATAAGCAACAAACAAAGAGAAAGCTGTGGGGTGGGTGGCGCTGGGGGAAATTGATTGCTTGACTCTTCTCCCCTACCATTCACAAAGAACCAGGTGACTGGAGAATGAACGGTCGTGTGACAAATGCTGGGCCACGGCCCGTGAACTGTCTTGTCTGATGTCATTTCTGCCCGTGCTTTGGAAATGGAAGGCCAAGGAAAATGAGTTTTGTGGAAGGGGCTGGGGGATTTTTTCAGATACACTTTTGGATGCAGCCAAGTGTTTGCCCACCTTTCAGCCAGTCCTACTTGCATTTGGCTAAGATGTCCCGAGCCAAACTACTGTTTTCCCGTCACTCATTTCCTTCAACAGCCTCATGGCACTGTCTGAAGTTGGTCAATCTAGGTATGTGGGTATCCGTGGTGAGGGGACAAGAGGAAGAACTTTTGAAAGACAAGGAAAACATTGATAAAAGATTTCCTCGGGAAAGGCTGTGTATTGGCGTGGGAAGCATGCGGAGATCCGGTGGCCCTATTGGGCTTCTGTTGTGTTGTTGTCGGTTGTACGATTTAACGGACAAGCATTATGAGAGTGAGCATGAAGGTCAGAGGTGATCTTGGACCCTTGGATCAGTGTGCCCATGGCTGCAATGGCATGGCGTAAGAGGTGATGGCATCGCAGTGGGCACGTTCACACACTGTATTGTTGGACAAGCCATGGCATATTTGTTTAGGAAATCAGGGATTCGGTAAGGCTCATTTTTCTTTACCTGAAAAGCAGGGCTACAGGGAAGAGGCGGCAGGGGTGTGTGGGCTGCGTGTTGGGTTTCTGGATTCTTGTGTGTGTTTGTGTTTTAGAGAGTAGCTGCTGTTTAGGGGAGAGGTAGCAGAGTCACACAGAGAAAAGAAGTGCCAAGAGAACTTGCATCCTCTGCCCGACTCCACACAAACCAGAGCCAAATCGAGGCCGTTGTGATGGTGGGAACCAGGAGTGTGTTCCGAGTTTGCCGTGTGTTTTCAGGGTCTGCTGGCCTTGGGCCCGCCTCTGCTGGTTTTCCTGGTTTGGAAGCAGGAAGCGGGATTAGAAAAGAGAGCAGCAGCCAGTGCTCCCCATTGTGGCCATTAGTATGTTGGTGAAGTCTGTACTTAATGGATATGAAGCATCTGACATGTTGTGCATTCAAAATGTGCCATCTCACACTCTTCACCATTCAGTGGCCACATAGCGAGTGTAGGTGCGTTTCAGGAGGATGGATGTTGTCAGTTGTTGAGGAGGAGCCTTGCTTCCATGTCAACAGATGGAAGGCCAGGCACTACGAAGCTGGCAGTATGTTGAAGGAGATGATCAGGTTGAAATGTTCAGGTTCCAGTTGTCATCGATGTGGGCTGTTGTGAGTGAGTGAGTGAGTGAGTGAGTGTGTTTTCCCAGGGCGGGGAGTTTGAGGGCTCTTAGTTTTCCATCTCTTCTGGCTGTCCAAGTGGCTCAGGTGTAGGTAAAGTGATGTGTGAGCCCCAGATTGATGTAGGCTTAGCACGGTGTCAGTCAAGTACAAAATGAACATGACTTCTAGGACAAGGCTGTTGGCAAGTGGCTGAACTGACGGATTGTGGAGTCTGGTGAATCGGGAGAGGATTGAGCAAGTGAGGATGCTGAGAGGTCGGAGAACTAGCACTTTGGTGCGAGCACCAAGTGAGCTGCAGTGTGAGTGAGTAGCCGAGAAAGCAAGGGAAGGGTCAAAGAGTTGTATTCCCAGGAGGGATGTGTGAATGGATGTCCTCGGACGCTGAGCAGTTCCCGATCATAGAGTCCAGGAACACGTATTGCCCAGTGGGGTCTCGTGTTGGCCAGTATTCATTGAAGGAAGAATCAGGAAGCAGGAGCAGAATGTCAGGAAGAAGAGAGGTGCTACTCTCTCGACAGCTTCTCAATGCTGCTGCAGCAGGTGGGTTGCTAAGTGCCAGCTGCAGAGACCTCAACTTCATTTGGCTGTAGAGCATTTGGCATAGCAGGAGTTCCAGCGGCCTCAGGGTATTCTTGTGGCTATGGATAAGGAGGCAGGTGTCAAGCTGGCTTATGCACCGACCTGGATGTGGGAGATATCACAGTGTCCCTTGCGATCCAGAAACATCCCGAGAGCAAAATGCTAAGACCCACGATGTTCATGGTTTCCTTTTTCTCTTTCTTTCTTTTTAATAATGTGTAGGTCCAAACCTATTTTCCGAGCGAGACTCCAACCAAGCAGCTAACGAAGACAAACTGGAGGTAAGTCCTGACAGTATAATTTTACCTGTGTGTGTGCGGGAGCTTTGTGATCCCTCCTTTTTTTGCAGAACAGACATGGCCCTGGTCATTTGTTTTCTCTAGAAATCTGTTTCTTTTCTGAGTCAGCACCTCTCAGGGAGTACACCAGTGTAGCAGGGCATTTGGTTCCCCCCTTCGGATGTACATTGGAATCATTGGGCGTAATGTTTTGAGAATCTACTTTCCTGAGTTTCTCAGTTTGTTCCTCAGCCACATCTGGAGTAAGCTGCCCACTTGTTCTTTGCCTTCTCGGGATAAGCGTGCTAGGTAGTCTACATCGGGGTTCTCCTGGCCTGTGTCTGTGCATTCTCCTTAGCCAGAATATTGCTGTGTTGACGAAACCTGCTTTCTGTTCTTTCACCACACAGTTGTGATCGCTAAAACCCATCTGATGTTTCTCTGGAGCACTTTCTCTGTATATCATGGATTTCTTTGCATTCTGTCCCTAACTATTTGTGTATGAATTTTGCATTTTTTTCTTGTTAGTGATGTCGGATTTATGTGATTTTGTTACAGAGCAGCACCATAAGTGCAGTTCCCTGCGAGGGGAAAGAACCAGGTGCTGGCCAAGCAGCAACAACTTCGGCTCATCCACCCCCAGGGCCAACCGGTCCTGCGAATCCATTCCGGAGGGTAGGGCCTCCTCACGCTCGCCCCCCTGCAGGAACGCAGCCAGCCACCCGTGCTACCAAATTTTTGCCTACGGGTGCTCCTGACATAGGGCCACTACCACCGCGTGTAGGAGGTATGTGATTTGGTTTGTCAGGGGATTTTCCCCCCACTTCCTTGAAAGCTACGAAGTTGAAACACTAGTTTTGTACGTGACGGAGATGCTCACTTGACCGTGGCTCATCTAGTCACAAGAGGGTAAGCAAGAGCCAAAGATTTTGGCTCTAATGCCATGGGAATGAAGCGTGACTTTTCAGATTGGGAAGGGAGCCAGCCAGCCATAGACAGCCTTAATGTGAATCACCTGAATGAGGGGCAGTTGCATACAGATTGTAATACTTGAGAAAACCACTTGCTTCCTTTTTCCCTCTTACACTAACACGGGCATTATTTCACTGTCTATTAGTTGATAGAAACCAATTATGCTGGCTGCTACTGAAGATGATCCTGATTTCCCTTGTCCACAAAAGGACTCGGTGAAATGGTCTTTCGTGAGCAGCTGCTGTGCAGTCCTAGTCTATTTACTACCTAGTGAGTGTAAGGCTGCTTCGATCGTGTTTGGCCTCATTATTCCTGACTCTTTTGGCTTTTGTGGGTAACTTGAGATAAGCAACAAACAAAGAGAAAGCTGTGGGGTGGGTGGCGCTGGGGGAAATTGATTGCTTGACTCTTCTCCCCTACCATTCACAAAGAACCAGGTGACTGGAGAATGAACGGTCGTGTGACAAATGCTGGGCCACGGCCCGTGAACTGTCTTGTCTGATGTCATTTCTGCCCGTGCTTTGGAAATGGAAGGCCAAGGAAAATGAGTTTTGTGGAAGGGGCTGGGGGATTTTTTCAGATACACTTTTGGATGCAGCCAAGTGTTTGCCCACCTTTCAGCCAGTCCTACTTGCATTTGGCTAAGATGTCCCGAGCCAAACTACTGTTTTCCCGTCACTCATTTCCTTCAACAGCCTCATAGCACTGTCTGAAGTTGGTCAATCTAGGTATGTGGGTATCCGTGGTGAGTGGACAAGAGGAAGAACTTTTGAAAGACAAGGAAAACATTGATAAGAGATTCCCTCGGGAAAGGCTGTGTATTGGCGTGGGAAGCATGTGGAGATCCGGTGGCCATATGGGCTTCTGTTGTGTTGTTGTCGGTTGTACGATTTAACGGACAAGCATTATGAGAGTGAGCATGAGGGTCAGAGGTGATCTTGGACCCTTGGATCAGTGAGCCCATGGCTGTGATGGCATGGCGTAAGAGGTGATGGCATCGCAGTGGGCACATTCACACACTGCATCATTGGAAAAGCCATGGCATATTTGTTTAGGAAATCGAGGATTCGGTAAGGCTCATTTTTCTTTACCTGAAAAGCAGGGCTACAGGGAAGAGGCGGCAGGGGTGTGTGGGCTGCGTGTTGGGTTTCTGGATTCTCGTGTGTGTTTGTGTTTTAGAGAGTAGCTGCTGTTTAGGGGAGAGGTAGCAGAGTCACACAGAGAAAAGAAGTGCCAAGAGAGCTTGCATCCTCTGCCCGACTCCACACAAACCAGAGCCAAATCGAGGCCGTTGTGATGGTGGGAACCAGGAGTGTGTTCCGAGTTTGCCGTGTGTTTGCAGGGTCCGCTGGGCTTGGGCCTGCCTCTGCTGGTTTTCCTGGTTTGGAAGCAGGAAGCGGGATTAGAAAAGAGAGCAGCAGCCAGTGCTCCCCATGGTGGCCATTAGTATGTTGGTGAAGTCTGTACTTAATGGATATGAAGCATCTGACGCGTTGTGCATTCAAAATGTGCCATCTCACACTCTTCACCATTCAGTGGCCACATAGCGAGTGTAGGTGTGTTTCAGGAGGATGGATGTTGTCAGTTGTTGAGGAGGAACCTTGCTTCCATGTCAATAGATGGAAGGCCAGGCACTACGAAGCTGGCAGTATGTTGAAGGAGATGATCAGGTTGAAATGTTCAGGTTCCAGTTGTCATCGATGTGGGCTGTTGTGAGTGAGTGAGTGAGTGAGTGAGTGTGTTTTCCCAGGGCGGAGAGTTTGAGGTTTCTTAGTTTTCCATCTCTTCTGGCTGTCCAAGTGGCTCAGGTGTAGGTAATGTGATGTGTGAGCCCCAGATTGATGTAGGCTTAGCACGGTGTCAGTCAAGTACAAAATGAACATGACTTCTAGGACAAGGCTGTTGGCAAGTGGCTGAACTGACGGATTGTGGAGTCTGGTGAATCGGGAGAGGACTGAGCAAGTGAGGACGCTGAGAGGTCGAAGAGCTAGCCCTTTGGTGCGAGCACCAAGTGAGCTGCAGTGTGAGTGAGTAGCCGAGAAAGCAAGGGAAGGGTCAAAGAGTTGTATTCCCAGGAGGGATGTGTGAATGGATGTCCTCGGACGCTGAGCAGTTCCCGATCATAGAGTCCAGGAACATGTATTGCCCAGTGGGGTCTCGTGTTGGCCAGTATTCATTGAAGGAAGAATCAGGAAGCAGGAGCAGAATGTCAGGAAGAAGAGAGGTGCTACTCTCTCGACAGCTTCTCAATGCTGCTGCAGCAGGTGGGTTGCTAAGTGCCAGCTGCAGAGACCTCAACTTCATTTGGCTGTAGAGCATTTGGCATAGCAGGAGTTCCAGCGGCCTCAGGGTGCTCTTGTGGCCATGGATAAGGAGGCAGGTGTCAAGCTGGCTTATGCACCGACCTGGATGTGGGAGATATCACAGTGTCCCTTGCGATCCAGAAACGTCCCGAGAACAAAATGCTAATACCCACGATGTTCATGGTTTCCTTTTTCTCTTTCTTTCTTTTTAATAATGTGTAGGTCCAAACCTATTTTCCGAGCGAGACTCCAACCAGGCAGCTCACCAAGACAAACTGGAGGTAAGCCCTTACAGTGTAATTTTACCTGTGTGTGTGCGGGAGCTTTGTGATCCCTCCTTTTTTTGCAGAACAGACATGCCCCTGGTCATTTGTTTCCTCTAGAAATCTGTTTCTTTTCTGAGTCAACACCTCTCAGGGAGTACACCAGTGTAGCAGGGCATTTGGTTCCCCCCTTCGGATGTACATTGGAATCATTGGGCATAATGTTTTGAGAATCTACTTTCCTGAGTTTCTCAGTTTGTTCCTCAGCCACATCTGGAATAAGCTGCCCACTTGTTCTTTGCCTTCTCGGGATAAGCGTGCTAGGTAGTCTACATCGGGGTTCTCCTGGCCTGTGTCTGTGCATTCTCCTTAGCCAGAATATTGCTGTGTTGACGAAACCTGCTTTCTGTTCTTTCACTACACAGTTGTGATCGCTAAAACCCATCTGATGTTTCTCTGGAGCACTTTCTCTGTATATCATGGATTTCTTTGCATTCTGTCCCTAACTATTTGTGTATGAGTTTTGCATTTTTTTCTTGTTAGTGATGTTGGATTTGTGTGATTTTGTTACAGAGCAGCACCATACGTATATCAGCAGTTCCCTGCGAGGGGAAAGAACCAGGTGCTGGCCAAGCAGCAACAACTTCGGCTCATCCACCCCCAGGGCCAACCGGCCCTGCGAATCCATTCCGGAGGGTAGGGCCTCCTCACGCTCGCCCCCCTGCAGGAACGCAGCCAGCCACCCGTGCTACCAAATTTTTGCCTACGGGTGCTCCTGACATAGGGCCACTACCACCGCGTGTAGGAGGTATGTGATTTGGTTTGTCAGGGCTTTTTTCCCCCCACTTCCTTGAAAGCTACGAAGTTGAAACACTAGTTTTGTACGTGACGGAGATGCTCACTTGACCGTGGCTCATCTAGTCACAAGAGGGTAAGCAAGAGCCAAAGATTTTGGCTCTAATGCCATGGGAATGAAGCGTGACTTTTCAGATTGGGAAGGGAGCCAGCCAGCCATAGACAGCCTTAACGTGAATCACCTGAATGAGGGGCAGTTGCATACAGATTGTAATACTTGAGAAAACCACTTGCTTCCTTTTTCCCTCTTACACTAACACGGGCATTATTTCACTGTCTATTAGTTGATAGAAACCAATTATGCTGGCTGCTACTGAAGATGATCCTGATTTCCCTTGTCCACAAAAGGACTCGGTGAAATGGTCTTTCGTGAGCAGCTGCTGTGCAGTCCTAGTCTATTTACTACCTAGTGAGTGTAAGGCTGCTTGGATCGTGTTTGGCCTCATTATTCCTGACTCTTTTGGCTTTTGTGGGTAACTTGAGATAAGCAACAAACAAAGAGAAAGCTGTGGGGTGGGTGGCGCTGGGGGAAATTGATTGCTTGACTCTTCTCCCCTACCATTCACAAAGAACCAGGTGACTGGAGAATGAACGGTCGTGTGACAAATGCTGGGCCACGGCCCGTGAACTGTCTTGTCTGATGTCATTTCTGCCCGTGCTTTGGAAATGGAAGGCCAAGGAAAATGAGTTTTGTGGAAGGGGCTGGGGGATTTTTTCAGATACACTTTTGGATGCAGCCAAGTGTTTGCCCACCTTTCAGCCAGTCCTACTTGCATTTGGCTAAGATGTCCCGAGCCAAACTACTGTTTTCCCGTCACTCATTTCCTTCAACAGCCTCATGGCACTGTCTGAAGTTGGTCAATCTAGGTATGTGGGTATCCGTGGTGAGTGGACAAGAGGAAGAACTTTTGAAAGACAAGGAAAACATTGATAAGAGATTCCCTCGGGAAAGGCTGTGTATTGGCGTGGGAAGCATGCGGAGATCCGGTGGCCATATTGGGTTTCTGTTGTGTTGTTGTCGGTTGTACGATTTAACGGACAAGCATTATGAGAGTGAGCATGAGGGTCAGAGGTGATCTTGGACCCTTGGATCAGTGAGCCCATGGCTGCGATGGCATGGCGTAAGAGGTGATGGCATCGCAGTGGGCACATTCACACACTGTATCGTTGGACAAGCCATGGCATATTTGTTTAGGAAATCGAGGATTCGGTAAGGCTCATTTTTCTTTACCTGAAAAGCAGGGCTACAGGGAAGAGGCGGCAGGGGTGTGTGGGCTGCGTGTTGGGTTTCTGGATTCTCGTGTGCGTTTGTGTTTTAGAAAGTAGCTGCTGTTTAGGGGAGAGGTAGCAGAGTCACACAGAGAAAAGAAGTGCCAAGAGAGCTTGCATCCTCTGCCCGACTCCACACAAACCAGAGCCAAATCGAGGCCGTTGTGATGGTGGGAACCAGGAGTGTGTTCCGAGTTTGCCGTGTGTTTGCAGGGTCCGATGACCTTGGGCCCGCCTCTGCTGGTTTTCCTGGTTTGGAAGCAGGAAGCGGGATTAGAAAAGAGAGCAGCAGCCAGTGCTCCCCATGGTGGCCATTAGTATGTTGGTGAAGTCTGTACTTAATGGATATGAAGCATCTGACGCGTTGTGCATTCAAAATGTGCCATCTCAAACTCTTCACCATTCAGTGGCCACATAGCGAGTGTAGGTGTGTTTCAGGAGGATGGATGTTGTCAGTTGTTGAGGAGGAACCTTGCTTCCATGTCAACAGATGGAAGGCCAGGCACTACGAAGCTGGCAGTATGTTGAAGGAGATGATCAGGTTGAAATGTTCAGGTTCCAGTTGTCATCCATGTGGGCTGTTGTGAATGAGTGAGTGAGTGAGTGAGTGAGTGTGTTTTCCCAGGGCGGGGAGTTTGAGGGCTCTTAGTTTTCCATCTCTTCTGGCTGTCCAAGTGGCTCAGGTGTAGGTAATGTGATGTGTGAGCCCCAGATTGATGTAGGCTTAGCACGGTGTCAGTCAAGTACAAAATGAACGTGACTTCTAGGACAAGGCTGTTGGCAAGTGGCTGAACTGACGGATTGTGGAGTCTGGTGAATCGGGAGAGGATTGAGCAAGTGAGGACGCTGAGAGGTCGAAGAGCTAGCCCTTTGGTGCGAGCACCAAGTGAGCTGCAGTGTGAGTGAGTAGCCGAGAAAGCAAGGGAAGTGTCAAAGAGTTGTATTCCCAGGAGGGATGTGTGAATGGATGTCCTCGGACGCTGAGCAGTTCCCGATCATAGAGTCCAGGAACACGTATTGCCCAGTGGGGTCTCGTGTTGGCCAGTATTCATTGAAGGAAGAATCAGGAAGCAGGAGCAGAATGGCAGGAAGAAGAGAGGTGCTACTCTCTCGACAGCTTCTCAATGCTGCTGCAGCAGGTGGGTTGCTAAGTGCCAGCTGCAGAGACCTCAACTTCATTTGGCTGTAGAGCATTTGGCATAGCAGGAGTTCCAGCGGCCTCAGGGTGCTCTTGTGGCCATGGATAAGGAGGCAGGTGTCAAGCTGGCTTATGCACCGACCTGGATGTGGGAGATATCACAGTGTCCCTTGCGATCCAGAAATGTCCCGAGAACAAAATGCTAAGACCCACGATGTTCATGGTTTCCTTTTTCTCTTTCTTCCTTTTTAATAATGTGTAGGTCCAAACCTATTTTCCGAGCGAGACTCCAACCAAGCAGCTAACGAAGACAAACTGGAGGTAAGTCCTGACAGTGTAATTTTACCCGTGTGTGTGCGGGAGCTTTGTGATCCCTCCTTTTTTTGCAGAACAGACATGCCCCTGGTCATTTGTTTCCTCTAGAAATCTGTTTCTTTTCTGAGTCAACACCTCTCAGGGAGTACACCAGTGTAGCAGGGCATTTGGTTCCCCCCTTCGGATGTACATTGGAATCATTGGGCGTAATGTTTTGAGAATCTACTTTCCTGAGTTTCTCAGTTTGTTCCTCAGCCACATCTGGAGTAAGCTGCCCACTTGTTCTTTGCCTTCTCGGGATAAGCGTGCTAGGTAGTCTACATCGGGGTTCTCCTGGCCTGTGTCTGTGCATTCTCCTTAGCCAGAATATTGCTGTGTTGACGAAACCTGCTTTCTGTTCTTTCACTACACAGTTGTGATCGCTAAAACCCATCTGATGTTTCTCTGGAGCACTTTCTCTGTATATCATGGATTTCTTTGCATTCTGTCCCTAACTATTTGTGTATGAGTTTTGCATTTTTTTCTTGTTAGTGATGTTGGATTTATGTGATTTTGTTACAGAGCAGCACCATAAGTGCAGTTCCCTGCGAGGGGAAAGAACCAGGTGCTGGCCAAGCAGCAACAACTTCGGCTCATCCACCCCCAGGGCCAACCGGTCCTGCGAATCCATTCCGGAGGGTAGGGCCTCCTCACGCTCGCCCCCCTGCAGGAACGCAGCCAGCCACCCGTGCTACCAAATTTTTGCCTACGGGTGCTCCTGACATAGGGCCACTACCACCGCGTGTAGGAGGTATGTGATTTGGTTTGTCAGGGCTTTTTTCCCTCCACTTCCTTGAAAGCTACGAAGTTGAAACACTAGTTTTGTACGTGAAGGAGATGCTCACTTGACCGTGGCTCATCTAGTCACAAGAGGGTAAGCAAGAGCCAAAGATTTTGGCTCTAATGCCATGGGAATGAAGCGTGACTTTTCAGATTGGGAAGGGAGCCAGCCAGCCATAGACAGCCTTAATGTGAATCACCTGAATGAGGGGCAGTTGCATACAGATTGTAATACTTGAGAAAACCACTTGCTTCCTTTTTCCCTCTTACACTAACACGGGCATTATTTCACTGTCTATTAGTTGATAGAAACCAATTATGCTGGCTGCTACTGAAGATGATCCTGATTTCCCTTGTCCACAAAAGGACTCGGTGAAATGGTCTTTCGTGAGCAGCTGCTGTGCAGTCCTAGTCTATTTACTACCTAGTGAGTGTAAGGCTGCTTCGATCGTGTTTGGCCTCATTATTCCTGACTCTTTTGGCTTTTGTGGGTAACTTGAGATAAGCAACAAACAAAGAGAAAGCTGTGGGGTGGGTGGCGCTGGGGGAAATTGATTGCTTGACTCTTCTCCCCTACCATTCACAAAGAACCAGGTGACTGGAGAATGAACGGTCGTGTGACAAATGCTGGGCCACGGCCCATGAACTGTCTTGTCTGATGTCATTTCTGCCCGTGCTTTGGAAATGGAAGGCCAAGGAAAATGAGTTTTGTGGAAGGGGCTGGGGGATTTTTTCAGATACACTTTTGGATGCAGCCAAGTGTTTGCCCACATTTCAGCCAGTCCTACTTGCATTTGGCTAAGATGTCCCGAGCCAAACTACTGTTTTCCCGTCACTCATTTCCTTCAACAGCCTCATGGCACTGTCTGAAGTTGGTCAATCTAGGTATGTGGGTATCCGTGGTGAGGGGACAAGAGGAAGAACTTTTGAAAGACAAGGAAAACATTGATAAGAGATTCCCTCGGGAAAGGCTGTGTATTGGCGTGGGAAGCATGCGGAGATCCGGTGGCCATATTGGGCTTCTGTTGTGTTGTTGTCGGTTGTACGATTTAACGGACAAGCATTATGAGAGTGAGCATGAGGGTCAGAGGTGATCTTGGACCCTTGGATCAGTGAGCCCATGGCTGTGATGGCATGGCGTAAGAGGTGATGGCATTGCAGTGGGCACATTCACACACTGTATCGTTGGACAAGCCATGGCATATTTGTTTAGGAAATCGAGGATTCGGTAAGGCTCATTTTTCTTTACCTGAAAAGCAGGGCTACAGGGAAGAGGCGGCAGGGGTGTGTGGGCTGCGTGTTGGGTTTCTGGATTCTTGTGTGTGTTTGTGTTTTAGAGAGTAGCTGCTGTTTAGGGGAGAGGTAGCAGAGTCACACAGAGAAAAGAAGTGCCAAGAGAGCTTGCATCCTCTGCCCGACTCCACACAAACCAGAGCCAAATCGAGGCCGTTGTGGTGGTGGGAACCAGGAGTGTGTTCCGAGTTTGCCGTGTGTTTGCAGGGTCCGATGACCTTGGGCCCGCCTCTGCTGGTTTTCCTGGTTTGGAAGCAGGAAGCGGGATTAGAAAAGAGAGCAGCAGCCAGTGCTCCCCATGGTGGCCATTAGTATGTTGGTGAAGTCTGTACTTAATGGATATGAAGCATCTGACGCGTTGTGCATTCAAAATGTGCCATCTCACACTCTTCACCATTCAGTGGCCACATAGCGAGTGTAGGTGTGTTTCAGGAGGATGGATGTTGTCAGTTGTTGAGGAGGAACCTTGCTTCCATGTCAATAGATGGAAGGCCAGGCACTACGAAGCTGGCAGTATGTTGAAGGAGATGATCAGGTTGAAATGTTCAGGTTCCAGTTGTCATCGATGTGGGCTGTTGTGAGTGAGTGAGTGAGTGAGTGAGTGAGTGTGTTTTCCCAGGGCGGAGAGTTTGAGGGTTCTTAGTTTTCCATCTCTTCTGGCTGTCCAAGTGGCTCAGGTGTAGGTAATGTGATGTGTGAGCCCCAGATTGATGTAGGCTTAGCACGGTGTCAGTCAAGTACAAAATGAACATGACTTCTAGGACAAGGCTGTTGGCAAGTGGCTGAACTGACGGATTGTGGAGTCTGGTGAATCGGGAGAGGACTGAGCAAGTGAGGACGCTGAGAGGTCGAAGAGCTAGCCCTTTGGTGCGAGCACCAAGTGAGCTGCAGTGTGAGTGAGTAGCCGAGAAAGCAAGGGAAGGGTCAAAGAGTTGTATTCCCAGGAGGGATGTGTGAATGGATGTCCTCGGACGCTGAGCAGTTCCCGATCATAGAGTCCAGGAACACGTATTGCCCAGTGGGGTCTCGTGTTGGCCAGTATTCATTGAAGGAAGAATCAGGAAGCGGGAGCAGAATGTCAGGAAGAAGAGAGGTGCTACTCTCTCGACAGCTTCTCAATGCTGCTGCAGCAGGTGGGTTGCTAAGTGCCAGCTGCAGAGACCTCAACTTCATTTGGCTGTAGAGCATTTGGCATAGCAGGAGTTCCAGCGGCCTCAGGGTGCTCTTGTGGCCATGGATAAGGAGGCAGGTGTCAAGCTGGCTTATGCACCGACCTGGATGTGGGAGATATCACAGTGTCCCTTGCGATCCAGAAACGTCCCGAGAACAAAATGCTAATACCCACGATGTTCATGGTTTCCTTTTTCTCTTTCTTTCTTTTTAATAATGTGTAGGTCCAAACCTATTTTCCGAGCGAGACTCCAACCAGGCAGCTCACCAAGACAAACTGGAGGTAAGCCCTGACAGTGTAATTTTACCCGTGTGTGTGCGGGAGCTTTGTGATCCCTCCTTTTTTTGCAGAACAGACATGCCCCTGGTCATTTGTTTCCTCTAGAAATCTGTTTCTTTTCTGAGTCAACACCTCTCAGGGAGTACACCAGTGTAGCAGGGCATTTGGTTCCCCCCTTCGGATGTACATTGGAATCATTGGGCATAATGTTTTGAGAATCTACTTTCCTGAGTTTCTCAGTTTGTTCCTCAGCCACATCTGGAGTAAGCTGCCCACTTGTTCTTTGCATTCTCGGGATAAGTGTGCTAGGTAGTCTACATCGGGGTTCTCCTGGCCTGTGTCTGTGCATTCTCCTTAGCCAGAATATTGCTGTGTTGACGAAACCTGCTTTCTGTTCTTTCACTACACAGTTGTGATCGCTAAAACCCATCTGATGTTTCTCTGGAGCACTTTCTCTGTATATCATGGATTTCTTTGCATTCTGTCCCTAACTATCTGTGTATGAGTTTTGCATTTTTTTCTTGTTAGTGATGTTGGATTTATGTGATTTTGTTACAGAGCAGCACCATACGTATATCAGCAGTTCCCTGCGAGGGGAAAGAACCAGGTGCTGGCCAAGCAGCAACAACTTCGGCTCATCCACCCCCAGGGCCAACCGGCCCTGCGAATCCATTCCGGAGGGTAGGGCCTCCTCACGCTCGCCCCCCTGCAGGAACGCAGCCAGCCACCCGTGCTACCAAATTTTTGCCTACGGGTGCTCCTGACATAGGGCCACTACCACCGCGTGTAGGAGGTATGTGATTTGGTTTGTCAGGGCTTTTTTCCCCCCACTTCCTTGAAAGCTACGAAGTTGAAACACTAGTTTTGTACGTGACGGAGATGCTCACTTGACCGTGGCTCATCTAGTCACAAGAGGGTAAGCAAGAGCCAAAGATTTTGGCTCTAATGCCATGGGAATGAAGCGTGACTTTTCAGATTGGGAAGGGAGCCAGCCAGCCATAGACAGCCTTAATGTGAATCACCTGAATGAGGGGCAGTTGCATACAGATTGTAATACTTGAGAAAACCACTTGCTTCCTTTTTCCCTCTTACACTAACACGGGCATTATTTCACTGTCTATTAGTTGATAGAAACCAATTATGCTGGCTGCTACTGAAGATGATCCTGATTTCCCTTGTCCACAAAAGGACTCGGTGAAATGGTCTTTCGTGAGCAGCTGCTGTGCAGTCCTAGTCTATTTACTACCTAGTGAGTGTAAGGCTGCTTCGATCGTGTTTGGCCTCATTATTCCTGACTCTTTTGGCTTTTGTGGGTAACTTGAGATAAGCAACAAAGAGAAAGCTGTGGGGTGGGTGGCGCTGGGGGAAATTGATTGCTTGACTCTTCTCCCCTACCATTCACAAAGAACCAGGTGACTGGAGAATGAACGGTCGTGTGACAAATGCTGGGCCACGGCCCGTGAACTGTCTTGTCTGATGTCATTTCTGCCCGTGCTTTGGAAATGGAAGGCCAAGGAAAATGAGTTTTGTGGAAGGGGCTGGGGGATTTTTTCAGATACACTTTTGGATGCAGCCAAGTGTTTGCCCACATTTCAGCCAGTCCTACTTGCATTTGGCTAAGATGTCCCAAGCCAAACTACTGTTTTCCCGTCACTCATTTCCTTCAACAGCCTCATGGCACTGTCTGAAGTTGGTCAATCTAGGTATGTGGGTATCCGTGGTGAGGGGACAAGAGGAAGAACTTTTGAAAGACAAGGAAAACATTGATAAGAGATTCCCTCGGGAAAGGCTGTGTATTGGCGTGGGAAGCATGCGGAGATCCGGTGGCCATATTGGGCTTCTGTTGTGTTGTTGTCGGTTGTACGATTTAACGGACAAGCATTATGAGAGTGAGCATGAGGGTCAGAGGTGATCTTGGACCCTTGGATCAGTGAGCCCATGGCTGCGATGGCATGGCGTAAGAGGTGATGGCATTGCAGTGGGCACATTCACACACTGTATCGTTGGACAAGCCATGGCATATTTGTTTAGGAAATCGAGGATTCGGTAAGGCTCATTTTTCTTTACCTGAAAAGCAGGGCTACAGGGAAGAGGCGGCAGGGGTGTGTGGGCTGCGTGTTGGGTTTCTGGATTCTTGTGTGTGTTTGTGTTTTAGAGAGTAGCTGCTGTTTAGGGGAGAGGTAGCAGAGTCACACAGAGAAAAGAAGTGCCAAGAGAGCTTGCATCCTCTGCCCGACTCCACACAAACCAGAGCCAAATCGAGGCCGTTGTGATGGTGGGAACCAGGAGTGTGTTCCGAGTTTGCCGTGTGTTTGCAGGGTCCGATGACCTTGGGCCCGCCTCTGCTGGTTTTCCTGGTTTGGAAGCAGGAAGCGGGATTAGAAAAGAGAGCAGCAGCCAGTGCTCCCCATGGTGGCCATTAGTATGTTGGTGAAGTCTGTACTTAATGGATATGAAGCATCTGACGCGTTGTGCATTCAAAATGTGCCATCTCACACTCTTCACCATTCAGTGGCCACATAGCGAGTATAGGTGTGTTTCAGGAGGATGGATGTTGTCAGTTGTTGAGGAGGAACCTTGCTTCCATGTCAATAGATGGAAGGCCAGGCACTACGAAGCTGGCAGTATGTTGAAGGAGATGATCAGGTTGAAATGTTCAGGTTCCAGTTGTCATCGATGTGGGCTGTTGTGAGTGAGTGAGTGAGTGAGTGAGTGTGTTTTCCCAGGGCGGAGAGTTTGAGGGTTCTTAGTTTTCCATCTCTTCTGGCTGTCCAAGTGGCTCAGGTGTAGGTAATGTGATGTGTGAGCCCCAGATTGATGTAGGCTTAGCACGGTGTCAGTCAAGTACAAAATGAACATGACTTCTAGGACAAGGCTGTTGGCAAGTGGCTGAACTGACGGATTGTGGAGTCTGGTGAATCGGGAGAGGACTGAGCAAGTGAGGACGCTGAGAGGTCGAAGAGCTAGCCCTTTGGTGCGAGCACCAAGTGAGCTGCAGTGTGAGTAGCCGAGAAAGCAAGGGAAGGGTCAAAGAGTTGTATTCCCAGGAGGGATGTGTGAATGGATGTCCTCGGACGCTGAGCAGTTCCCGATCATAGAGTCCAGGAACACGTATTGCCCAGTGGGGTCTCGTGTTGGCCAGTATTCATTGAAGGAAGAATCAGGAAGCAGGAGCAGAATGTCAGGAAGAAGAGAGGTGCTACTCTCTCGACAGCTTCTCAATGCTGCTGCAGCAGGTGGGTTGCTAAGTGCCAGCTGCAGAGACCTCAACTTCATTTGGCATAGAGCATTTGGCTGTAGAGCATTTGGCATAGCAGGAGTTCCAGCGGCCTCAGGGTGCTCTTGTGGCCATGGATAAGGAGGCAGGTGTCAAGCTGGCTTATGCACCGACCTGGATGTGGGAGATATCACAGTGTCCCTTGCGATCCAGAAACGTCCCGAGAACAAAATGCTAAGACCCACGATGTTCATGGTTTCCTTTTTCTCTTTCTTCCTTTTTAATAATGTGTAGGTCCAAACCTATTTTCCGAGCGAGACTCCAACCAGGCAGCTCACCAAGACAAACTGGAGGTAAGCCCTGACAGTGTAATTTTACCCGTGTGTGTGCGGGAGCTTTGTGATCCCTCCTTTTTTTGCAGAACAGACATGCCCCTGGTCATTTGTTTCCTCTAGAAATCTGTTTCTTTTCTGAGTCAACACCTCTCAGGGAGTACACCAGTGTAGCAGGGCATTTGGTTCCCCCCTTCGGATGTACATTGGAATCATTGGGCATAATGTTTTGAGAATCTACTTTCCTGAGTTTCTCAGTTTGTTCCTCAGCCACATCTGGAGTAAGCTGCCCACTTGTTCTTTGCCTTCTCGGGATAAGCGTGCTAGGTAGTCTACATCGGGGTTCCCCTGGCCTGTGTCTGTGCATTCTCCTTAGCCAGAATATTGCTGTGTTGACGAAACCTGCTTTCTGTTCTTTCACTACACAGTTGTGATCGCTAAAACCCATCTGATGTTTCTCTGGAGCACTTTCTCTGTATATCATGGATTTCTTTGCATTCTGTCCCTAACTATTTGTGTATGAGTTTTGCATTTTTTTCTTGTTAGTGATGTTGAATTTATGTGATTTTTTTACAGAGCAGCACCATACGTACATCAGCAGTTCCCTGCGAGGGGAAAGAACCAGGTGCTGGCCAAGCAGCAACAACTTCGGCTCATCCACCCCCAGGGCCAACCAGTCCTGAGAGTCCATTCCGGAGGGTAGGGCCTCCTCACGCTCGCCCCCCTGCAGGAACGCAGCCAGCCACCCGTGCTACCAAATTTTTGCCTACGGGTGCTCCTGACATAGGGCCACTACCACCGCGTGTAGGAGGTATGTGATTTGGTTTGTCAGGGCTTTTTTCCCCCCACTTCCTTGAAAGCTACGAAGGTGAAACACTAGTTTTGTACGTGAAGGAGATGCTCACTTGACCGTGGCTCATCTAGTCACAAGAGGGTAAGCAAGAGCCAAAGATTTTGGCTCTAATGCCATGGGAATGAAGCGTGACTTTTCAGATTGGGAAGGGAGCCAGCCAGCCATAGACAGCCTTAATGTGAATCACCTGAATGAGGGGCAGTTGCATACAGATTGTAATACTTGAGAAAACCACTTGCTTCCTTTTTCCCTCTTACACTAACACGGGCATTATTTCACTGTCTATTAGTTGATAGAAACCAATTATGCTGGCTGCTACTGAAGATGATCCTGATTTCCCTTGTCCACAAAAGGACTCGGTGAAATGGTCTTTCGTGAGCAGCTGCTGTGCAGTCCTAGTCTATTTACTACCTAGTGAGTGTAAGGCTGCTTCGATCGTGTTTGGCCTCATTATTCCTGACTCTTTTGGCTTTTGTGGGTAACTTGAGATAAGCAACAAACAAAGAGAAAGCTGTGGGGTGGGTGGCGCTGGGGGAAATTGATTGCTTGATTCTTCTCACCTACCATTCACAAAGAACCAGGTGACTGGAGAATGAACGGTCGTGTGACAAATGCTGGGCCACGGCCCGTGAACTGTCTTGTCTGATGTCATTTCTGCCCGTGCTTTGGAAATGGAAGGCCAAGGAAAATGAGTTTTGTGGAAGGGGCTGGGGGATTTTTTCAGATACACTTTTGGATGCAGCCAAGTGTTTGCCCACCTTTCAGCCAGTCCTACTTGCATTTGGCTAAGATGTCCCGAGCCAAACTACTGTTTTCCCGTCACTCATTTCCTTCAACAGCCTCATGGCACTGTCTGAAGTTGGTCAATCTAGGTATTTGGGTATCCGTGGTGAGGGGACAAGAGGAAGAACTTTTGAAAGACAAGGAAAACATTGATAAGAGATTCCCTCGGGAAAGGCTGTGTATTGGCGTGGGAAGCATGCGGAGATCCGGTGGCCATATTGGGCTTCTGTTGTGTTGTTGTCGGTTGTACGATTTAACGGACAAGCATTATGAGAGTGAACATGAGGGTCAGAGGTGATCTTGGACCCTTGGATCAGTGAGCCCATGGCTGTGATGGCATGGCGTAAGAGGTGATGGCATCGCAGTGGGCACATTCACACACTGTATCGTTGGACAAGCCATGGCATATTTGTTTAGGAAATTGAGGATTCGGTAAGGCTCATTTTTCTTTACCTGAAAAGCAGGGCTACAGGGAAGAGACGGCAGGGGTGTGTGGGCTGCGTGTTGGGTTTCTGGATTCTTGTGTGTGTTTGTGTTTTAGAGAGTAGCTGCTGTTTAGGGGAGAGGTAGCAGAGTCACACAGAGAAAAGAAGTGCCAAGAGAGCTTGCATCCTTTGCCCGACCCCACACAAACCAGAGCCAAATCGAGGCCGTTGTGATGGTGGGAACCAGGAGTGTGTTCCGAGTTTGCCGTGTGTTTGCAGGGTCCGATGACCTTGGGCCCGCCTCTGCTGGTTTTCCTGGTTTGGAAGCAGGAAGCGGGATTAGAAAAGAGAGCAGCAGCCAGTGCTCCCCATGGTGGCCATTAGTATGTTGGTGAAGTCTGTACTTAATGGATATGAAGCATCTGACGCGTTGTGCATTCAAAATGTGCCATCTCAAACTCTTCACCATTCAGTGGCCACATAGCGAGTGTAGGTGTGTTTCAGGAGGATGGATGTTGTCAGTTGTTGAGGAGGAACCTTGCTTCCATGTCAACAGATGGAAGGCCAGGCACTACGAAGCTGGCAGTATGTTGAAGGAGATGATCAGGTTGAAATGTTCAGGTTCCAGTTGTCATCCATGTGGGCTGTTGTGAGTGAGTGAGTGTGTTTTCCCAGGGCAGGGAGTTTGAGGGCTCTTAGTTTTCCATCTCTTCTGGCTGTCCAAGTGGCTCAGGTGTAGGTAATGTGATGTGTGAGCCCCAGATTGATGTAGGCTTAGCACGGTGTCAGTCAAGTACAAAATGAACGTGACTTCTAGGACAAGGCTGTTGGCAAGTGGCTGAACTGACGGATTGTGGAGTCTGGTGAATTGGGAGAGGATTGAGCAAGTGAGGACGCTGAGAGGTCGGAGAACTAGCACTTTGGTGCGAGCACCAAGTGAGCTGCAGTGTGAGTGAGTAGCCGAGAAAGCAAGGGAAGGGTCAAAGAGTTGTATTCCCAGGAGGGATGTGTGAATGGATGTCCTCGGACGCTGAGCAGTTCCCGATCATAGAGTCCAGGAACACGTATTGCCCAGTGGGGTCTCGTGTTGGCCAGTATTCATTGAAGGAAGAATCAGGAAGCAGGAGCAGAATGTCAGGAAGAAGAGAGGTGCTACTCTCTCGACAGCTTCTCAATGCTGCTGCAGCAGGTGGGTTGCTAAGTGCCAGCTGCAGAGACCTCAACTTCATTTGGCATAGAGCATTTGGCTGTAGAGCATTTGGCATAGCAGGAGTTCCAGCGGCCTCAGGGTGCTCTTGTGGCCATGGATAAGGAGGCAGGTGTCAAGCTGGCTTATGCACCGACCTGGATGTGGGAGATATCACAGTGTCCCTTGCGATCCAGAAACGTCCCGAGAACAAAATGCTAAGACCCACGATGTTCATGGTTTCCTTTTTCTCTTTCTTCCTTTTTAATAATGTGTAGGTCCAAACCTATTTTCCGAGCGAGACTCCAACCAGGCAGCTCACCAAGACAAACTGGAGGTAAGCCCTGACAGTGTAATTTTACCTGTGTGTGTGCGGGAGCTTTGTGATCCCTCCTTTTTTTGCAGAACAGACATGCCCCTGGTCATTTGTTTCCTCTAGAATTCTGTTTCTTTTCTGAGTCAACACCTCTCAGGGAGTACACCAGTGTAGCAGGGCATTTGGTTCCCCCCTTCGGATGTACATTGGAATCATTGGGCATAATGTTTTGAGACTCTACTTTCCTGAGTTTCTCAGTTTGTTCCTCAGCCACATCTGGAGTAAGCTGCCCACTTGTTCTTTGCCTTCTCGGGATAAGCGTGCTAGGTAGTCTACATCGGGGTTCCCCTGGCCTGTGTCTGTGCATTCTCCTTAGCCAGAATATTGCTGTGTTGACGAAACCTGCTTTCTGTTCTTTCACTACACAGTTGTGATCGCTAAAACCCATCTGATGTTTCTCTGGAGCACTTTCTCTGTATATCATGGATTTCTTTGCATTCTGTCCCTAACTATTTGTGTATGAGTTTTGCATTTTTTTCTTGTTAGTGATGTTGAATTTATGTGATTTTTTTACAGAGCAGCACCATACGTACATCAGCAGTTCCCTGCGAGGGGAAAGAACCAGGTGCTGGCCAAGCAGCAACAACTTCGGCTCATCCACCCCCAGGGCCAACCAGTCCTGAGAGTCCATTCCGGAGGGTAGGGCCTCCTCACGCTCGCCCCCCTGCAGGAACGCAGCCAGCCACCCGTGCTACCAAATTTTTGCCTACGGGTGCTCCTGACATAGGTCCACTACCACCGCGTGTAGGAGGTATGTGATTTGGTTTGTCAGGGCTTTTTTCCCCCCACTTCCTTGAAAGCTACGAAGGTGAAACACTAGTTTTGTACGTGAAGGAGATGCTCACTTGACCGTGGCTCATCTAGTCACAAGAGGGTAAGCAAGAGCCAAAGATTTTGGCTCTAATGCCATGGGAATGAAGCGTGACTTTTCAGATTGGGAAGGGAGCCAGCCAGCCATAGACAGCCTTAATGTGAATCACCTGAATGAGGGGCAGTTGCATACAGATTGTAATACTTGAGAAAACCACTTGCTTCCTTTTTCCCTCTTACACTAACACGGGCATTATTTCACTGTCTATTAGTTGATAGAAACCAATTATGCTGGCTGCTACTGAAGATGATCCTGATTTCCCTTGTCCACAAAAGGACTCGGTGAAATGGTCTTTCGTGAGCAGCTGCTGTGCAGTCCTAGTCTATTTACTACCTAGTGAGTGTAAGGCTGCTTTGATCGTGTTTGGCCTCATTATTCCTGACTCTTTTGGCTTTTGTGGGTAACTTGAGATAAGCAACAAACAAAGAGAAAGCTGTGGGGTGGGTGGCGCTGGGGGAAATTGATTGCTTGATTCTTCTCCCCTACCATTCACAAAGAACCAGGTGACTGGAGAATGAACGGTCGTGTGACAAATGCTGGGCCACGGCCCGTGAACTGTCTTGTCTGATGTCATTTCTGCCTGTGCTTTGGAAATGGAAGGCCAAGGAAAATGAGTTTTGTGGAAGGGCTGGGGGATTTTTTCAGATACACTTTTGGATGCAGCCAAGTGTTTGCCCACCTTTCAGCCAGTCCTACTTGCATTTGGCTAAGATGTCCCGAGCCAAACTACTGTTTTCCCGTCACTCATTTCCTTCAACAGCCTCATGGCACTGTCTGAAGTTGGTCAATCTAGGTATGTGGGTATCCGTGGTGAGGGGACAAGAGGAAGAACTTTTGAAAGACAAGGAAAACATTGATAAAAGATTCCCTCGGGAAAGGCTGTGTATTGGCGTGGGAAGCATGCGGAGATCCGGTGGCCATATTGGGCTTCTGTTGTGTTGTTGTCGGTTGTACGATTTAACGGACAAGCATTATGAGAGTGAACATGAGGGTCAGAGGTGATCTTGGACCCTTGGATCAGTGAGCCCATGGCTGTGATGGCATGGCGTAAGAGGTGATGGCATCGCAGTGGGCACATTCACACACTGTATCGTTGGACAAGCCATGGCATATTTGTTTAGGAAATCGAGGATTCGGTAAGGCTCATTTTTCTTTACCTGAAAAGCAGGGCTACAGGGAAGAGACGGCAGGGGTGTGTGGGCTGCGTGTTGGGTTTCTGGATTCTTGTGTGTGTTTGTGTTTTAGAGAGTAGCTGCTGTTTAGGGGAGAGGTAGCAGAGTCACACAGAGAAAAGAAGTGCCAAGAGAGCTTGCATCCTTTGCCCGACCCCACACAAACCAGAGCCAAATCGAGGCCGTTGTGATGGTGGGAACCAGGAGTGTGTTCCGAGTTTGCCGTGTGTTTGCAGGGTCCGATGACCTTGGGCCCGCCTCTGCTGGTTTTCCTGGTTTGGAAGCAGGAAGCGGGATTAGAAAAGAGAGCAGCAGCCAGTGCTCCCCATGGTGGCCATTAGTATGTTGGTGAAGTCTGTACTTAATGGATATGAAGCATCTGACGCGTTGTGCATTCAAAATGTGCCATCTCAAACTCTTCACCATTCAGTGGCCACATAGCGAGTGTAGGTGTGTTTCAGGAGGATGGATGTTGTCAGTTGTTGAGGAGGAACCTTGCTTCCATGTCAACAGATGGAAGGCCAGGCACTACGAAGCTGGCAGTATGTTGAAGGAGATGATCAGGTTGAAATGTTCAGGTTCCAGTTGTCATCCATGTGGGCTGTTGTGAGTGAGTGAGTGTGTTTTCCCAGGGCAGGGAGTTTGAGGGCTCTTAGTTTTCCATCTCTTCTGGCTGTCCAAGTGGCTCAGGTGTAGGTAATGTGATGTGTGAGCCCCAGATTGATGTAGGCTTAGCACGGTGTCAGTCAAGTACAAAATGAACATGACTTCTAGGACAAGGCTGTTGGCAAGTGGCTGAACTGACGGATTGTGGAGTCTGGTGAATCGGGAGAGGATTGAGCAAGTGAGGACGCTGAGAGGTCGGAGAACTAGCACTTTGGTGCGAGCACCAAGTGAGCTGCAGTGTGAGTGAGTAGCCGAGAAAGCAAGGGAAGGGTCAAAGAGTTGTATTCCCAGGAGGGATGTGTGAATGGATGTCCTCGGACGCTGAGCAGTTCCCGATCATAGAGTCCAGGAACACGTATTGCCCAGTGGGGTCTCGTGTTGGCCAGTATTCATTGAAGGAAGAATCAGGAAGCAGGAGCAGAATGTCAGGAAGAAGAGAGGTGCTACTCTCTCGACAGCTTCTCAATGCTGCTGCAGCAGGTGGGTTGCTAAGTGCCAGCTGCAGAGACCTCAACTTCATTTGGCATAGAGCATTTGGCTGTAGAGCATTTGGCATAGCAGGAGTTCCAGCGGCCTCAGGGTGCTCTTGTGGCCATGGATAAGGAGGCAGGTGTCAAGCTGGCTTATGCACCGACCTGGATGTGGGAGATATCACAGTGTCCCTTGCGATCCAGAAACGTCCCGAGAACAAAATGCTAAGACCCACGATGTTCATGGTTTCCTTTTTCTCTTTCTTCCTTTTTAATAATGTGTAGGTCCAAACCTATTTTCCGAGCGAGACTCCAACCAGGCAGCTCACCAAGACAAACTGGAGGTAAGCCCTGACAGTGTAATTTTACCTGTGTGTGTGCGGGAGCTTTGTGATCCCTCCTTTTTTTGCAGAACAGACATGCCCCTGGTCATTTGTTTCCTCTAGAAATCTGTTTCTTTTCTGAGTCAACACCTCTCAGGGAGTACACCAGTGTAGCAGGGCATTTGGTTCCCCCCTTCGGATGTACATTGGAATCATTGGGCATAATGTTTTGAGAATCTACTTTCCTGAGTTTCTCAGTTTGTTCCTCAGCCACATCTGGAGTAAGCTGCCCACTTGTTCTTTGCCTTCTCGGGATAAGCGTGCTAGGTAGTCTACATCGGGGTTCTCCTGGCCTGTGTCTGTGCATTCTCCTTAGCCAGAATATTGCTGTGTTGACGAAACCTGCTTTCTGTTCTTTCACTACACAGTTGTGATCGCTAAAACCCATCTGATGTTTCTCTGGAGCACTTTCTCTGTATATCATGGATTTCTTTGCATTCTGTCCCTAACTATTTGTGTATGAGTTTTGCATTTTTTTCTTGTTAGTGATGTTGGATTTATGTGATTTTGTTACAGAGCAGCACCATAAGTGCAGTTCCCTGCGAGGGGAAAGAACCAGGTGCTGGCCAAGCAGCAACAACTTCGGCTCATCCACCCCCAGGGCCAACCGGCCCTGCGAATCCATTCCGGAGGGTAGGGCCTCCTCACGCTCGCCCCCCTGCAGGAACGCAGCCAGCCACCCGTGCTACCAAATTTTTGCCTACGGGTGCTCCTGACATAGGGCCACTACCACCGCGTGTAGGAGGTATGTGATTTGGTTTGTCAGGGCTTTTTTCCCCCCACTTCCTTGAAAGCTACGAAGTTGAAACACTAGTTTTGTACGTGAAGGAGATGCTCACTTGACCGTGGCTCATCTAGTCACAAGAGGGTAAGCAAGAGCCAAAGATTTTGGCTCTAATGCCATGGGAATGAAGCGTGACTTTTCAGATTGGGAAGGGAGCCAGCCAGCCATAGACAGCCTTAATGTGAATCACCTGAATGAGGGGCAGTTGCATACAGATTGTAATACTTGAGAAAACCACTTGCTTCCTTTTTCCCTCTTACACTAACACGGGCATTATTTCACTGTCTATTAGTTGATAGAAACCAATTATGCTGGCTGCTACTGAAGATGATCCTGATTTCCCTTGTCCACAAAAGGACTCGGTGAAATGGTCTTTCGTGAGCAGCTGCTGTGCAGTCCTAGTCTATTTACTACCTAGTGAGTGTAAGGCTGCTTCGATCGTGTTTGGCCTCATTATTCCTGACTCTTTTGGCTTTTGTGGGTAACTTGAGATAAGCAACAAACAAAGAGAAAGCTGTGGGGTGGGTGGCGCTGGGGGAAATTGATTGCTTGACTCTTCTCCCCTACCATTCACAAAGAACCAGGTGACTGGAGAATGAACGGTCATGTGACAAATGCTGGGCCACGGCCCGTGAACTGTCTTGTCTGATGTCATTTCTGCCCGTGCTTTGGAAATGGAAGGCCAAGGAAAATGAGTTTTGTGGAAGGGGCTGGGGGATTTTTTCAGATACACTTTTGGATGCAGCCAAGTGTTTGCCCACCTTTCAGCCAGTCCTACTTGCATTTGGCTAAGATGTCCCGAGCCAAACTACTGTTTTCCCGTCACTCATTTCCTTCAACAGCCTCATGGCACTGTCTGAAGTTGGTCAATCTAGGTATGTGGGTATCCGTGGTGAGGGGACAAGAGGAAGAACTTTTGAAAGACAAGGAAAACATTGATAAGAGATTCCCTCGGGAAAGGCTGTGTATTGGCGTGGGAAGCATGCGGAGATCCGGTGGCCATATTGGGCTTCTGTTGTGTTGTTGTCGGTTGTACGATTTAACGGACAAGCATTATGAGAGTGAGCATGAGGGTCAGAGGTGATCTTGGACCCTTGGATCAGTGTGCCCATGGCTGCGATGGCATGGCGTAAGAGGTGATGGCATTGCAGTGGGCACATTCACACACTGTATCGTTGGACAAGCCATGGCATATTTGTTTAGGAAATCGAGGATTCGGTAAGGCTCATTTTTCTTTACCTGAAAAGCAGGGCTACAGGGAAGAGGCGGCAGGGGTGTGTGGGCTGCGTGTTGGGTTTCTGGATTCTCGTGTGTGTTTGTGTTTTAGAAAGTAGCTGCTGTTTAGGGGAGAGGTAGCAGAGTCACACAGAGAAAAGAAGTGCCAAGAGAGCTTGCATCCTCTGCCCGACTCCACACAAACCAGAGCCAAATCTAGGCCGTTGTGATGGTGGGAACCAGGAGTGTGTTCCGAGTTTGCCGTGTGTTTGCAGGATCCGATGACCTTGGGCCCGCCTCTGCTGGTTTTCCTGGTTTGGAAGCAGGAAGCGGGATTAGAAAAGAGAGCAGCAGCCAGTGCTCCCCATGGTGGCCATTAGTATGTTGGTGAAGTCTGTACTTAATGGATATGAAGCATCTGACGCGTTGTGCATTCAAAATGTGCCATCTCACACTCTTCACCATTCAGTGGCCACATAGCGAGTGTAGGTGTGTTTCAGGAGGATGGATGTTGTCAGTTGTTGAGGAGGAACCTTGCTTCCATGTCAATAGATGGAAGGCCAGGCACTACGAAGCTGGCAGTATGTTGAAGGAGATGATCAGGTTGAAATGTTCAGGTTCCAGTTGTCATCCATGTGGGCTGTTGTGAGTGAGTGAGTGAGTGAGTGAGTGAGTGTGTTTTCCCAGGGCGGAGAGTTTGAGGGTTCTTAGTTTTCCATCTCTTCTGGCTGTCCAAGTGGCTCAGGTGTAGGTAATGTGATGTGTGAGCCCCAGATTGATGTAGGCTTAGCACGGTGTCAGTCAAGTACAAAATGAACATGACTTCTAGGACAAGGCTGTTGGCAAGTGGCTGAACTGACGGATTGTGGAGTCTGGTGAATCGGGAGAGGACTGAGCAAGTGAGGACGCTGAGAGGTCGAAGAGCTAGCCCTTTGGTGCGAGCACCAAGTGAGCTGCAGTGTGAGTGAGTAGCCGAGAAAGCAAGGGAAGGGTCAAAGAGTTGTATTCCCAGGAGGGATGTGTGAATGGATGTCCTCGGACGCTGAGCAGTTCCCGATCATAGAGTCCAGGAACACGTATTGCCCAGTGGGGTCTCGTGTTGGCCAGTATTCATTGAAGGAAGAATCAGGAAGCAGGAGCAGAATGTCAGGAAGAAGAGAGGTGCTACTCTCTCGACAGCTTCTCAATGCTGCTGCAGCAGGTGGGTTGCTAAGTGCCAGCTGCAGAGACCTCAACTTCATTTGGCATAGAGCATTTGGCTGTAGAGCATTTGGCATAGCAGGAGTTCCAGCGGCCTCAGGGTGCTCTTGTGGCCATGGATAAGGAGGCAGGTGTCAAGCTGGCTTATGCACCGACCTGGATGTGGGAGATATCACAGTGTCCCTTGCGATCCAGAAACGTCCCGAGAACAAAATGCTAAGACCCACGATGTTCATGGTTTCCTTTTTCTCTTTCTTCCTTTTTAATAATGTGTAGGTCCAAACCTATTTTCCGAGCGAGACTCCAACCAGGCAGCTCACCAAGACAAACTGGAGGTAAGCCCTGACAGTGTAATTTTACCTGTGTGTGTGCGGGAGCTTTGTGATCCCTCCTTTTTTTGCAGAACAGACATGCCCCTGGTCATTTGTTTCCTCTAGAATTCTGTTTCTTTTCTGAGTCAACACCTCTCAGGGAGTACACCAGTGTAGCAGGGCATTTGGTTCCCCCCTTCGGATGTACATTGGAATCATTGGGCATAATGTTTTGAGAATCTACTTTCCTGAGTTTCTCAGTTTGTTCCTCAGCCACATCTGGAGTAAGCTGCCCACTTGTTCTTTGCCTTCTCGGGATAAGCGTGCTAGGTAGTCTACATCGGGGTTCCCCTGGCCTGTGTCTGTGCATTCTCCTTAGCCAGAATATTGCTGTGTTGACGAAACCTGCTTTCTGTTCTTTCACTACACAGTTGTGATCGCTAAAACCCATCTGATGTTTCTCTGGAGCACTTTCTCTATATATCATGGATTTCTTTGCATTCTGTCCCTAACTATTTGTGTATGAGTTTTGCATTTTTTTCTTGTTAGTGATGTTGAATTTATGTGATTTTGTTACAGAGCAGCACCATACGTACATCAGCAGTTCCCTGCGAGGGGAAAGAACCAGGTGCTGGCCAAGCAGCAACAACTTCGGCTCATCCACCCCCAGGGCCAACCGGCCCTGCGAATCCATTCCGGAGGGTAGGGCCTCCTCACGCTCGCCCCCCTGCAGGAACGCAGCCAGCCACCCGTGCTACCAAATTTTTGCCTACGGGTGCTCCTGACATAGGGCCACTACCACCGCGTGTAGGAGGTATGTGATTTGGTTTGTCAGGGCTTTTTTCCCCCCACTTCCTTGAAAGCTACGAAGGTGAAACACTAGTTTTGTACGTGAAGGAGATGCTCACTTGACCGTGGCTCATCTAGTCACAAGAGGGTAAGCAAGAGCCAAAGATTTTGGCTCTAATGCCATGGGAATGAAGCGTGACTTTTCAGATTGGGAAGGGAGCCAGCCAGCCATAGACAGCCTTAATGTGAATCACCTGAATGAGGGGCAGTTGCATACAGATTGTAATACTTGAGAAAACCACTTGCTTCCTTTTTCCCTCTTACACTAACACGGGCATTATTTCACTGTCTATTAGTTGATAGAAACCAATTATGCTGGCTGCTACTGAAGATGATCCTGATTTCCCTTGTCCACAAAAGGACTCGGTGAAATGGTCTTTCGTGAGCAGCTGCTGTGCAGTCCTAGTCTATTTACTACCTAGTGAGTGTAAGGCTGCTTTGATCGTGTTTGGCCTCATTATTCCTGACTCTTTTGGCTTTTGTGGGTAACTTGAGATAAGCAACAAACAAAGAGAAAGCTGTGGGGTGGGTGGCGCTGGGGGAAATTGATTGCTTGACTCTTCTCCCCTACCATTCACAAAGAACCAGGTGACTGGAGAATGAACGGTCGTGTGACAAATGCTGGGCCACGGCCCGTGAACTGTCTTGTCTGATGTCATTTCTGCCCGTGCTTTGGAAATGGAAGGCCAAGGAAAATGAGTTTTGTGGAAGGGGCTGGGGGATTTTTTCAGATACACTTTTGGATGCAGCCAAGTGTTTGCCCACCTTTCAGCCAGTCCTACTTGCATTTGGCTAAGATGTCCCGAGCCAAACTACTGTTTTCCCGTCACTCATTTCCTTCAACAGCCTCATAGCACTGTCTGAAGTTGGTTAATCTAGGTATGTGGGTATCCGTGGTGAGGGGACAAGAGGAAGAACTTTTGAAAGACAAGGAAAACATTGATAAGAGATTCCCTCGGGAAAGGCTGTGTATTGGCGTGGGAAGCATGTGGAGATCCGGTGGCCATATTGGGCTTCTGTTGTGTTGTTGTCGGTTGTACGATTTAACGGACAAGCATTATGAGAGTGAGCACGAGGGTCAGAGGTGATCTTGGACCCTTGGATCAGTGTGCCCATGGCTGTGATGGCATGGCGTAAGAGGTGATGGCATCGCAGTGGGCACATTCACACACTGTATCATTGGAAAAGCCATGGCATATTTGTTTAGGAAATCGAGGATTCGGTAAGGCTCATTTTTCTTTACCTGAAAAGCAGGGCTACAGGGAAGAGGCGGCAGGGGTGTGTGGGCTGCGTGTTGGGTTTCTGGATTCTCGTGTGTGTTTGTGTTTTAGAAAGTAGCTGCTGTTTAGGGGAGAGGTAGCAGGGTCACACAGAGAAAAGAAGTGCCAAGAGAGCTTGCATCCTCTGCCCGACTCCACACAAACCAGAGCCAAATCGAGGCCGTTGTGATGGTGGGAACCAGGAGTGTGTTCCGAGTTTGCCGTGTGTTTGCAGGGTCCGATGACCTTGGGCCCGCCTCTGCTGGTTTTCCTGGTTTGGAAGCAGGAAGCGGGATTAGAAAAGAGAGCAGCAGCCAGTGCTCCCCATGGTGGCCATTAGTATGTTGGTGAAGTCTGTACTTAATGGATATGAAGCATCTGACGCGTTGTGCATTCAAAATGTGCCATCTCACACTCTTCACCATTCAGTGGCCACATAGCGAGTGTAGGTGTGTTTCAGGAGGATGGATGTTGTCAGTTGTTGAGGAGGAACCTTGCTTCCATGTCAATAGATGGAAGGCCAGGCACTACGAAGCTGGCAGTATGTTGAAGGAGATGATCAGGTTGAAATGTTCAGGTTCCAGTTGTCATCGATGTGGGCTGTTGTGAGTGAGTGAGTGAGTGAGTGAGTGTGTTTTCCCAGGGCGGAGAGTTTGAGGGTTCTTAGTTTTCCATCTCTTCTGGCTGTCCAAGTGGCTCAGGTGTAGGTAATGTGATGTGTGAGCCCCAGATTGATGTAGGCTTAGCACGGTGTCAGTCAAGTACAAAATGAACATGACTTCTAGGACAAGGCTGTTGGCAAGTGGCTGAACTGACGGATTGTGGAGTCTGGTGAATCGGGAGAGGACTGAGCAAGTGAGGACGCTGAGAGGTCGAAGAGCTAGCCCTTTGGTGCGAGCACCAAGTGAGCTGCAGTGTGAGTGAGTAGCCGAGAAAGCAAGGGAAGGGTCAAAGAGTTGTATTCCCAGGAGGGATGTGTGAATGGATGTCCTCGGACGCTGAGCAGTTCCCGATCATAGAGTCCAGGAACACGTATTGCCCAGTGGGGTCTCGTGTTGGCCAGTATTCATTGAAGGAAGAATCAGGAAGCAGGAGCAGAATGTCAGGAAGAAGAGAGGTGCTACTCTCTCGACAGCTTCTCAATGCTGCTGCAGCAGGTGGGTTGCTAATTGCCAGCTGCAGAGACCTCAACTTCATTTGGCTGTAGAGCATTTGGCATAGCAGGAGTTCCAGCGGCCTCAGGGTGCTCTTGTGGCCATGGATAAGGAGGCAGGTGTCAAGCTGGCTTATGCACCGACCTGGATGTGGGAGATATCACAGTGTCCCTTGCGATCCAGAAACGTCCCGAGAACAAAATGCTAAGACCCACGATGTTCATGGTTTCCTTTTTCTCTTTCTTTCTTTTTAATAATGTGTAGGTCCAAACCTATTTTCCGAGCGAGACTCCAACCAGGCAGCTCACCAAGACAAACTGGAGGTAAGCCCTGACAGTGTAATTTTACCTGTGTGTGTGCGGGAGCTTTGTGATCCCTCCTTTTTTTGCAGAACAGACATGCCCCTGGTCATTTGTTTCCTCTAGAAATCTGTTTCTTTTCTGAGTCAACACCTCTCAGGGAGTACACCAGTGTAGCAGGGCATTTGGTTCCCCCCTTCGGATGTACATTGGAATCATTGGGTATAATGTTTTGAGAATCTACTTTCCTGAGTTTCTCAGTTTGTTCCTCAGCCACATCTGGAGTAAGCTGCCCACTTGTTCTTTGCCTTCTCGGGATAAGCGTGCTAGGTAGTCTACATCGGGGTTCCCCTGGCCTGTGTCTGTGCATTCTCCTTAGCCAGAATATTGCTGTGTTGACGAAACCTGCTTTCTGTTCTTTCACTACACAGTTGTGATCGCTAAAACCCATCTGATGTTTCTCTGGAGCACTTTCTCTGTATATCATGGATTTCTTTGCATTCTGTCCCTAACTATCTGTGTATGAGTTTTGCATTTTTTTCTTGTTAGTGATGTTGGATTTATGTGATTTTGTTACAGAGCAGCACCATACGTACATCAGCAGTTCCCTGCGAGGGGAAAGAACCAGGTGCTGGCCAAGCAGCAACAACTTCGGCTCATCCACCCCCAGGGCCAACCGGTCCTGAGAATCCATTCTGGAGGGTAGGGCCTCCTCACGCTCGCCCCCCTGCAGGAACGCAGCCAGCCACCCGTGCTACCAAATTTTTGCCTACGGGTGCTCCTGACATAGGGCCACTACCACCGCGTGTAGGAGGTATGTGATTTGGTTTGTCAGGGCTTTTTTCCCCCCACTTCCTTGAAAGCTACGAAGGTGAAACACTAGTTTTGTACGTGACGGAGATGCTCACTTGACCGTGGCTCATCTAGTCACAAGAGGGTAAGCAAGAGCCAAAGATTTTGGCTCTAATGCCATGGGAATGAAGCGTGACTTTTCAGATTGGGAAGGGAGCCAGCCAGCCATAGACAGCCTTAATGTGAATCACCTGAATGAGGGGCAGTTGCATACAGATTGTAATACTTGAGAAAACCACTTGCTTCCTTTTTCCCTCTTACACTAACACGGGCATTATTTCACTGTCTATTAGTTGATAGAAACCAATTATGCTGGCTGCTACTGAAGATGATCCTGATTTCCCTTGTCCACAAAAGGACTCGGTGAAATGGTCTTTCGTGAGCAGCTGCTGTGCAGTCCTAGTCTATTTACTACCTAGTGAGTGTAAGGCTGCTTTGATCGTGTTTGGCCTCATTATTCCTGACTCTTTTGGCTTTTGTGGGTAACTTGAGATAAGCAACAAAGAGAAAGCTGTGGGGTGGGTGGCGCTGGGGGAAATTGATTGCTTGACTCTTCTCCCCTACCATTCACAAAGAACCAGGTGACTGGAGAATGAACGGTCGTGTGACAAATGCTGGGCCACGGCCCGTGAACTGTCTTGTCTGATGTCATTTCTGCCCGTGCTTTGGAAATGGAAGGCCAAGGAAAATGAGTTTTGTGGAAGGGGCTGGGGGATTTTTTCAGATACACTTTTGGATGCAGCCAAGTGTTTGCCCACCTTTCAGCCAGTCCTACTTGCATTTGGCTAAGATGTCCCGAGCCAAACTACTGTTTTCCCGTCACTCATTTCCTTCAACAGCCTCATGGCACTGTCTGAAGTTGGTCAATCTAGGTATGTGGGTATCCGTGGTGAGGGGACAAGAGGAAGAACTTTTGAAAGACAAGGAAAACATTGATAAGAGATTCCCTCGGGAAAGGCTGTGTATTGGCGTGGGAAGCATGTGGAGATCCGGTGGCCATATTGGGCTTCTGTTGTGTTGTTGTCGGTTGTACGATTTAACGGGCAAGCATTATGAGAGTGAGCATGAGGGTCAGAGGTGATCTTGGACCCTTGGATCAGTGAGCCCATGGCTGTGATGGCATGGCGTAAGAGGTGATGGCATCGCAGTGGGCACATTCACACACTGCATCATTGGAAAAGCCATGGCATATTTGTTTAGGAAATCGAGGATTCGGTAAGGCTCATTTTTCTTTACCTGAAAAGCAGGGCTACAGGGAAGAGGCGGCAGGGGTGTGTGGGCTGCGTGTTGGGTTTCTGGATTCTCGTGTGTGTTTGTGTTTTAGAAAGTAGCTGCTGTTTAGGGGAGAGGTAGCAGAGTCACGCAGAGAAAAGAAGTGCCAAGAGAGCTTGCATCCTCTGCCCGACTCCACACAAACCAGAGCCAAATCGAGGCCGTTGTGATGGTGGGAACCAGGAGTGTGTTCCGAGTTTGCCGTGTGTTTGCAGGGTCCGATGACCTTGGGCCCGCCTCTGCTGGTTTTCCTGGTTTGGAAGCAGGAAGCGGGATTAGAAAAGAGAGCAGCAGCCAGTGCTCCCCATGGTGGCCATTAGTATGTTGGTGAAGTCTGTACTTAATGGATATGAAGCATCTGACGCGTTGTGCATTCAAAATGTGCCATCTCACACTCTTCACCATTCAGTGGCCACATAGCGAGTGTAGGTGTGTTTCAGGAGGATGGATGTTGTCAGTTGTTGAGGAGGAACCTTGCTTCCATGTCAATAGATGGAAGGCCAGGCACTACGAAGCTGGCAGTATGTTGAAGGAGATGATCAGGTTGAAATGTTCAGGTTCCAGTTGTCATCGATGTGGGCTGTTGTGAGTGAGTGAGTGTGTTTTCCCAGGGCAGGGAGTTTGAGGGCTCTTAGTTTTCCATCTCTTCTGGCTGTCCAAGTGGCTCAGGTGTAGGTAATGTGATGTGTGAGCCCCAGATTGATGTAGGCTTAGCACGGTGTCAGTCAAGTACAAAATGAACATGACTTCTAGGACAAGGCTGTTGGCAAGTGGCTGAACTGACGGATTGTGGAGTCTGGTGAATTGGGAGAGGATTGAGCAAGTGAGGACGCTGAGAGGTCGGAGAACTAGCCCTTTGGTGCGAGCACCAAGTGAGCTGCAGTGTGAGTGAGTAGCCGAGAAAGCAAGGGAAGGGTCAAAGAGTTGTATTCCCAGGAGGGATGTGTGAATGGATGTCCTCGGACGCTGAGCAGTTCCCGATCATAGAGTCCAGGAACACGTATTGCCCAGTGGGGTCTCGTGTTGGCCAGTATTCATTGAAGGAAGAATCAGGAAGCAGGAGCAGAATGTCAGGAAGAAGAGAGGTGCTACTCTCTCGACAGCTTCTCAATGCTGCTGCAGCAGGTGGGTTGCTAAGTGCCAGCTGCAGAGACCTCAACTTCATTTGGCATAGAGCATTTGGCTGTAGAGCATTTGGCATAGCAGGAGTTCCAGCGGCCTCAGGGTGCTCTTGTGGCCATGGATAAGGAGGCAGGTGTCAAGCTGGCTTATGCACCGACCTGGATGTGGGAGATATCACAGTGTCCCTTGCGATCCAGAAACGTCCCGAGAACAAAATGCTAAGACCCACGATGTTCATGGTTTCCTTTTTCTCTTTCTTTCTTTTTAATAATGTGTAGGTCCAAACCTATTTTCCGAGCGAGACTCCAACCAGGCAGCTCACCAAGACAAACTGGAGGTAAGCCCTGACAGTGTAATTTTACCTGTGTGTGTGCGGGAGCTTTGTGATCCCTCCTTTTTTTGCAGAACAGACATGCCCCTGGTCATTTGTTTCCTCTAGAAATCTGTTTCTTTTCTGAGTCAACACCTCTCAGGGAGTACACCAGTGTAGCAGGGCATTTGGTTCCCCCCTTCGGATGTACATTGGAATCATTGGGCGTAATGTTTTGAGAATCTACTTTCCTGAGTTTCTCAGTTTGTTCCTCAGCCACATCTGGAGTAAGCTGCCCACTTGTTCTTTGCCTTCTCGGGATAAGCGTGCTAGGTAGTCTACATCGGGGTTCCCCTGGCCTGTGTCTGTGCATTCTCCTTAGCCAGAATATTGCTGTGTTGACGAAACCTGCTTTCTGTTCTTTCACTACACAGTTGTGATCGCTAAAACCCATCTGATGTTTCTCTGGAGCACTTTCTCTGTATATCATGGATTTCTTTGCATTCTGTCCCTAACTATTTGTGTATGAGTTTTGCATTTTTTTCTTGTTAGTGATGTTGGATTTATGTGATTTTGTTACAGAGCAGCACCATAAGTACATCAGCAGTTCCCTGCGAGGGGAAAGAACCAGGTGCTGGCCAAGCAGCAACAACTTCGGCTCATCCACCCCCAGGGCCAACCGGCCCTGCGAATCCATTCCGGAGGGTAGGGCCTCCTCACGCTCGCCCCCCTGCAGGAATGCAGCCAGCCACCCGTGCTACCAAATTTTTGCCTACGGGTGCTCCTGACATAGGGCCACTACCACCGCGTGTAGGAGGTATGTGATTTGGTTTGTCAGGGCTTTTTTCCCCCCACTTCCTTGAAAGCTACGAAGGTGAAACACTAGTTTTGTACGTGACGGAGATGCTCACTTGACCGTGGCTCATCTAGTCACAAGAGGGTAAGCAAGAGCCAAAGATTTTGGCTCTAATGCCATGGGAATGAAGCGTGACTTTTCAGATTGGGAAGGGAGCCAGCCAGCCATAGACAGCCTTAATGTGAATCACCTGAATGAGGGGCAGTTGCATACAGATTGTAATACTTGAGAAAACCACTTGCTTCCTTTTTCCCTCTTACACTAACACGGGCATTATTTCACTGTCTATTAGTTGATAGAAACCAATTATGCTGGCTGCTACTGAAGATGATCCTGATTTCCCTTGTCCACAAAAGGACTCGGTGAAATGGTCTTTCGTGAGCAGCTGCTGTGCAGTCCTAGTCTATTTACTACCTAGTGAGTGTAAGGCTGCTTTGATCGTGTTTGGCCTCATTATTCCTGACTCTTTTGGCTTTTGTGGGTAACTTGAGATAAGCAACAAACAAAGAGAAAGCTGTGGGGTGGGTGGCGCTGGGGGAAATTGATTGCTTGACTCTTCTCCCCTACCATTCACAAAGAACCAGGTGACTAGAGAATGAACGGTCGTGTGACAAATGCTGGGCCACGGCCCGTGAACTGTCTTGTCTGATGTCATTTCTGCCCGTGCTTTGGAAATGGAAGGCCAAGGAAAATGAGTTTTGTGGAAGGGGCTGGGGGATTTTTTCAGATACACTTTTGGATGCAGCCAAGTGTTTGCCCACCTTTCAGCCAGTCCTACTTGCATTTGGCTAAGATGTCCCGAGCCAAACTACTGTTTTCCCGTCACTCATTTCCTTCAACAGCCTCATAGCACTGTCTGAAGTTGGTCAATCTAGGTATGTGGGTATCCGTGGTGAGGGGACAAGAGGAAGAACTTTTGAAAGACAAGGAAAACATTGATAAGAGATTCCCTCGGGAAAGGCTGTGTATTGGCGTGGGAAGCATGTGGAGATCCGGTGGCCATATTGGGCTTCTGTTGTGTTGTTGTCGGTTGTACGATTTAACGGACAAGCATTATGAGAGTGAGCACGAGGGTCAGAGGTGATCTTGGACCCTTGGATCAGTGAGCCCATGGCTGTGATGGCATGGCGTAAGAGGTGATGGCATCGCAGTGGGCACATTCACACACTGTATCATTGGAAAAGCCATGGCATATTTGTTTAGGAAATCGAGGATTCGGTAAGGCTCATTTTTCTTTACCTGAAAAGCAGGGCTACAGGGAAGAGGCGGCAGGGGTGTGTGGGCTGCGTGTTGGGTTTCTGGATTCTCGTGTGTGTTTGTGTTTTAGAAAGTAGCTGCTGTTTAGGGGAGAGGTAGCAGAGTCACACAGAGAAAAGAAGTGCCAAGAGAGCTTGCATCCTCTGCCCGACTCCACACAAACCAGAGCCAAATCGAGGCCGTTGTGATGGTGGGAACCAGGAGTGTGTTCCGAGTTTGCCGTGTGTTTGCAGGGTCCGATGACCTTGGGCCCGCCTCTGCTGGTTTTCCTGGTTTGGAAGCAGGAAGCGGGATTAGAAAAGAGAGCAGCAGCCAGTGCTCCCCATGGTGGCCATTAGTATGTTGGTGAAGTCTGTACTTAATGGATATGAAGCATCTGACGCGTTGTGCATTCAAAATGTGCCATCTCACACTCTTCACCATTCAGTGGCCACATAGCGAGTGTAGGTGTGTTTCAGGAGGATGGATGTTGTCAGTTGTTGAGGAGGAACCTTGCTTCCATGTCAATAGATGGAAGGCCAGGCACTACGAAGCTGGCAGTATGTTGAAGGAGATGATCAGGTTGAAATGTTCAGGTTCCAGTTGTCATCGATGTGGGCTGTTGTGAGTGAGTGAGTGAGTGAGTGAGTGTGTTTTCCCAGGGCGGAGAGTTTGAGGGTTCTTAGTTTTCCATCTCTTCTGGCTGTCCAAGTGGCTCAGGTGTAGGTAATGTGATGTGTGAGCCCCAGATTGATGTAGGCTTAGCACGGTGTCAGTCAAGTACAAAATGAACATGACTTCTAGGACAAGGCTGATGGCAAGTGGCTGAACTGACGGATTGTGGAGTCTGGTGAATCGGGAGAGGACTGAGCAAGTGAGGACGCTGAGAGGTCGAAGAGCTAGCCCTTTGGTGCGAGCACCAAGTGAGCTGCAGTGTGAGTGAGTAGCCGAGAAAGCAAGGGAAGGGTCAAAGAGTTGTATTCCCAGGAGGGATGTGTGAATGGATGTCCTCGGACGCTGAGCAGTTCCCGATCATAGAGTCCAGGAACACGTATTGGCCAGTGGGGTCTCGTGTTGGCCAGTATTCATTGAAGGAAGAATCAGGAAGCAGGAGCAGAATGTCAGGAAGAAGAGAGGTGCTACTCTCTCGACAGCTTCTCAATGCTGCTGCAGCAGGTGGGTTGCTAAGTGCCAGCTGCAGAGACCTCAACTTCATTTGGCTGTAGAGCATTTGGCATAGCAGGAGTTCCAGCGGCCTCAGGGTGATCTTGTGGCCATGGATAAGGAGGCAGGTGTCAAGCTGGCTTATGCACCGACCTGGATGTGGGAGATATCACAGTGTCCCTTGCGATCCAGAAACGTCCCGAGAACAAAATGCTAAGACCCACGATGTTCATGGTTTCCTTTTTCTCTTTCTTTCTTTTTAATAATGTGTAGGTCCAAACCTATTTTCCGAGCGAGACTCCAACCAGGCAGCTCACCAAGACAAACTGGAGGTAAGCCCTGACAGTGTAATTTTACCTGTGTGTGTGCGGGAGCTTTGTGATCCCTCCTTTTTTTGCAGAACAGACATGCCCCTGGTCATTTGTTTCCTCTAGAAATCTGTTTCTTTTCTGAGTCAACACCTCTCAGGGAGTACACCAGTGTAGCAGGGCATTTGGTTCCCCCCTTCGGATGTACATTGGAATCATTGGGCATAATGTTTTGAGAATCTACTTTCCTGAGTTTCTCAGTTTGTTCCTCAGCCACATCTGGAGTAAGCTGCCCACTTGTTCTTTGCCTTCTCGGGATAAGCGTGCTAGGTAGTCTACATCGGGGTTCTCCTGGCCTGTGTCTGTGCATTCTCCTTAGCCAGAATATTGCTGTGTTGACGAAACCTGCTTTCTGTTCTTTCACTACACAGTTGTGATCGCTAAAACCCATCTGATGTTTCTCTGGAGCACTTTCTCTGTATATCATGGATTTCTTTGCATTCTGTCCCTAACTATCTGTGTATGAGTTTTGCATTTTTTTCTTGTTAGTGATGTTGGATTTATGTGATTTTGTTACAGAGCAGCACCATACGTACATCAGCAGTTCCCTGCGAGGGGAAAGAACCAGGTGCTGGCCAAGCAGCAACAACTTCAGCTCATCCACCCCCAGGGCCAACCAGTCCTGAGAATCCATTCCGGAGGGTAGGGCCTCCTCACGCTCGGCCCCCGGCAGGAACGCAGCCAGCCACCCGTGCTACCAAATTTTTGCCTACGGGTGCTCCTGACATAGGGCCACTACCACCGCGTGTAGGAGGTATGTGATTTGGTTTGTCAGGGCTTTTTTCCCCCCACTTCCTTGAAAGCTACGAAGGTGAAACACTAGTTTTGTACGTGAAGGAGATGCTCACTTGACCGTGGCTCATCTAGTCACAAGAGGGTAAGCAAGAGCCAAAGATTTTGGCTCTAATGCCATGGGAATGAAGCGTGACTTTTCAGATTGGGAAGGGAGCCAGCCAGCCATAGACAGCCTTAATGTGAATCACCTGAATGAGGGGCAGTTGCATACAGATTGTAATACTTGAGAAAACCACTTGCTTCCTTTTTCCCTCTTACACTAACACGGGCATTATTTCACTGTCTATTAGTTGATAGAAACCAATTATGCTGGCTGCTACTGAAGATGATCCTGATTTCCCTTGTCCACAAAAGGACTCGGTGAAATGGTCTTTCGTGAGCAGCTGCTGTGCAGTCCTAGTCTATTTACTACCTAGTGAGTGTAAGGCTGCTTTGATCGTGTTTGGCCTCATTATTCCTGACTCTTTTGGCTTTTGTGGGTAACTTGAGATAAGCAACAAAGAGAAAGCTGTGGGGTGGGTGGCGCTGGGGGAAATTGATTGCTTGACTCTTCTCCCCTACCATTCACAAAGAACCAGGTGACTGGAGAATGAACGGTCGTGTGACAAATGCTGGGCCACGGCCCGTGAACTGTCTTGTCTGATGTCATTTCTGCCCGTGCTTTGGAAATGGAAGGCCAAGGAAAATGAGTTTTGTGGAAGGGGCTGGGGGATTTTTTCAGATACACTTTTGGATGCAGCCAAGTGTTTGCCCACCTTTCAGCCAGTCCTACTTGCATTTGGCTAAGATGTCCCGAGCCAAACTACTGTTTTCCCGTCACTCATTTCCTTCAACAGCCTCATGGCACTGTCTGAAGTTGGTCAATCTAGGTATGTGGGTATCCGTGGTGAGGGGACAAGAGGAAGAACTTTTGAAAGACAAGGAAAACATTAATAAGAGATTCCCTCGGGAAAGGCTGTGTATTGGCGTGGGAAGCATGTGGAGATCCGGTGGCCATATTGGGCTTCTGTTGTGTTGTTGTCGGTTGTACGATTTAACGGACAAGCATTATGAGAGTGAGCATGAGGGTCAGAGGTGATCTTGGACCCTTGGATCAGTGAGCCCATGGCTGTGATGGCATGGCGTAAGAGGTGATGGCATCGCAGTGGGCACATTCACACACTGCATCATTGGAAAAGCCATGGCATATTTGTTTAGGAAATCGAGGATTCGGTAAGGCTCATTTTTCTTTACCTGAAAAGCAGGGCTACAGGGAAGAGGCGGCAGGGGTGTGTGGGCTGCGTGTTGGGTTTCTGGATTCTCGTGTGTGTTTGTGTTTTAGAAAGTAGCTGCTGTTTAGGGGAGAGGTAGCAGAGTCACACAGAGAAAAGAAGTGCCAAGAGAGCTTGCATCCTCTGCCCGACTCCACACAAACCAGAGCCAAATCGAGGCCGTTGTGATGGTGGGAACCAGGAGTGTGTTCCGAGTTTGCCGTGTGTTTGCAGGGTCCGATGACCTTGGGCCCGCCTCTGCTGGTTTTCCTGGTTTGGAAGCAGGAAGCGGGATTAGAAAAGAGAGCAGCAGCCAGTGCTCCCCATGGTGGCCATTAGTATGTTGGTGAAGTCTGTACTTAATGGATATGAAGCATCTGACGCGTTGTGCATTCAAAATGTGCCATCTCACACTCTTCACCATTCAGTGGCCACATAGCGAGTGTAGGTGTGTTTCAGGAGGATGGATGTTGTCAGTTGTTGAGGAGGAACCTTGCTTCCATGTCAATAGATGGAAGGCCAGGCACTACGAAGCTGGCAGTATGTTGAAGGAGATGATCAGGTTGAAATGTTCAGGTTCCAGTTGTCATCCATGTGGGCTGTTGTGAGTGAGTGAGTGTGTTTTCCCAGGGCAGGGAGTTTGAGGGCTCTTAGTTTTCCATCTCTTCTGGCTGTCCAAGTGGCTCAGGTGTAGGTAATGTGATGTGTGAGCCCCAGATTGATGTAGGCTTAGCACGGTGTCAGTCAAGTACAAAATGAACATGACTTCTAGGACAAGGCTGTTGGCAAGTGGCTGAACTGACGGATTGTGGAGTCTGGTGAATTGGGAGAGGATTGAGCAAGTGAGGACGCTGAGAGGTCGGAGAACTAGCCCTTTGGTGCGAGCACCAAGTGAGCTGCAGTGTGAGTGAGTAGCCGAGAAAGCAAGGGAAGTGTCAAAGAGTTGTATTCCCAGGAGGGATGTGTGAATGGATGTCCTCGGACGCTGAGCAGTTCCCGATCATAGAGTCCAGGAACACGTATTGCCCAGTGGGGTCTCGTGTTGGCCAGTATTCATTGAAGGAAGAATCAGGAAGCAGGAGCAGAATGTCAGGAAGAAGAGAGGTGCTACTCTCTCGACAGCTTCTCAATGCTGCTGCAGCAGGTGGGTTGCTAAGTGCCAGCTGCAGAGACCTCAACTTCATTTGGCATAGAGCATTTGGCTGTAGAGCATTTGGCATAGCAGGAGTTCCAGCGGCCTCAGGGTGCTCTTGTGGCCATGGATAAGGAGGCAGGTGTCAAGCTGGCTTATGCACCGACCTGGATGTGGGAGATATCACAGTGTCCCTTGCGATCCAGAAACGTCCCGAGAACAAAATGCTAAGACCCACGATGTTCATGGTTTCCTTTTTCTCTTTCTTCCTTTTTAATAATGTGTAGGTCCAAACCTATTTTCCGAGCGAGACTCCAACCAGGCAGCTCACCAAGACAAACTGGAGGTAAGCCCTGACAGTGTAATTTTACCTGTGTGTGTGCGGGAGCTTTGTGATCCCTCCTTTTTTTGCAGAACAGACATGCCCCTGGTCATTTGTTTCCTCTAGAAATCTGTTTCTTTTCTGAGTCAACACCTCTCAGGGAGTACACCAGTGTAGCAGGGCATTTGGTTCCCCCCTTCGGATGTACATTGGAATCATTGGGCATAATGTTTTGAGAATCTACTTTCCTGAGTTTCTCAGTTTGTTCTTCAGCCACATCTGGAGTAAGCTGCCCACTTGTTCTTTGCCTTCTCGGGATAAGCGTGCTAGGTAGTCTACATCGGGGTTCCCCTGGCCTGTGTCTGTGCATTCTCCTTAGCCAGAATATTGCTGTGTTGACGAAACCTGCTTTCTGTTCTTTCACTACACAGTTGTGATCGCTAAAACCCATCTGATGTTTCTCTGGAGCACTTTCTCTGTATATCATGGATTTCTTTGCATTCTGTCCCTAACTATTTGTGTATGAGTTTTGCATTTTTTTCTTGTTAGTGATGTTGAATTTATGTGATTTTGTTATAGAGCAGCACCATACGTACATCAGCAGTTCCCTGCAAGGGGAAAGAACCAGGTGCTGGCCAAGCAGCAACAACTTCGGCTCATCCACCCCCAGGGCCAACCGGCCCTGCGAATCCATTCCGGAGGGTAGGGCCTCCTCACGCTCGCCCCCCTGCAGGAATGCAGCCAGCCACCCGTGCTACCAAATTTTTGCCTACGGGTGCTCCTGACATAGGGCCACTACCACCGCGTGTAGGAGGTATGTGATTTGGTTTGTCAGGGCTTTTTTCCCCCCACTTCCTTGAAAGCTACGAAGGTGAAACACTAGTTTTGTACGTGAAGGAGATGCTCACTTGACCGTGGCTCATCTAGTCACAAGAGGGTAAGCAAGAGCCAAAGATTTTGGCTCTAATGCCATGGGAATGAAGCATGACTTTTCAGATTGGGAAGGGAGCCAGCCAGCCATAGACAGCCTTAATGTGAATCACCTGAATGAGGGGCAGTTGCATACAGATTGTAATACTTGAGAAAACCACTTGCTTCCTTTTTCCCTCTTACACTAACACGGGCATTATTTCACTGTCTATTAGTTGATAGAAACCAATTATGCTGGCTGCTACTGAAGATGATCCTGATTTCCCTTGTCCACAAAAGGACTCGGTGAAATGGTCTTTCGTGAGCAGCTGCTGTGCAGTCCTAGTCTATTTACTACCTAGTGAGTGTAAGGCTGCTTTGATCGTGTTTGGCCTCATTATTCCTGACTCTTTTGGCTTTTGTGGGTAACTTGAGATAAGCAACAAACAAAGAGAAAGCTGTGGGGTGGGTGGCGCTGGGGGAAATTGATTGCTTGATTCTTCTCACCTACCATTCACAAAGAACCAGGTTACTGGAGAATGAACGGTCGTGTGACAAATGCTGGGCCACGGCCCGTGAACTGTCTTGTCTGATGTCATTTCTGCCCGTGCTTTGGAAATGGAAGGCCAAGGAAAATGAGTTTTGTGGAAGGGGCTGGGGGATTTTTTCAGATACACTTTTGGATGCAGCCAAGTGTTTGCCCACCTTTCAGCCAGTCCTACTTGCATTTGGCTAAGATGTCGCGAGCCAAACTACTGTTTTCCCGTCACTCATTTCCTTCAACAGCCTCATGGCACTGTCTGAAGTTGGTCAATCTAGGTATGTGGGTATCCGTGGTGAGGGGACAAGAGGAAGAACTTTTGAAAGACAAGGAAAACATTGATAAGAGATTCCCTCGGGAAAGGCTGTGTATTGGCGTGGGAAGCATGCGGAGATCCGGTGGCCATATTGGGCTTCTGTTGTGTTGTTGTCGGTTGTACGATTTAACGGACAAGCATTATGAGAGTGAACATGAGGGTCAGAGGTGATCTTGGACCCTTGGATCAGTGAGCCCATGGCTGTGATGGCATGGCGTAAGAGGTGATGGCATCGCAGTGGGCACATTCACACACTGTATCGTTGGACAAGCCATGGCATATTTGTTTAGGAAATCGAGGATTCGGTAAGGCTCATTTTTCTTTACCTGAAAAGCAGGGCTACAGGGAAGAGGCGGCAGGGGTGTGTGGGCTGCGTGTTGGGTTTCTGGATTCTTGTGTGTGTTTGTGTTTTAGAGAGTAGCTGCTGTTTAGGGGAGAGGTAGCAGAGTCACACAGAGAAAAGAAGTGCCAAGAGAGCTTGCATCCTTTGCCCGACCCCACACAAACCAGAGCCAAATCGAGGCCGTTGTGATGGTGGGAACCAGGAGTGTGTTCCGAGTTTGCCGTGTGTTTGCAGGGTCCGATGACCTTGGGCCCGCCTCTGCTGGTTTTCCTGGTTTGGAAGCAGGAAGCGGGATTAGAAAAGAGAGCAGCAGCCAGTGCTCCCCATGGTGGCCATTAGTATGTTGGTGAAGTCTGTACTTAATGGATATGAAGCATCTAACGCGTTGTGCATTCAAAATGTGCCATCTCACACTCTTCACCATTCAGTGGCCACATAGCGAGTGTAGGTGTGTTTCAGGAGGATGGATGTTGTCAGTTGTTGAGGAGGAACCTTGCTTCCATGTCAACAGATGGAAGGCCAGGCACTACGAAGCTGGCAGTATGTTGAAGGAGATGATCAGGTTGAAATGTTCAGGTTCCAGTTGTCATCCATGTGTGCTGTTGTGAGTGAGTGAGTGTGTTTTCCCAGGGCAGGGAGTTTGAGGGCTCTTAGTTTTCCATCTCTTCTGGCTGTCCAAGTGGCTCAGGTGTAGGTAATGTGATGTGTGAGCCCCAGATTGATGTAGGCTTAGCACGGTGTCAGTCAAGTACAAAATGAACATGACTTCTAGGACAAGGCTGTTGGCAAGTGGCTGAACTGACGGATTGTGGAGTCTGGTGAATCGGGAGAGGATTGAGCAAGTGAGGACGCTGAGAGGTCGGAGAACTAGCCCTTTGGTGCGAGCACCAAGTGAGCTGCAGTGTGAGTGAGTAGCCGAGAAAGCAAGGGAAGGGTCAAAGAGTTGTATTCCCAGGAGGGATGTGTGAATGGATGTCCTCGGACGCTGAGCAGTTCCCGATCATAGAGTCCAGGAACACGTATTGCCCAGTGGGGTCTCGTGTTGGCCAGTATTCATTGAAGGAAGAATCAGGAAGCAGGAGCAGAATGTCAGGAAGAAGAGAGGTGCTACTCTCTCGACAGCTTCTCAATGCTGCTGCAGCAGGTGGGTTGCTAAGTGCCAGCTGCAGAGACCTCAACTTCATTTGGCATAGAGCATTTGGCTGTAGAGCATTTGGCATAGCAGGAGTTCCAGCGGCCTCAGGGTGCTCTTGTGGCCATGGATAAGGAGGCAGGTGTCAAGCTGGCTTATGCACCGACCTGGATGTGGGAGATATCACAGTGTCCCTTGCGATCCAGAAACGTCCCGAGAACAAAATGCTAAGACCCACGATGTTCATGGTTTCCTTTTTCTCTTTCTTTCTTTTTAATAATGTGTAGGTCCAAACCTATTTTCCGAGCGAGACTCCAACCAGGCAGCTCACCAAGACAAACTGGAGGTAAGCCCTGACAGTGTAATTTTACCTGTGTGTGTGCGGGAGCTTTGTGATCCCTCCTTTTTTTGCAGAACAGACATGGCCCTGGTCATTTGTTTCCTCTAGAAATCTGTTTCTTTTCTGAGTCAACACCTCTCAGGGAGTACACCAGTGTAGCAGGGCATTTGGTTCCCCCCTTCGGATGTACATTGGAATCATTGGGCATAATGTTTTGAGAATCTACTTTCCTGAGTTTCTCAGTTTGTTCCTCAGCCACATCTGGAGTAAGCTGCCCACTTGTTCTTTGCCTTCTCGGGATAAGCGTGCTTGGTAGTCTACATCGGGGTTCTCCTGGCCTGTGTCTGTGCATTCTCCTTAGCCAGAATATTGCTGTGTTGACGAAACCTGCTTTCTGTTCTTTCACCGCACAGTTGTGATCGCTAAAACCCATCTGATGTTTCTCTGGAGCACTTTCTCTGTATATCATGGATTTCTTTGCATTCTGTCCCTAACTATCTGTGTATGAGTTTTGCATTTTTTTCTTGTTAGTGATGTTGAATTTATGTGATTTTGTTACAGAGCAGCACCATACTTACATCAGCAGTTCCCTGCGAGGGAAAAGAACCAGGTGCTGGCCAAGCAGCAACAACTTCGGCTCATCCACCCCCAGGGCCAACCGGCCCTGCGAATCCATTCCGGAGGGTAGGGCCTCCTCACGCTCGCCCCCCTGCAGGAACGCAGCCAGCCACCCGTGCTACCAAATTTTTGCCTACGGGTGCTCCTGACATAGGGCCACTACCACCGCGTGTAGGAGGTATGTGATTTGGTTTGTCAGGGCTTTTTTCCCCCCACTTCCTTGAAAGCTACGAAGGTGAAACACTAGTTTTGTACGTGAAGGAGATGCTCACTTGACCGTGGCTCATCTAGTCACAAGAGGGTAAGCAAGAGCCAAAGATTTTGGCTCTAATGCCATGGGAATGAAGCGTGACTTTTCAGATTGGGAAGGGAGCCAGCCAGCCATAGACAGCCTTAATGTGAATCACCTGAATGAGGGGCAGTTGCATACAGATTGTAATACTTGAGAAAACCACTTGCTTCCTTTTTCCCTCTTACACTAACACGGGCATTATTTCACTGTCTATTAGTTGATAGAAACCAATTATGCTGGCTGCTACTGAAGATGATCCTGATTTCCCTTGTCCACAAAAGGACTCGGTGAAATGGTCTTTCGTGAGCAGCTGCTGTGCAGTCCTAGTCTATTTACTACCTAGTGAGTGTAAGGCTGCTTCGATCGTGTTTGGCCTCATTATTCCTGACTCTTTTGGCTTTTGTGGGTAACTTGAGATAAGCAACAAACAAAGAGAAAGCTGTGGGGTGGGTGGCGCTGGGGGAAATTGATTGCTTGATTCTTCTCCCCTACCATTCACAAAGAACCAGGTGACTGGAGAATGAACGGTCGTGTGACAAATGCTGGGCCACGGCCCGTGAACTGTCTTGTCTGATGTCATTTCTGCCCGTGCTTTGGAAATGGAAGGCCAAGGAAAATGAGTTTTGTGGAAGGGGCTGGGGGATTTTTTCAGATACACTTTTGGATGCAGCCAAGTGTTTGCCCACCTTTCAGCCAGTCCTACTTGCATTTGGCTAAGATGTCCCGAGCCAAACTACTGTTTTCCCGTCACTCATTTCCTTCAACAGCCTCATGGCACTGTCTGAAGTTGGTCAATCTAGGTATGTGGGTATCCGTGGTGAGGGGACAAGAGGAAGAACTTTTGAAAGACAAGGAAAACATTGATAAGAGATTCCCTCGGGAAAGGCTGTGTATTGGCGTGGGAAGCATGCGGAGATCCGGTGGCCATATTGGGCTTCTGTTGTGTTGTTGTCGGTTGTACGATTTAACGGACAAGCATTATGAGAGTGAACATGAGGGTCAGAGGTGATCTTGGACCCTTGGATCAGTGAGCCCATGGCTGTGATGGCATGGCGTAAGAGGTGATGGCATCGCAGTGGGCACATTCACACACTGTATCGTTGGACAAGCCATGGCATATTTGTTTAGGAAATCGAGGATTCGGTAAGGCTCATTTTTCTTTACCTGAAAAGCAGGGCTACAGGGAAGAGACGGCAGGGGTGTGTGGGCTGCGTGTTGGGTTTCTGGATTCTTGTGTGTGTTTGTGTTTTAGAGAGTAGCTGCTGTTTAGGGGAGAGGTAGCAGAGTCACACAGAGAAAAGAAGTGCCAAGAGAGCTTGCATCCTTTGCCCGACTCCACACAAACCAGAGCCAAATCGAGGCCGTTGTGATGGTGGGAACCAGGAGTGTGTTCCGAGTTTGCCGTGTGTTTGCAGGGTCCGATGACCTTGGGCCCGCATCTGCTGGTTTTCCTGGTTTGGAAGCAGGAAGCGGGATTAGAAAAGAGAGCAGCAGCCAGTGCTCCCCATGGTGGCCATTAGTATGTTGGTGAAGTCTGTACTTAATGGATATGAAGCATCTGACATGTTGTGCATTCAAAATGTGCCATCTCACACTCTTCACCATTCAGTGGCCACATAGCGAGTGTAGGTGTGTTTCAGGAGGATGGATGTTGTCAGTTGTTGAGGAGGAACCTTGCTTCCATGTCAACAGATGGAAGGCCAGGCACTACGAAGCTGGCAGTATGTTGAAGGAGATGATCAGGTTGAAATGTTCAGGTTCCAGTTGTCATCCATGTGGGCTGTTGTGAGTGAGTGAGTGTGTTTTCTCAGGGCGGGGAGTTTGAGGGCTCTTAGTTTTCCATCTCTTCTGGCTGTCCAAGTGGCTCAGGTGTAGGTAATGTGATGTGTGAGCCCCAGATTGATGTAGGCTTAGCACGGTGTCAGTCAAGTACAAAATGAACATGACTTCTAGGACAAGGCTGTTGGCAAGTGGCTGAACTGACGGATTGTGGAGTCTGGTGAATCGGGAGAGGATTGAGCAAGTGAGGACGCTGAGAGGTCGGAGAACTAGCCCTTTGGTGCGAGCACCAAGTGAGCTGCAGTGTGAGTGAGTAGCCGAGAAAGCAAGGGAAGGGTCAAAGAGTTGTATTCCCAGGAGGGATGTGTGAATGGATGTCCTCGGACGCTGAGCGGTTCCCGATCATAGAGTCCAGGAACACGTATTGCCCAGTGGGGTCTCGTGTTGGCCAGTATTCATTGAAGGAAGAATCAGGAAGCAGGAGCAGAATGTCAGGAAGAAGAGAGGTGCTACTCTCTCGACAGCTTCTCAATGCTGCTGCAGCAGGTGGGTTGCTAAGTGCCAGCTGCAGAGACCTCAACTTCATTTGGCTGTAGAGCATTTGGCATAGCAGGAGTTCCAGCGGCCTCAGGGTGCTCTTGTGGCCATGGATAAGGAGGCAGGTGTCAAGCTGGCTTATGCACCGACCTGGATGTGGGAGATATCACAGTGTCCCTTGCGATCCAGAAACGTCCCGAGAACAAAATGCTAAGACCCACGATGTTCATGGTTTCCTTTTTCTCTTTCTTCCTTTTTAATAATGTGTAGGTCCAAACCTATTTTCCGAGCGAGACTCCAACCAGGCAGCTCACCAAGACAAACTGGAGGTAAGCCCTGACAGTGTAATTTTACCTGTGTGTGTGCGGGAGCTTTGTGATCCCTCCTTTTTTTGCAGAACAGACATGTCCCTGGTCATTTGTTTCCTCTAGAAATCTGTTTCTTTTCTGAGTCAACACCTCTCAGGGAGTACACCAGTGTAGCAGGGCATTTGGTTCCCCCCTTCGGATGTACATTGGAATCATTGGGCATAATGTTTTGAGAATCTACTTTCCTGAGTTTCTCAGTTTGTTCCTCAGCCACATCTGGAGTAAGCTGCCCACTTGTTCTTTGCCTTCTCGGGATAAGCGTGCTAGGTAGTCTACATCGGGGTTCTCCTGGCCTGTGTCTGTGCATTCTCCTTAGCCAGAATATTGCTGTGTTGACGAAACCTGCTTTCTGTTCTTTCACTACACAGTTGTGATCGCTAAAACCCATCTGATGTTTCTCTGGAGCACTTTCTCTGTATATCATGGATTTCTTTGCATTCTGTCCCTAACTATTTGTGTATGAGTTTTGCATTTTTTTCTTGTTAGTGATGTTGGATTTATGTGATTTTGTTACAGAGCAGCACCATAAGTACATCAGCAGTTCCCTGCGAGGGGAAAGAACCAGGTGCTGGCCAAGAAGCAACAACTTCGGCTCATCCACCCCCAGGGCCAACCGGCCCTGCGAATCCATTCCGGAGGGTAGGGCCTCCTCACGCTCGCCCCCCTGCAGGAACGCAGCCAGCCACCCGTGCTACCAAATTTTTGCCTACGGGTGCTCCTGACATAGGTCCACTACCACCGCGTGTAGGAGGTATGTGATTTGGTTTGTCAGGGCTTTTTTCCCCCCACTTCCTTGAAAGCTACGAAGGTGAAACACTAGTTTTGTACGTGACGGAGATGCTCACTTGACCGTGGCTCATCTAGTCACAAGAGGGTAAGCAAGAGCCAAAGATTTTGGCTCTAATGCCATGGGAATGAAGCGTGACTTTTCAGATTGGGAAGGGAGCCAGCCAGCCATAGACAGCCTTAATGTGAATCACCTGAATGAGGGGCAGTTGCATACAGATTGTAATACTTGAGAAAACCACTTGCTTCCTTTTTCCCTCTTACACTAACACGGGCATTATTTCACTGTCTATTAGTTGATAGAAACCAATTATGCTGGCTGCTACTGAAGATGATCCTGATTTCCCTTGTCCACAAAAGGACTCGGTGAAATGGTCTTTCGTGAGCAGCTGCTGTGCAGTCCTAGTCTATTTACTACCTAGTGAGTGTAAGGCTGCTTCGACCGTGTTTGGCCTCATTATTCCTGACTCTTTTGGCTTTTGTGGGTAACTTGAGATAAGCAACAAACAAAGAGAAAGCTGTGGGGTGGGTGGCGCTGGGGGAAATTGATTGCTTGACTCTTCTCCCCTACCATTCACAAAGAACCAGGTGACTAGAGAATGAACGGTCGTGTGACAAATGCTGGGCCACGGCCCGTGAACTGTCTTGTCTGATGTCATTTCTGCCCGTGCTTTGGAAATGGAAGGCCAAGGAAAATGAGTTTTGTGGAAGGGGCTGGGGGATTTTTTCAGATACACTTTTGGATGCAGCCAAGTGTTTGCCCACCTTTCAGCCAGTCCTACTTGCATTTGGCTAAGATGTCCCGAGCCAAACTACTGTTTTCCCGTCACTCATTTCCTTCAACAGCCTCATAGCACTGTCTGAAGTTGGTCAATCTAGGTATGTGGGTATCCGTGGTGAGGGGACAAGAGGAAGAACTTTTGAAAGACAAGGAAAACATTGATAAGAGATTCCCTCGGGAAAGGCTGTGTATTGGCGTGGGAAGCATGTGGAGATCCGGTGGCCATATTGGGCTTCTGTTGTGTTGTTGTCGGTTGTACGATTTAACGGACAAGCATTATGAGAGTGAGCATGAGGGTCAGAGGTGATCTTGGACCCTTGGATCAGTGAGCCCATGGCTGTGATGGCATGGCATAAGAGGTGATGGCATCGCAGTGGGCACATTCACACACTGCATCATTGGAAAAGCCATGGCATATTTGTTTAGGAAATCGAGGATTCGGTAAGGCTCATTTTTCTTTACCTGAAAAGCAGGGCTACAGGGAAGAGGCGGCAGGGGTGTGTGGGCTGCGTGTTGGGTTTCTGGATTCTTGTGTGTGTTTGTGTTTTAGAGAGTAGCTGCTGTTTAGGGGAGAGGTAGCAGAGTCACACAGAGAAAAGAAGTGCCAAGAGAGCTTGCATCCTCTGCCCGACTCCACACAAACCAGAGCCAAATCGAGGCCGTTGTGATGGTGGGAACCAGGAGTGTGTTCCGAGTTTGCCGTGTGTTTGCAGGGTCCGATGACCTTGGGCCCGCCTCTGCTGGTTTTCCTGGTTTGGAAGCAGGAAGCGGGATTAGAAAAGAGAGCAGCAGCCAGTGCTCCCCATGGTGGCCATTAGTATGTTGGTGAAGTCTGTACTTAATGGATATGAAGCATCTGACGTGTTGTGCATTCAAAATGTGCCATCTCACACTCTTCACCATTCAGTGGCCACATAGCGAGTGTAGGTGTGTTTCAGGAGGATGGATGTTGTCAGTTGTTGAGGAGGAACCTTGCTTCCATGTCAACAGATGGAAGGCCAGGCACTACGAAGCTGGCAGTATGTTGAAGGAGATGATCAGGTTGAAATGTTCAGGTTCCAGTTGTCATCGATGTGGGCTGTTGTGAGTGAGTGAGTGAGTGAGTGAGTGTGTTTTCCCAGGGCAGGGAGTTTGAGGGCTCTTAGTTTTCCATCTCTTCTGGCTGTCCAAGTGGCTCAGGTGTAGGTAATGTGATGTGTGAGCCCCAGATTGATGTAGGCTTAGCACGGTGTCAGTCAAGTACAAAATGAACATGACTTCTAGGACAAGGCTGTTGGCAAGTGGCTGAACTGACGGATTGTGGAGTCTGGTGAATCGGGAGAGGACTGAGCAAGTGAGGACGCTGAGAGGTCGAAGAGCTAGCCCTTTGGTGCGAGCACCAAGTGAGCTGCAGTGTGAGTGAGTAGCCGAGAAAGCAAGGGAAGGGTCAAAGAGTTGTATTCCCAGGAGGGATGTGTGAATGGATGTCCTCGGACGCTGAGCAGTTCCCGATCATAGAGTCCAGGAACACGTATTGCCCAGTGGGGTCTCGTGTTGGCCAGTATTCATTGAAGGAAGAATCAGGAAGCAGGAGCAGAATGTCAGGAAGAAGAGAGGTGCTACTCTCTCGACAGCTTCTCAATGCTGCTGCAGCAGGTGGGTTGCTAAGTGCCAGCTGCAGAGACCTCAACTTCATTTGGCTGTAGAGCATTTGGCATAGCAGGAGTTCCAGCGGCCTCAGGGTGCTCTTGTGGCCATGGATAAGGAGGCAGGTGTCAAGCTGGCTTATGCACCGACCTGGATGTGGGAGATATCACGGTGTCCCTTGTGATCGAGAAACGTCCCGAGAACAAAATGCTAAGACCCACGATGTTCATGGTTTCCTTTTTCTCTTTCTTTCTTTTTAATAATGTGTAGGTCCAAACCTATTTTCCGAGCGAGACTCCAACCAGGCAGCTCACCAAGACAAACTGGAGGTAAGCCCTGACAGTGTAATTTTACCCGTGTGTGTGCGGGAGCTTTGTGATCCCTCCTTTTTTTGCAGAACAGACATGGCCCTGGTCATTTGTTTCCTCTAGAAATCTGTTTCTTTTCTGAGTCAACACCTCTCAGGGAGTACACCAGTGTAGCAGGGCATTTGGTTCCCCCCTTCGGATGTACATTGGAATCATTGGGCGTAATGTTTTGAGAATCTACTTTCCTGAGTTTCTCAGTTTGTTCCTCAGCCACATCTGGAGTAAGCTGCCCACTTGTTCTTTGCCTTCTCGGGATAAGCGTGCTAGGTAGTCTACATCGGGGTTCTCCTGGCCTGTGTCTGTGCATTCTCCTTAGCCAGAATATTGCTGTGTTGACGAAACCTGCTTTCTGTTCTTTCACTACACAGTTGTGATCGCTAAAACCCATCTGAAGTTTCTCTGGAGCACTTTCTCTGTATATCATGGATTTCTTTGCATTCTGTCCCTAACTATTTGTGTATGAGTTTTGTATTTTTTTCTTGTTAGTGATGTTGGATTTATGTGATTTTGTTACAGAGCAGCACCATAAGTGCAGTTCCCTGCGAGGGAAAAGAACCAGGTGCTGGCCAAGCAGCAACAACTTCGGCTCATCCACCCCCAGGGCCAACCGGCCCTGCGAATCCATTCCGGAGGGTAGGGCCTCCTCACGCTCGCCCCCCTGCAGGAACGCAGCCAGCCACCCGTGCTACCAAATTTTTGCCTACGGGTGCTCCTGACATAGGTCCACTACCACCGCGTGTAGGAGGTATGTGATTTGGTTTGTCAGGGCTTTTTCCCCCCACTTCCTTGAAAGCTACGAAGTTGAAACACTAGTTTTGTACGTGACGGAGATGCTCACTTGACCGTGGCTCATCTAGTCACAAGAGGGTAAGCAAGAGCCAAAGATTTTGGCTCTAATGCCATGGGAATGAAGCGTGACTTTTCAGATTGGGAAGGGAGCCAGCCAGCCATAGACAGCCTTAATGTGAATCACCTGAATGAGGGGCAGTTGCATACAGATTGTAATACTTGAGAAAACCACTTGCTTCCTTTTTCCCTCTTACACTAACACGGGCATTATTTCACTGTCTATTAGTTGATAGAAACCAATTATGCTGGCTGCTACTGAAGATGATCCTGATTTCCCTTGTCCACAAAAGGACTCGGTGAAATGGTCTTTCGTGAGCAGCTGCTGTGCAGTCCTAGTCTATTTACTACCTAGTGAGTGTAAGGCTGCTTCGACCGTGTTTGGCCTCATTATTCCTGACTCTTTTGGCTTTTGTGGGTAACTTGAGATAAGCAACAAACAAAGAGAAAGCTGTGGGGTGGGTGGCGCTGGGGGAAATTGATTGCTTGACTCTTCTCCCCTACCATTCACAAAGAACCAGGTGACTGGAGAATGAACGGTCGTGTGACAAATGCTGGGCCACGGCCCGTGAACTGTCTTGTCTGATGTCATTTCTGCCCGTGCTTTGGAAATGGAAGGCCAGGGAAAATGAGTTTTGTGGAAGGGGCTGGGGGATTTTTTCAGATACACTTTTGGATGCAGCCAAGTGTTTGCCCACCTTTCAGCCAGTCCTACTTGCATTTGGCTAAGATGTCCCAAGCCAAACTACTGTTTTCCCGTCACTCATTTCCTTCAACAGCCTCATGGCACTGTCTGAAGTTGGTCAATCTAGGTATGTGGGTATCCGTGGTGAGTGGACAAGAGGAAGAACTTTTGAAAGACAAGGAAAACATTGATAAGAGATTCCCTCGGGAAAGGCTGTGTATTGGCGTGGGAAGCATGCGGAGATCCGGTGGCCATATTGGGTTTCTGTTGTGTTGTTGTCGGTTGTACGATTTAACGGACAAGCATTATGAGAGTGAGCATGAGGGTCAGAGGTGATCTTGGACCCTTGGATCAGTGAGCCCATGGCTGCGATGGCATGGCGTAAGAGGTGATGGCATCGCAGTGGGCACATTCACACACTGTATCGTTGGACAAGCCATGGCATATTTGTTTAGGAAATCGAGGATTCGGTAAGGCTCATTTTTCTTTACCTGAAAAGCAGGGCTACAGGGAAGAGGCGGCAGGGGTGTGTGGGCTGCGTGTTGGGTTTCTGGATTCTCGTGTGCGTTTGTGTTTTAGAAAGTAGCTGCTGTTTAGGGGAGAGGTAGCAGAGTCACACAGAGAAAAGTGCCAAGAGAGCTTGCATCCTCTGCCCGACTCCACACAAACCAGAGCCAAATCGAGGCCATTGTGATGGTGGGAACCAGGAGTGTGTTCCGAGTTTGCGTGTGTTTGCAGGGTCCGATGACCTTGGGCCCGCCTCTGCTGGTTTTCCTGGTTTGGAAGCAGGAAGCGGGATTAGAAAAGAGAGCAGCAGCCAGTGCTCCCCATGGTGGCCATTAGTATGTTGGTGAAGTCTGTACTTAATGGATATGAAGCATCTGACGCGTTGTGCATTCAAAATGTGCCATCTCACACTCTTCACCATTCAGTGGCCACATAGCGAGTGTAGGTGTGTTTCAGGAGGATGGATGTTGTCAGTTGTTGAGGAGGAACCTTGCTTCCATGTCAACAGATGGAAGGCCAGGCACTACGAAGCTGGCAGTATGTTGAAGGAGATGATCAGGTTGAAATGTTCAGGTTCCAGTTGTCATCGATGTGGGCTGTTGTGAATGAGTGAGTGAGTGAGTGAGTGAGTGTGTTTTCCCAGGGCGGGGAGTTTGAGGGCTCTTAGTTTTCCATCTCTTCTGGCTGTCCAAGTGGCTCAGGTGTAGGTAATGTGATGTGTGAGCCCCAGATTGATGTAGGCTTAGCACGGTGTCAGTCAAGTACAAAATGAACATGACTTCTAGGACAAGGCTGTTGGCAAGTGGCTGAACTGACGGATTGTGGAGTCTGGTGAATCGGGAGAGGATTGAGCAAGTGAGGACGCTGAGAGGTCGAAGAGCTAGCCCTTTGGTGCGAGCACCAAGTGAGCTGCAGTGTGAGTGAGTAGCCGAGAAAGCAAGGGAAGGGTCAAAGAGTTGTATTCCCAGGAGGGATGTGTGAATGGATGTCCTCGGACGCTGAGCAGTTCCCGATCATAGATTCCAGGAACACGTATTGCCCAGTGGGGTCTCGTGTTGGCCAGTATTCATTGAAGGAAGAATCAGGAAGCAGGAGCAGAATGTCAGGAAGAAGAGAGGTGCTACTCTCTCGACAGCTTCTCAATGCTGCTGCAGCAGGTGGGTTGCTAAGTGCCAGCTGCAGAGACCTCAACTTCATTTGGCTGTAGAGCATTTGGCATAGCAGGAGTTCCAGCGGCCTCAGGGTGCTCTTGTGGCCATGGATAAGGAGGCAGGTGTCAAGCTGGCTTATGCACCGACCTGGATGTGGGAGATATCACAGTGTCCCTTGCGATCCAGAAACGTCCCGAGAACAAAATGCTAAGACCCACGATGTTCATGGTTTCCTTTTTCTCTTTCTTCCTTTTTAATAATGTGTAGGTCCAAACCTATTTTCCGAGCGAGACTCCAACCAGGCAGCTCACCAAGACAAACTGGAGGTAAGCCCTGACAGTGTAATTTTACCTGTGTGTGTGCGGGAGCTTTGTGATCCCTCCTTTTTTTGCAGAACAGACATGTCCCTGGTCATTTGTTTCCTCTAGAAATCTGTTTCTTTTCTGAGTCAACACCTCTCAGGGAGTACACCAGTGTAGCAGGGCATTTGGTTCCCCCCTTCGGATGTACATTGGAATCATTGGGCATAATGTTTTGAGAATCTACTTTCCTGAGTTTCTCAGTTTGTTCCTCAGCCACATCTGGAGTAAGCTGCCCACTTGTTCTTTGCCTTCTCGGGATAAGCGTGCTAGGTAGTCTACATCGGGGTTCTCCTGGCCTGTGTCTGTGCATTCTCCTTAGCCAGAATATTGCTGTGTTGACGAAACCTGCTTTCTGTTCTTTCACTACACAGTTGTGATCGCTAAAACCCATCTGATGTTTCTCTGGAGCACTTTCTCTGTATATCATGGATTTCTTTGCATTCTGTCCCTAACTATTTGTGTATGAGTTTTGCATTTTTTTCTTGTTAGTGATGTTGGATTTATGTGATTTTGTTACAGAGCAGCACCATAAGTACATCAGCAGTTCCCTGCGAGGGGAAAGAACCAGGTGCTGGCCAAGCAGCAACAACTTCGGCTCATCCACCCCCAGGGCCAACCGGTCCTGCGAATCCATTCCGGAGGGTAGGGCCTCCTCACGCTCGCCCCCCTGCAGGAACGCAGCCAGCCACCCGTGCTACCAAATTTTTGCCTACAGGTGCTCCTGACATAGGGCCACTACCACCGCGTGTAGGAGGTATGTGATTTGGTTTGTCAGGGCTTTTTTCCCCCCACTTCCTTGAAAGCTACGAAGGTGAAACACTAGTTTTGTACGTGACGGAGATGCTCACTTGACCGTGGCTCATCTAGTCACAAGAGGGTAAGCAAGAGCCAAAGATTTTGGCTCTAATGCCATGGGAATGAAGCGTGACTTTTCAGATTGGGAAGGGAGCCAGCCAGCCATAGACAGCCTTAATGTGAATCACCTGAATGAGGGGCAGTTGCATACAGATTGTAATACTTGAGAAAACCACTTGCTTCCTTTTTCCCTCTTACACTAACACGGGCATTATTTCACTGTCTATTAGTTGATAGAAACCAATTATGCTGGCTGCTACTGAAGATGATCCTGATTTCCCTTGTCCACAAAAGGACTCGGTGAAATGGTCTTTCGTGAGCAGCTGCTGTGCAGTCCTAGTCTATTTACTACCTAGTGAGTGTAAGGCTGCTTCGACCGTGTTTGGCCTCATTATTCCTGACTCTTTTGGCTTTTGTGGGTAACTTGAGATAAGCAACAAACAAAGAGAAAGCTGTGGGGTGGGTGGCGCTGGGGGAAATTGATTGCTTGACTCTTCTCCCCTACCATTCACAAAGAACCAGGTGACTGGAGAATGAACGGTCGTGTGACAAATGCTGGGCCACGGCCCGTGAACTGTCTTGTCTGATGTCATTTCTGCCCGTGCTTTGGAAATGGAAGGCCAGGGAAAATGAGTTTTGTGGAAGGGGCTGGGGGATTTTTTCAGATACACTTTTGGATGCAGCCAAGTGTTTGCCCACCTTTCAGCCAGTCCTACTTGCATTTGGCTAAGATGTCCCAAGCCAAACTACTGTTTTCCCGTCACTCATTTCCTTCAACAGCCTCATGGCACTGTCTGAAGTTGGTCAATCTAGGTATGTGGGTATCCGTGGTGAGTGGACAAGAGGAAGAACTTTTGAAAGACAAGGAAAACATTGATAAGAGATTCCCTCGGGAAAGGCTGTGTATTGGCGTGGGAAGCATGCGGAGATCCGGTGGCCATATTGGGTTTCTGTTGTGTTGTTGTCGGTTGTACGATTTAACGGACAAGCATTATGAGAGTGAGCATGAGGGTCAGAGGTGATCTTGGACCCTTGGATCAGTGAGCCCATGGCTGCGATGGCATGGCGTAAGAGGTGATGGCATCGCAGTGGGCACATTCACACACTGTATCGTTGGACAAGCCATGGCATATTTGTTTAGGAAATCGAGGATTCGGTAAGGCTCATTTTTCTTTACCTGAAAAGCAGGGCTACAGGGAAGAGGCGGCAGGGGTGTGTGGGCTGCGTGTTGGGTTTCTGGATTCTCGTGTGCGTTTGTGTTTTAGAAAGTAGCTGCTGTTTAGGGGAGAGGTAGCAGAGTCACACAGAGAAAAGTGCCAAGAGAGCTTGCATCCTCTGCCCGACTCCACACAAACCAGAGCCAAATCGAGGCCATTGTGATGGTGGGAACCAGGAGTGTGTTCCGAGTTTGCGTGTGTTTGCAGGGTCCGATGACCTTGGGCCCGCCTCTGCTGGTTTTCCTGGTTTGGAAGCAGGAAGCGGGATTAGAAAAGAGAGCAGCAGCCAGTGCTCCCCATGGTGGCCATTAGTATGTTGGTGAAGTCTGTACTTAATGGATATGAAGCATCTGACGCGTTGTGCATTCAAAATGTGCCATCTCACACTCTTCACCATTCAGTGGCCACATAGCGAGTGTAGGTGTGTTTCAGGAGGATGGATGTTGTCAGTTGTTGAGGAGGAACCTTGCTTCCATGTCAACAGATGGAAGGCCAGGCACTACGAAGCTGGCAGTATGTTGAAGGAGATGATCAGGTTGAAATGTTCAGGTTCCAGTTGTCATCGATGTGGGCTGTTGTGAATGAGTGAGTGAGTGAGTGAGTGAGTGTGTTTTCCCAGGGCGGGGAGTTTGAGGGCTCTTAGTTTTCCATCTCTTCTGGCTGTCCAAGTGGCTCAGGTGTAGGTAATGTGATGTGTGAGCCCCAGATTGATGTAGGCTTAGCACGGTGTCAGTCAAGTACAAAATGAACATGACTTCTAGGACAAGGCTGTTGGCAAGTGGCTGAACTGACGGATTGTGGAGTCTGGTGAATCGGGAGAGGATTGAGCAAGTGAGGACGCTGAGAGGTCGAAGAGCTAGCCCTTTGGTGCGAGCACCAAGTGAGCTGCAGTGTGAGTGAGTAGCCGAGAAAGCAAGGGAAGGGTCAAAGAGTTGTATTCCCAGGAGGGATGTGTGAATGGATGTCCTCGGACGCTGAGCAGTTCCCGATCATAGATTCCAGGAACACGTATTGCCCAGTGGGGTCTCGTGTTGGCCAGTATTCATTGAAGGAAGAATCAGGAAGCAGGAGCAGAATGGCAGGAAGAAGAGAGGTGCTACTCTCTCGACAGCTTCTCAATGCTGCTGCAGCAGGTGGGTTGCTAAGTGCCAGCTGCAGAGACCTCAACTTCATTTGGCTGTAGAGCATTTGGCATAGCAGGAGTTCCAGCGGCCTCAGGGTGCTCTTGTGGCCATGGATAAGGAGGCAGGTGTCAAGCTGGCTTATGCACCGACCTGGATGTGGGAGATATCACAGTGTCCCTTGCGATCCAGAAACGTCCCGAGAACAAAATGCTAAGACCCACGATGTTCATGGTTTCCTTTTTCTCTTTCTTCCTTTTTAATAATGTGTAGGTCCAAACCTATTTTCCGAGCGAGACTCCAACCAGGCAGCTCACCAAGACAAACTGGAGGTAAGCCCTGACAGTGTAATTTTACCTGTGTGTGTGCGGGAGCTTTGTGATCCCTCCTTTTTTTGCAGAACAGACATGGCCCTGGTCATTTGTTTCCTCTAGAAATCTGTTTCTTTTCTGAGTCAACACCTCTCAGGGAGTACACCAGTGTAGCAGGGCATTTGGTTCCCCCCTTCGGATGTACATTGGAATCATTGGGCATAATGTTTTGAGAATCTACTTTCCTGAGTTTCTCAGTTTGTTCCTCAGCCACATCTGGAGTAAGCTGCCCACTTGTTCTTTGCCTTCTCGGGATAAGCGTGCTAGGTAGTCTACATCGGGGTTCTCCTGGCCTGTGTCTGTGCATTCTCCTTAGCCAGAATATTGCTGTGTTGACGAAACCTGCTTTCTGTTCTTTCACTACACAGTTGTGATCGCTAAAACCCATCTGATGTTTCTCTGGAGCACTTTCTCTGTATATCATGGATTTCTTTGCATTCTGTCCCTAACTATTTGTGTATGAGTTTTGCATTTTTTTCTTGTTAGTGATGTTGGATTTATGTGATTTTGTTACAGAGCAGCACCATAAGTACATCAGCAGTTCCCTGCGAGGGGAAAGAACCAGGTGCTGGCCAAGCAGCAACAACTTCGGCTCATCCACCCCCAGGGCCAACCGGTCCTGCGAATCCATTCCGGAGGGTAGGGCCTCCTCACGCTCGCCCCCCTGCAGGAACGCAGCCAGCCACCCGTGCTACCAAATTTTTGCCTACAGGTGCTCCTGACATAGGGCCACTACCACCGCGTGTAGGAGGTATGTGATTTGGTTTGTCAGGGCTTTTTCCCCCCACTTCCTTGAAAGCTACGAAGATGAAACACTAGTTTTGTACGTGACGGAGATGCTCACTTGACCGTGGCTCATCTAGTCACAAGAGGGTAAGCAAGAGCCAAAGATTTTGGCTCTAATGCCATGGGAATGAAGCGTGACTTTTCAGATTGGGAAGGGAGCCAGCCAGCCATAGACAGCCTTAATGTGAATCACCTGAATGAGGGGCAGTTGCATACAGATTGTAATACTTGAGAAAACCACTTGCTTCCTTTTTCCCTCTTACACTAACACGGGCATTATTTCACTGTCTATTAGTTGATAGAAACCAATTATGCTGGCTGCTACTGAAGATGATCCTGATTTCCCTTGTCCACAAAAGGACTCGGTGAAATGGTCTTTCGTGAGCAGCTGCTGTGCAGTCCTAGTCTATTTACTACCTAGTGAGTGTAAGGCTGCTTCGACCGTGTTTGGCCTCATTATTCCTGACTCTTTTGGCTTTTGTGGGTAACTTGAGATAAGCAACAAACAAAGAGAAAGCTGTGGGGTGGGTGGCGCTGGGGGAAATTGATTGCTTGACTCTTCTCCCCTACCATTCACAAAGAACCAGGTGACTAGAGAATGAACGGTCGTGTGACAAATGCTGGGCCACGGCCCGTGAACTGTCTTGTCTGATGTCATTTCTGCCCGTGCTTTGGAAATGGAAGGCCAAGGAAAATGAGTTTTGTGGAAGGGGCTGGGGGATTTTTTCAGATACACTTTTGGATGCAGCCAAGTGTTTGCCCACCTTTCAGCCAGTCCTACTTGCATTTGGCTAAGATGTCCCGAGCCAAACTACTGTTTTCCCGTCACTCATTTCCTTCAACAGCCTCATAGCACTGTCTGAAGTTGGTCAATCTAGGTATGTGGGTATCCGTGGTGAGGGGACAAGAGGAAGAACTTTTGAAAGACAAGGAAAACATTGATAAGAGATTCCCTCGGGAAAGGCTGTGTATTGGCGTGGGAAGCATGCGGAGATCCGGTGGCCATATTGGGCTTCTGTTGTGTTGTTGTCGGTTGTACGATTTAACGGACAAGCATTATGAGAGCGAGCATGAGGGTCAGAGGTGATCTTGGACCCTTGGATCAGTGAGCCCATGGCTGTGATGGCATGGCGTAAGAGGTGATGGCATCGCAGTGGGCACATTCACACACTGCATCATTGGAAAAGCCATGGCATATTTGTTTAGGAAATCGAGGATTCGGTAAGGCTCATTTTTCTTTACCTGAAAAGCAGGGCTACAGGGAAGAGGCGGCAGGGGTGTGTGGGCTGCGTGTTGGGTTTCTGGATTCTCGTGTGTGTTTGTGTTTTAGAAAGTAGCTGCTGTTTAGGGGAGAGGTAGCAGAGTCACACAGAGAAAAGAAGTGCCAAGAGAGCTTGCATCCTCTGCCCGACTCCACACAAACCAGAGCCAAATCGAGGCCGTTGTGATGGTGGGAACCAGGAGTGTGTTCCGAGTTTGCCGTGTGTTTGCAGGGTCCGATGACCTGGGGCCCGCCTCTGCTGGTTTTCCTGGTTTGGAAGCAGGAAGCGGGATTAGAAAAGAGAGCAGCAGCCAGTGCTCCCCATGGTGGCCATTAGTATGTTGGTGAAGTCTGTACTTAATGGATATGAAGCATCTGACGCGTTGTGCATTCAAAATGTGCCATCTCACACTCTTCACCATTCAGTGGCCACATAGCGAGTGTAGGTGTGTTTCAGGAGGATGGATGTTGTCAGTTGTTGAGGAGGAACCTTGCTTCCATGTCAATAGATGGAAGGCCAGGCACTACGAAGCTGGCAGTATGTTGAAGGAGATGATCAGGTTGAAATGTTCAGGTTCCAGTTGTCATCGATGTGGGCTGTTGTGAGTGAGTGAGTGAGTGAGTGTGTTTTCCCAGGGCAGGGAGTTTGAGGGCTCTTAGTTTTCCATCTCTTCTGGCTGTCCAAGTGGCTCAGGTGTAGGTAATGTGATGTGTGAGCCCCAGATTGATGTAGGCTTAGCACGGTGTCAGTCAAGTACAAAATGAACATGACTTCTAGGACAAGGCTGTTGGCAAGTGGCTGAACTGACGGATTGTGGAGTCTGGTGAATCAGGAGAGGACTGAGCAAGTGAGGACGCTGAGAGGTCGAAGAGCTAGCCCTTTGGTGCGAGCACCAAGTGAGCTGCAGTGTGAGTGAGTAGCCGAGAAAGCAAGGGAAGGGTCAAAGAGTTGTATTCCCAGGAGGGATGTGTGAATGGATGTCCTCGGACGCTGAGCAGTTCCCGATCATAGAGTCCAGGAACACGTATTGCCCAGTGGGGTCTCGTGTTGGCCAGTATTCATTGAAGGAAGAATCAGGAAGCAGGAGCAGAATGTCAGGAAGAAGAGAGGTGCTACTCACTCGACAGCTTCTCAATGCTGCTGCAGCAGGTGGGTTGCTAAGTGCCAGCTGCAGAGACCTCAACTTCATTTGGCTGTAGAGCATTTGGCATAGCAGGAGTTCCAGCGGCCTCAGGGTGCTCTTGTGGCCATGGATAAGGAGGCAGGTGTCAAGCTGGCTTATGCACCGACCTGGATGTGGGAGATATCACGGTGTCCCTTGCGATCCAGAAACGTCCCGAGAACAAAATGCTAAGACCCACGATGTTCATGGTTTCCTTTTTCTCTTTCTTCCTTTTTAATAATGTGTAGGTCCAAACCTATTTTCCGAGCGAGACTCCAACCAGGCAGCTCACCAAGACAAACTGGAGGTAAGCCCTGACAGTGTAATTTTACCCGTGTGTGTGCGGGAGCTTTGTGATCCCTCCTTTTTTTGCAGAACAGACATGCCCCTGGTCATTTGTTTCCTCTAGAAATCTGTTTCTTTTCTGAGTCAACACCTCTCAGGGAGTACACCAGTGTAGCAGGGCATTTGGTTCCCCCCTTCGGATGTACATTGGAATCATTGGGCATAATGTTTTGAGAATCTACTTTCCTGAGTTTCTCAGTTTGTTCCTCAGCCACATCTGGAGTAAGCTGCCCACTTGTTCTTTGCCTTCTCGGGATAAGCGTGCTAGGTAGTCTACATCGGGGTTCTCCTGGCCTGTGTCTGTGCATTCTCCTTAGCCAGAATATTGCTGTGTTGACGAAACCTGCTTTCTGTTCTTTCACTACACAGTTGTGATCGCTAAAACCCATCTGAAGTTTCTCTGGAGCACTTTCTCTGTATATCATGGATTTCTTTGCATTCTGTCCCTAACTATTTGTGTATGAATTTTGCATTTTTTTCTTGTTAGTGATGTTGGATTTATGTGATTTTGTTACAGAGCAGCACCATAAGTACATCAGCAGTTCCCTGCGAGGGGAAAGAACCAGGTGCTGGCCAAGCAGCAACAACTTCGGCTCATCCACCCCCAGGGCCAACCGGCCCTGCGAATCCATTCTGGAGGGTAGGGCCTCCTCACGCTCGCCCCCCTGCAGGAACGCAGCCAGCCACCCGTGCTACCATATTTTTGCCTACGGGTGCTCCTGACATAGGTCCACTACCACCGCGTGTAGGAGGTATGTGATTTGGTTTGTCAGGGCTTTTTCCCCCCACTTCCTTGAAAGCTACGAAGTTGAAACACTAGTTTTGTACGTGAAGGAGATGCTCACTTGACCGTGGCTCATCTAGTCACAAGAGGGTAAGCAAGAGCCAAAGATTTTGGCTCTAATGCCATGGGAATGAAGCGTGACTTTTCAGATTGGGAAGGGAGCCAGCCAGCCATAGACAGCCTTAATGTGAATCACCTGAATGAGGGGCAGTTGCATACAGATTGTAATACTTGAGAAAACCACTTGCTTCCTTTTTCCCTCTTACACTAACACGGGCATTATTTCACTGTCTATTAGTTGATAGAAACCAATTATGCTGGCTGCTACTGAAGATGATCCTGATTTCCCTTGTCCACAAAAGGACTCGGTGAAATGGTCTTTCGTGAGCAGCTGCTGTGCAGTCCTAGTCTATTTACTACCTAGTGAGTGTAAGGCTGCTTCGACCGTGTTTGGCCTCATTATTCCTGACTCTTTTGGCTTTTGTGGGTAACTTGAGATAAGCAACAAACAAAGAGAAAGCTGTGGGGTGGGTGGCGCTGGGGGAAATTGATTGCTTGACTCTTCTCCCCTACCATTCACAAAGAACCAGGTGACTGGAGAATGAACGGTCGTGTGACAAATGCTGGGCCACGGCCCGTGAACTGTCTTGTCTGATGTCATTTCTGCCCGTGCTTTGGAAATGGAAGGCCAGGGAAAATGAGTTTTGTGGAAGGGGCTGGGGGATTTTTTCAGATACACTTTTGGATGCAGCCAAGTGTTTGCCCACCTTTCAGCCAGTCCTACTTGCATTTGGCTAAGATGTCCCAAGCCAAACTACTGTTTTCCCGTCACTCATTTCCTTCAACAGCCTCATGGCACTGTCTGAAGTTGGTCAATCTAGGTATGTGGGTATCCGTGGTGAGTGGACAAGAGGAAGAACTTTTGAAAGACAAGGAAAACATTGATAAGAGATTCCCTCGGGAAAGGCTGTGTATTGGCGTGGGAAGCATGCGGAGATCCGGTGGCCATATTGGGTTTCTGTTGTGTTGTTGTCGGTTGTACGATTTAACGGACAAGCATTATGAGAGTGAGCATGAGGGTCAGAGGTGATCTTGGACCCTTGGATCAGTGAGCCCATGGCTGCGATGGCATGGCGTAAGAGGTGATGGCATCGCAGTGGGCACATTCACACACTGTATCGTTGGACAAGCCATGGCATATTTGTTTAGGAAATCGAGGATTCGGTAAGGCTCATTTTTCTTTACCTGAAAAGCAGGGCTACAGGGAAGAGGCGGCAGGGGTGTGTGGGCTGCGTGTTGGGTTTCTGGATTCTCGTGTGCGTTTGTGTTTTAGAAAGTAGCTGCTGTTTAGGGGAGAGGTAGCAGAGTCACACAGAGAAAAGTGCCAAGAGAGCTTGCATCCTCTGCCCGACTCCACACAAACCAGAGCCAAATCGAGGCCATTGTGATGGTGGGAACCAGGAGTGTGTTCCGAGTTTGCGTGTGTTTGCAGGGTCCGATGACCTTGGGCCCGCCTCTGCTGGTTTTCCTGGTTTGGAAGCAGGAAGCGGGATTAGAAAAGAGAGCAGCAGCCAGTGCTCCCCATGGTGGCCATTAGTATGTTGGTGAAGTCTGTACTTAATGGATATGAAGCATCTGACGCGTTGTGCATTCAAAATGTGCCATCTCACACTCTTCACCATTCAGTGGCCACATAGCGAGTGTAGGTGTGTTTCAGGAGGATGGATGTTGTCAGTTGTTGAGGAGGAACCTTGCTTCCATGTCAACAGATGGAAGGCCAGGCACTACGAAGCTGGCAGTATGTTGAAGGAGATGATCAGGTTGAAATGTTCAGGTTCCAGTTGTCATCGATGTGGGCTGTTGTGAATGAGTGAGTGAGTGAGTGAGTGAGTGTGTTTTCCCAGGGCGGGGAGTTTGAGGGCTCTTAGTTTTCCATCTCTTCTGGCTGTCCAAGTGGCTCAGGTGTAGGTAATGTGATGTGTGAGCCCCAGATTGATGTAGGCTTAGCACGGTGTCAGTCAAGTACAAAATGAACATGACTTCTAGGACAAGGCTGTTGGCAAGTGGCTGAACTGACGGATTGTGGAGTCTGGTGAATCGGGAGAGGACTGAGCAAGTGAGGACGCTGAGAGGTCGAAGAGCTAGCCCTTTGGTGCGAGCACCAAGTGAGCTGCAGTGTGAGTGAGTAGCCGAGAAAGCAAGGGAAGGGTCAAAGAGTTGTATTCCCAGGAGGGATGTGTGAATGGATGTCCTCGGACGCTGAGCAGTTCCCGATCATAGAGTCCAGGAACACGTATTGCCCAGTGGGGTCTCGTGTTGGCCAGTATTCATTGAAGGAAGAATCAGGAAGCAGGAGCAGAATGTCAGGAAGAAGAGAGGTGCTACTCTCTCGACAGCTTCTCAATGCTGCTGCAGCAGGTGGGTTGCTAAGTGCCAGCTGCAGAGACCTCAACTTCATTTGGCTGTAGAGCATTTGGCATAGCAGGAGTTCCAGCGGCCTCAGGGTGCTCTTGTGGCCATGGATAAGGAGGCAGGTGTCAAGCTGGCTTATGCACCGACCTGGATGTGGGAGATATCACAGTGTCCCTTGCGATCCAGAAACGTCCCGAGAACAAAATGCTAAGACCCACGATGTTCATGGTTTCCTTTTTCTCTTTCTTCCTTTTTAATAATGTGTAGGTCCAAACCTATTTTCCGAGCGAGACTCCAACCAGGCAGCTCACCAAGACAAACTGGAGGTAAGCCCTGACAGTGTAATTTTACCTGTGTGTGTGCGGGAGCTTTGTGATCCCTCCTTTTTTTGCAGAACAGACATGGCCCTGGTCATTTGTTTCCTCTAGAAATCTGTTTCTTTTCTGAGTCAACACCTCTCAGGGAGTACACCAGTGTAGCAGGGCATTTGGTTCCCCCCTTCGGATGTACATTGGAATCATTGGGCATAATGTTTTGAGAATCTACTTTCCTGAGTTTCTCAGTTTGTTCCTCAGCCACATCTGGAGTAAGCTGCCCACTTGTTCTTTGCCTTCTCGGGATAAGCGTGCTAGGTAGTCTACATCGGGGTTCTCCTGGCCTGTGTCTGTGCATTCTCCTTAGCCAGAATATTGCTGTGTTGACGAAACCTGCTTTCTGTTCTTTCACTACACAGTTGTGATCGCTAAAACCCATCTGATGTTTCTCTGGAGCACTTTCTCTGTATATCATGGATTTCTTTGCATTCTGTCCCTAACTATTTGTGTATGAGTTTTGCATTTTTTTCTTGTTAGTGATGTTGGATTTATGTGATTTTGTTACAGAGCAGCACCATAAGTACATCAGCAGTTCCCTGCGAGGGGAAAGAACCAGGTGCTGGCCAAGCAGCAACAACTTCGGCTCATCCACCCCCAGGGCCAACCGGTCCTGCGAATCCATTCCGGAGGGTAGGGCCTCCTCACGCTCGCCCCCCTGCAGGAACGCAGCCAGCCACCCGTGCTACCAAATTTTTGCCTACAGGTGCTCCTGACATAGGGCCACTACCACCGCGTGTAGGAGGTATGTGATTTGGTTTGTCAGGGCTTTTTCCCCCCACTTCCTTGAAAGCTACGAAGGTGAAACACTAGTTTTGTACGTGACGGAGATGCTCACTTGACCGTGGCTCATCTAGTCACAAGAGGGTAAGCAAGAGCCAAAGATTTTGGCTCTAATGCCATGGGAATGAAGCGTGACTTTTCAGATTGGGAAGGGAGCCAGCCAGCCATAGACAGCCTTAATGTGAATCACCTGAATGAGGGGCAGTTGCATACAGATTGTAATACTTGAGAAAACCACTTGCTTCCTTTTTCCCTCTTACACTAACACGGGCATTATTTCACTGTCTATTAGTTGATAGAAACCAATTATGCTGGCTGCTACTGAAGATGATCCTGATTTCCCTTGTCCACAAAAGGACTCGGTGAAATGGTCTTTCGTGAGCAGCTGCTGTGCAGTCCTAGTCTATTTACTACCTAGTGAGTGTAAGGCTGCTTCGACCGTGTTTGGCCTCATTATTCCTGACTCTTTTGGCTTTTGTGGGTAACTTGAGATAAGCAACAAACAAAGAGAAAGCTGTGGGGTGGGTGGCGCTGGGGGAAATTGATTGCTTGACTCTTCTCCCCTACCATTCACAAAGAACCAGGTGACTAGAGAATGAACGGTCGTGTGACAAATGCTGGGCCACGGCCCGTGAACTGTCTTGTCTGATGTCATTTCTGCCCGTGCTTTGGAAATGGAAGGCCAAGGAAAATGAGTTTTGTGGAAGGGGCTGGGGGATTTTTTCAGATACACTTTTGGATGCAGCCAAGTGTTTGCCCACCTTTCAGCCAGTCCTACTTGCATTTGGCTAAGATGTCCCGAGCCAAACTACTGTTTTCCCGTCACTCATTTCCTTCAACAGCCTCATAGCACTGTCTGAAGTTGGTCAATCTAGGTATGTGGGTATCCGTGGTGAGGGGACAAGAGGAAGAACTTTTGAAAGACAAGGAAAACATTGATAAGAGATTCCCTCGGGAAAGGCTGTGTATTGGCGTGGGAAGCATGCGGAGATCCGGTGGCCATATTGGGCTTCTGTTGTGTTGTTGTCGGTTGTACGATTTAACGGACAAGCATTATGAGAGCGAGCATGAGGGTCAGAGGTGATCTTGGACCCTTGGATCAGTGAGCCCATGGCTGTGATGGCATGGCGTAAGAGGTGATGGCATCGCAGTGGGCACATTCACACACTGCATCATTGGAAAAGCCATGGCATATTTGTTTAGGAAATCGAGGATTCGGTAAGGCTCATTTTTCTTTACCTGAAAAGCAGGGCTACAGGGAAGAGGCGGCAGGGGTGTGTGGGCTGCGTGTTGGGTTTCTGGATTCTCGTGTGTGTTTGTGTTTTAGAAAGTAGCTGCTGTTTAGGGGAGAGGTAGCAGAGTCACACAGAGAAAAGAAGTGCCAAGAGAGCTTGCATCCTCTGCCCGACTCCACACAAACCAGAGCCAAATCGAGGCCGTTGTGATGGTGGGAACCAGGAGTGTGTTCCGAGTTTGCCGTGTGTTTGCAGGGTCCGATGACCTGGGGCCCGCCTCTGCTGGTTTTCCTGGTTTGGAAGCAGGAAGCGGGATTAGAAAAGAGAGCAGCAGCCAGTGCTCCCCATGGTGGCCATTAGTATGTTGGTGAAGTCTGTACTTAATGGATATGAAGCATCTGACGCGTTGTGCATTCAAAATGTGCCATCTCACACTCTTCACCATTCAGTGGCCACATAGCGAGTGTAGGTGTGTTTCAGGAGGATGGATGTTGTCAGTTGTTGAGGAGGAACCTTGCTTCCATGTCAATAGATGGAAGGCCAGGCACTACGAAGCTGGCAGTATGTTGAAGGAGATGATCAGGTTGAAATGTTCAGGTTCCAGTTGTCATCGATGTGGGCTGTTGTGAGTGAGTGAGTGAGTGAGTGTGTTTTCCCAGGGCAGGGAGTTTGAGGGCTCTTAGTTTTCCATCTCTTCTGGCTGTCCAAGTGGCTCAGGTGTAGGTAATGTGATGTGTGAGCCCCAGATTGATGTAGGCTTAGCACGGTGTCAGTCAAGTACAAAATGAACATGACTTCTAGGACAAGGCTGTTGGCAAGTGGCTGAACTGACGGATTGTGGAGTCTGGTGAATCGGGAGAGGACTGAGCAAGTGAGGACGCTGAGAGGTCGAAGAGCTAGCCCTTTGGTGCGAGCACCAAGTGAGCTGCAGTGTGAGTGAGTAGCCGAGAAAGCAAGGGAAGGGTCAAAGAGTTGTATTCCCAGGAGGGATGTGTGAATGGATGTCCTCGGACGCTGAGCAGTTCCCGATCATAGAGTCCAGGAACACGTATTGCCCAGTGGGGTCTCGTGTTGGCCAGTATTCATTGAAGGAAGAATCAGGAAGCAGGAGCAGAATGTCAGGAAGAAGAGAGGTGCTACTCACTCGACAGCTTCTCAATGCTGCTGCAGCAGGTGGGTTGCTAAGTGCCAGCTGCAGAGACCTCAACTTCATTTGGCTGTAGAGCATTTGGCATAGCAGGAGTTCCAGCGGCCTCAGGGTGCTCTTGTGGCCATGGATAAGGAGGCAGGTGTCAAGCTGGCTTATGCACCGACCTGGATGTGGGAGATATCACGGTGTCCCTTGCGATCCAGAAACGTCCCGAGAACAAAATGCTAAGACCCACGATGTTCATGGTTTCCTTTTTCTCTTTCTTCCTTTTTAATAATGTGTAGGTCCAAACCTATTTTCCGAGCGAGACTCCAACCAGGCAGCTCACCAAGACAAACTGGAGGTAAGCCCTGACAGTGTAATTTTACCCGTGTGTGTGCGGGAGCTTTGTGATCCCTCCTTTTTTTGCAGAACAGACATGCCCCTGGTCATTTGTTTCCTCTAGAAATCTGTTTCTTTTCTGAGTCAACACCTCTCAGGGAGTACACCAGTGTAGCAGGGCATTTGGTTCCCCCCTTCGGATGTACATTGGAATCATTGGGCATAATGTTTTGAGAATCTACTTTCCTGAGTTTCTCAGTTTGTTCCTCAGCCACATCTGGAGTAAGCTGCCCACTTGTTCTTTGCCTTCTCGGGATAAGCGTGCTAGGTAGTCTACATCGGGGTTCTCCTGGCCTGTGTCTGTGCATTCTCCTTAGCCAGAATATTGCTGTGTTGACGAAACCTGCTTTCTGTTCTTTCACTACACAGTTGTGATCGCTAAAACCCATCTGAAGTTTCTCTGGAGCACTTTCTCTGTATATCATGGATTTCTTTGCATTCTGTCCCTAACTATTTGTGTATGAATTTTGCATTTTTTTCTTGTTAGTGATGTTGGATTTATGTGATTTTGTTACAGAGCAGCACCATAAGTACATCAGCAGTTCCCTGCGAGGGGAAAGAACCAGGTGCTGGCCAAGCAGCAACAACTTCGGCTCATCCACCCCCAGGGCCAACCGGCCCTGCGAATCCATTCTGGAGGGTAGGGCCTCCTCACGCTCGCCCCCCTGCAGGAACGCAGCCAGCCACCCGTGCTACCATATTTTTGCCTACGGGTGCTCCTGACATAGGTCCACTACCACCGCGTGTAGGAGGTATGTGATTTGGTTTGTCAGGGCTTTTTCCCCCCACTTCCTTGAAAGCTACGAAGTTGAAACACTAGTTTTGTACGTGAAGGAGATGCTCACTTGACCGTGGCTCATCTAGTCACAAGAGGGTAAGCAAGAGCCAAAGATTTTGGCTCTAATGCCATGGGAATGAAGCGTGACTTTTCAGATTGGGAAGGGAGCCAGCCAGCCATAGACAGCCTTAATGTGAATCACCTGAATGAGGGGCAGTTGCATACAGATTGTAATACTTGAGAAAACCACTTGCTTCCTTTTTCCCTCTTACACTAACACGGGCATTATTTCACTGTCTATTAGTTGATAGAAACCAATTATGCTGGCTGCTACTGAAGATGATCCTGATTTCCCTTGTCCACAAAAGGACTCGGTGAAATGGTCTTTCGTGAGCAGCTGCTGTGCAGTCCTAGTCTATTTACTACCTAGTGAGTGTAAGGCTGCTTCGATCGTGTTTGGCCTCATTATTCCTGACTCTTTTGGCTTTTGTGGGTAACTTGAGATAAGCAACAAACAAAGAGAAAGCTGTGGGGTGGGTGGCGCTGGGGGAAATTGATTGCTTGACTCTTCTCCCCTACCATTCACAAAGAACCAGGTGACTGGAGAATGAACGGTCGTGTGACAAATGCTGGGCCACGGCCCGTGAACTGTCTTATCTGATGTCATTTCTGCCCGTGCTTTGGAAATGGAAGGCCAAGGAAAATGAGTTTTGTGGAAGGGGCTGGGGGATTTTTTCAGATACACTTTTGGATGCAGCCAAGTGTTTGCCCACCTTTCAGCCAGTCCTACTTGCATTTGGCTAAGATGTCCCGAGCCAAACTACTGTTTTCCCGTCACTCATTTCCTTCAACAGCCTCATGGCACTGTCTGAAGTTGGTCAATCTAGGTATGTGGGTATCCGTGGTGAGTGGACAAGAGGAAGAACTTTTGAAAGACAAGGAAAACATTGATAAGAGATTCCCTCGGGAAAGGCTGTGTATTGGCGTGGGAAGCATGCGGAGATCCCGTGGCCATATTGGGTTTCTGTTGTGTTGTTGTCGGTTGTACGATTTAACGGACAAGCATTATGAGAGTGAGCATGAGGGTCAGAGGTGATCTTGGACCCTTGGATCAGTGAGCCCATGGCTGCGATGGCATGGCGTAAGAGGTGATGGCATCGCAGTGGGCACATTCACACACTGTATCGTTGGACAAGCCATGGCATATTTGTTTAGGAAATCGAGGATTCGGTAAGGCTCATTTTTCTTTACCTGAAAAGCAGGGCTACAGGGAAGAGGCGGCAGGGGTGTGTGGGCTGCGTGTTGGGTTTCTGGATTCTCGTGTGCGTTTGTGTTTTAGAAAGTAGCTGCTGTTTAGGGGAGAGGTAGCAGAGTCACACAGAGAAAAGAAGTGCCAAGAGAGCTTGCATCCTCTGCCCGACTCCACACAAACCAGAGCCAAATCGAGGCCGTTGTGATGGTGGGAACCAGGAGTGTGTTCCGAGTTTGCGTGTGTTTGCAGGGTCCGATGACCTTGGGCCCGCCTCTGCTGGTTTTCCTGGTTTGGAAGCAGGAAGCGGGATTAGAAAAGAGAGCAGCAGCCAGTGCTCCCCATGGTGGCCATTAGTATGTTGGTGAAGTCTGTACTTAATGGATATGAAGCATCTGACGCGTTGTGCATTCAAAATGTGCCATCTCACACTCTTCACCATTCAGTGGCCACATAGCGAGTGTAGGTGTGTTTCAGGAGGATGGATGTTGTCAGTTGTTGAGGAGGAACCTTGCTTCCATGTCAACAGATGGAAGGCCAGGCACTACGAAGCTGGCAGTATGTTGAAGGAGATGATCAGGTTGAAATGTTCAGGTTCCAGTTGTCATCGATGTGGGCTGTTGTGAATGAGTGAGTGAGTGAGTGAGTGAGTGTGTTTTCCCAGGGCGGGGAGTTTGAGGGCTCTTAGTTTTCCATCTCTTCTGGCTGTCCAAGTGGCTCAGGTGTAGGTAATGTGATGTGTGAGCCCCAGATTGATGTAGGCTTAGCACGGTGTCAGTCAAGTACAAAATGAACATGACTTCTAGGACAAGGCTGTTGGCAAGTGGCTGAACTGACGGATTGTGGAGTCTGGTGAATCGGGAGAGGATTGAGCAAGTGAGGACGCTGAGAGGTCGAAGAGCTAGCCCTTTGGTGCGAGCACCAAGTGAGCTGCAGTGTGAGTGAGTAGCCGAGAAAGCAAGGGAAGGGTCAAAGAGTTGTATTCCCAGGAGGGATGTGTGAATGGATGTCCTCGGACGCTGAGCAGTTCCCGATCATAGAGTCCAGGAACACGTATTGCCCAGTGGGGTCTCGTGTTGGCCAGTATTCATTGAAGGAAGAATCAGGAAGCAGGAGCAGAATGGCAGGAAGAAGAGAGGTGCTACTCTCTCGACAGCTTCTCAATGCTGCTGCAGCAGGTGGGTTGCTAAGTGCCAGCTGCAGAGACCTCAACTTCATTTGGCTGTAGAGCATTTGGCATAGCAGGAGTTCCAGCGGCCTCAGGGTGCTCTTGTGGCCATGGATAAGGAGGCAGGTGTCAAGCTGGCTTATGCACCGACCTGGATGTGGGAGATATCACGGTGTCCCTTGCGATCCAGAAACGTCCCGAGAACAAAATGCTAAGACCCACGATGTTCATGGTTTCCTTTTTCTCTTTCTTCCTTTTTAATAATGTGTAGGTCCAAACCTATTTTCCGAGCGAGACTCCAACCAGGCAGCTCACCAAGACAAACTGGAGGTAAGCCCTGACAGTGTAATTTTACCCGTGTGTGTGCGGGAGCTTTGTGATCCCTCCTTTTTTTGCAGAACAGACATGCCCCTGGTCATTTGTTTCCTCTAGAAATCTGTTTCTTTTCTGAGTCAACACCTCTCAGGGAGTACACCAGTGTAGCAGGGCATTTGGTTCCCCCCTTCGGATGTACATTGGAATCATTGGGCGTAATGTTTTGAGAATCTACTTTCCTGAGTTTCTCAGTTTGTTCCTCAGCCACATCTGGAGTAAGCTGCCCACTTGTTCTTTGCCTTCTCGGGATAAGCGTGCTAGGTAGTCTACATCGGGGTTCTCCTGGCCTGTGTCTGTGCATTCTCCTTAGCCAGAATATTGCTGTGTTGACGAAACCTGCTTTCTGTTCTTTCACTACACAGTTGTGATCGCTAAAACCCATCTGAAGTTTCTCTGGAGCACTTTCTCTGTATATCATGGATTTCTTTGCATTCTGTCCCTAACTATTTGTGTATGAATTTTGCATTTTTTTCTTGTTAGTGATGTCGGATTTATGTGATTTTGTTACAGAGCAGCACCATAAGTACATCAGCAGTTCCCTGCGAGGGGAAAGAACCAGGTGCTGGCCAAGCAGCAACAACTTCGGCTCATCCACCCCCAGGGCCAACCGGCCCTGCGAATCCATTCTGGAGGGTAGGGCCTCCTCACGCTCGCCCCCCTGCAGGAACGCAGCCAGCCACCCGTGCTACCATATTTTTGCCTACGGGTGCTCCTGACATAGGTCCACTACCACCGCGTGTAGGAGGTATGTGATTTGGTTTGTCAGGGCTTTTTCCCCCCACTTCCTTGAAAGCTACGAAGTTGAAACACTAGTTTTGTACGTGAAGGAGATGCTCACTTGACCGTGGCTCATCTAGTCACAAGAGGGTAAGCAAGAGCCAAAGATTTTGGCTCTAATGCCATGGGAATGAAGCGTGACTTTTCAGATTGGGAAGGGAGCCAGCCAGCCATAGACAGCCTTAATGTGAATCACCTGAATGAGGGGCAGTTGCATACAGATTGTAATACTTGAGAAAACCACTTGCTTCCTTTTTCCCTCTTACACTAACACGGGCATTATTTCACTGTCTATTAGTTGATAGAAACCAATTATGCTGGCTGCTACTGAAGATGATCCTGATTTCCCTTGTCCACAAAAGGACTCGGTGAAATGGTCTTTCGTGAGCAGCTGCTGTGCAGTCCTAGTCTATTTACTACCTAGTGAGTGTAAGGCTGCTTCGATCGTGTTTGGCCTCATTATTCCTGACTCTTTTGGCTTTTGTGGGTAACTTGAGATAAGCAACAAACAAAGAGAAAGCTGTGGGGTGGGTGGCGCTGGGGGAAATTGATTGCTTGACTCTTCTCCCCTACCATTCACAAAGAACCAGGTGACTGGAGAATGAACGGTCGTGTGACAAATGCTGGGCCACGGCCCGTGAACTGTCTTATCTGATGTCATTTCTGCCCGTGCTTTGGAAATGGAAGGCCAAGGAAAATGAGTTTTGTGGAAGGGGCTGGGGGATTTTTTCAGATACACTTTTGGATGCAGCCAAGTGTTTGCCCACCTTTCAGCCAGTCCTACTTGCATTTGGCTAAGATGTCCCGAGCCAAACTACTGTTTTCCCGTCACTCATTTCCTTCAACAGCCTCATGGCACTGTCTGAAGTTGGTCAATCTAGGTATGTGGGTATCCGTGGTGAGTGGACAAGAGGAAGAACTTTTGAAAGACAAGGAAAACATTGATAAGAGATTCCCTCGGGAAAGGCTGTGTATTGGCGTGGGAAGCATGCGGAGATCCCGTGGCCATATTGGGTTTCTGTTGTGTTGTTGTCGGTTGTACGATTTAACGGACAAGCATTATGAGAGTGAGCATGAGGGTCAGAGGTGATCTTGGACCCTTGGATCAGTGAGCCCATGGCTGCGATGGCATGGCGTAAGAGGTGATGGCATCGCAGTGGGCACATTCACACACTGTATCGTTGGACAAGCCATGGCATATTTGTTTAGGAAATCGAGGATTCGGTAAGGCTCATTTTTCTTTACCTGAAAAGCAGGGCTACAGGGAAGAGGCGGCAGGGGTGTGTGGGCTGCGTGTTGGGTTTCTGGATTCTCGTGTGCGTTTGTGTTTTAGAAAGTAGCTGCTGTTTAGGGGAGAGGTAGCAGAGTCACACAGAGAAAAGAAGTGCCAAGAGAGCTTGCATCCTCTGCCCGACTCCACACAAACCAGAGCCAAATCGAGGCCGTTGTGATGGTGGGAACCAGGAGTGTGTTCCGAGTTTGCGTGTGTTTGCAGGGTCCGATGACCTTGGGCCCGCCTCTGCTGGTTTTCCTGGTTTGGAAGCAGGAAGCGGGATTAGAAAAGAGAGCAGCAGCCAGTGCTCCCCATGGTGGCCATTAGTATGTTGGTGAAGTCTGTACTTAATGGATATGAAGCATCTGACGCGTTGTGCATTCAAAATGTGCCATCTCACACTCTTCACCATTCAGTGGCCACATAGCGAGTGTAGGTGTGTTTCAGGAGGATGGATGTTGTCAGTTGTTGAGGAGGAACCTTGCTTCCATGTCAACAGATGGAAGGCCAGGCACTACGAAGCTGGCAGTATGTTGAAGGAGATGATCAGGTTGAAATGTTCAGGTTCCAGTTGTCATCGATGTGGGCTGTTGTGAATGAGTGAGTGAGTGAGTGAGTGAGTGAGTGAGTGTGTTTTCCCAGGGCGGGGAGTTTGAGGGCTCTTAGTTTTCCATCTCTTCTGGCTGTCCAAGTGGCTCAGGTGTAGGTAATGTGATGTGTGAGCCCCAGATTGATGTAGGCTTAGCACGGTGTCAGTCAAGTACAAAATGAACATGACTTCTAGGACAAGGCTGTTGGCAAGTGGCTGAACTGACGGATTGTGGAGTCTGGTGAATCGGGAGAGGATTGAGCAAGTGAGGACGCTGAGAGGTCGAAGAGCTAGCCCTTTGGTGCGAGCACCAAGTGAGCTGCAGTGTGAGTGAGTAGCCGAGAAAGCAAGGGAAGGGTCAAAGAGTTGTATTCCCAGGAGGGATGTGTGAATGGATGTCCTCGGACGCTGAGCAGTTCCCGATCATAGAGTCCAGGAACACGTATTGCCCAGTGGGGTCTCGTGTTGGCCAGTATTCATTGAAGGAAGAATCAGGAAGCAGGAGCAGAATGTCAGGAAGAGAGGTGCTACTCTCTCGACAGCTTCTCAATGCTGCTGCAGCAGGTGGGTTGCTAAGTGCCAGCTGCAGAGACCTCAACTTCATTTGGCTGTAGAGCATTTGGCATAGCAGGAGTTCCAGCGGCCTCAGGGTGCTCTTGTGGCCATGGATAAGGAGGCAGGTGTCAAGCTGGCTTATGCACCGACCTGGATGTGGGAGATATCACGGTGTCCCTTGCGATCCAGAAACGTCCCGAGAACAAAATGCTAAGACCCACGATGTTCATGGTTTCCTTTTTCTCTTTCTTCCTTTTTAATAATGTGTAGGTCCAAACCTATTTTCCGAGCGAGACTCCAACCAGGCAGCTCACCAAGACAAACTGGAGGTAAGCCCTGACAGTGTAATTTTACCCGTGTGTGTGCGGGAGCTTTGTGATCCCTCCTTTTTTTGCAGAACAGACATGGCCCTGGTCATTTGTTTCCTCTAGAAATCTGTTTCTTTTCTGAGTCAACACCTCTCAGGGAGTACACCAGTGTAGCAGGGCATTTGGTTCCCCCCTTCGGATGTACATTGGAATCATTGGGCGTAATGTTTTGAGAATCTACTTTCCTGAGTTTCTCAGTTTGTTCCTCAGCCACATCTGGAGTAAGCTGCCCACTTGTTCTTTGCCTTCTCGGGATAAGCGTGCTAGGTAGTCTACATCGGGGTTCTCCTGGCCTGTGTCTGTGCATTCTCCTTAGCCAGAATATTGCTGTGTTGACGAAACCTGCTTTCTGTTCTTTCACTACACAGTTGTGATCGCTAAAACCCATCTGAAGTTTCTCTGGAGCACTTTCTCTGTATATCATGGATTTCTTTGCATTCTGTCCCTAACTATTTGTGTATGAATTTTGCATTTTTTTCTTGTTAGTGATGTCGGATTTATGTGATTTTGTTACAGAGCAGCACCATAAGTACATCAGCAGTTCCCTGCGAGGGGAAAGAACCAGGTGCTGGCCAAGCAGCAACAACTTCGGCTCATCCACCCCCAGGGCCAACCGGCCCTGCGAATCCATTCTGGAGGGTAGGGCCTCCTCACGCTCGCCCCCCTGCAGGAACGCAGCCAGCCACCCGTGCTACCATATTTTTGCCTACGGGTGCTCCTGACATAGGTCCACTACCACCGCGTGTAGGAGGTATGTGATTTGGTTTGTCAGGGCTTTTTCCCCCCACTTCCTTGAAAGCTACGAAGTTGAAACACTAGTTTTGTACGTGAAGGAGATGCTCACTTGACCGTGGCTCATCTAGTCACAAGAGGGTAAGCAAGAGCCAAAGATTTTGGCTCTAATGCCATGGGAATGAAGCGTGACTTTTCAGATTGGGAAGGGAGCCAGCCAGCCATAGACAGCCTTAATGTGAATCACCTGAATGAGGGGCAGTTGCATACAGATTGTAATACTTGAGAAAACCACTTGCTTCCTTTTTCCCTCTTACACTAACACGGGCATTATTTCACTGTCTATTAGTTGATAGAAACCAATTATGCTGGCTGCTACTGAAGATGATCCTGATTTCCCTTGTCCACAAAAGGACTCGGTGAAATGGTCTTTCGTGAGCAGCTGCTGTGCAGTCCTAGTCTATTTACTACCTAGTGAGTGTAAGGCTGCTTCGATCGTGTTTGGCCTCATTATTCCTGACTCTTTTGGCTTTTGTGGGTAACTTGAGATAAGCAACAAACAAAGAGAAAGCTGTGGGGTGGGTGGCGCTGGGGGAAATTGATTGCTTGACTCTTCTCCCCTACCATTCACAAAGAACCAGGTGACTGGAGAATGAACGGTCGTGTGACAAATGCTGGGCCACGGCCCGTGAACTGTCTTATCTGATGTCATTTCTGCCCGTGCTTTGGAAATGGAAGGCCAAGGAAAATGAGTTTTGTGGAAGGGGCTGGGGGATTTTTTCAGATACACTTTTGGATGCAGCCAAGTGTTTGCCCACCTTTCAGCCAGTCCTACTTGCATTTGGCTAAGATGTCCCGAGCCAAACTACTGTTTTCCCGTCACTCATTTCCTTCAACAGCCTCATGGCACTGTCTGAAGTTGGTCAATCTAGGTATGTGGGTATCCGTGGTGAGTGGACAAGAGGAAGAACTTTTGAAAGACAAGGAAAACATTGATAAGAGATTCCCTCGGGAAAGGCTGTGTATTGGCGTGGGAAGCATGCGGAGATCCCGTGGCCATATTGGGTTTCTGTTGTGTTGTTGTCGGTTGTACGATTTAACGGACAAGCATTATGAGAGTGAGCATGAGGGTCAGAGGTGATCTTGGACCCTTGGATCAGTGAGCCCATGGCTGCGATGGCATGGCGTAAGAGGTGATGGCATCGCAGTGGGCACATTCACACACTGTATCGTTGGACAAGCCATGGCATATTTGTTTAGGAAATCGAGGATTCGGTAAGGCTCATTTTTCTTTACCTGAAAAGCAGGGCTACAGGGAAGAGGCGGCAGGGGTGTGTGGGCTGCGTGTTGGGTTTCTGGATTCTCGTGTGCGTTTGTGTTTTAGAAAGTAGCTGCTGTTTAGGGGAGAGGTAGCAGAGTCACACAGAGAAAAGAAGTGCCAAGAGAGCTTGCATCCTCTGCCCGACTCCACACAAACCAGAGCCAAATCGAGGCCGTTGTGATGGTGGGAACCAGGAGTGTGTTCCGAGTTTGCGTGTGTTTGCAGGGTCCGATGACCTTGGGCCCGCCTCTGCTGGTTTTCCTGGTTTGGAAGCAGGAAGCGGGATTAGAAAAGAGAGCAGCAGCCAGTGCTCCCCATGGTGGCCATTAGTATGTTGGTGAAGTCTGTACTTAATGGATATGAAGCATCTGACGCGTTGTGCATTCAAAATGTGCCATCTCACACTCTTCACCATTCAGTGGCCACATAGCGAGTGTAGGTGTGTTTCAGGAGGATGGATGTTGTCAGTTGTTGAGGAGGAACCTTGCTTCCATGTCAACAGATGGAAGGCCAGGCACTACGAAGCTGGCAGTATGTTGAAGGAGATGATCAGGTTGAAATGTTCAGGTTCCAGTTGTCATCGATGTGGGCTGTTGTGAATGAGTGAGTGAGTGAGTGAGTGAGTGTGTTTTCCCAGGGCGGGGAGTTTGAGGGCTCTTAGTTTTCCATCTCTTCTGGCTGTCCAAGTGGCTCAGGTGTAGGTAATGTGATGTGTGAGCCCCAGATTGATGTAGGCTTAGCACGGTGTCAGTCAAGTACAAAATGAACATGACTTCTAGGACAAGGCTGTTGGCAAGTGGCTGAACTGACGGATTGTGGAGTCTGGTGAATCGGGAGAGGATTGAGCAAGTGAGGACGCTGAGAGGTCGAAGAGCTAGCCCTTTGGTGCGAGCACCAAGTGAGCTGCAGTGTGAGTGAGTAGCCGAGAAAGCAAGGGAAGGGTCAAAGAGTTGTATTCCCAGGAGGGATGTGTGAATGGATGTCCTCGGACGCTGAGCAGTTCCCGATCATAGAGTCCAGGAACACGTATTGCCCAGTGGGGTCTCGTGTTGGCCAGTATTCATTGAAGGAAGAATCAGGAAGCAGGAGCAGAATGTCAGGAAGAAGAGAGGTGCTACTCTCTCGACAGCTTCTCAATGCTGCTGCAGCAGGTGGGTTGCTAAGTGCCAGCTGCAGAGACCTCAACTTCATTTGGCTGTAGAGCATTTGGCATAGCAGGAGTTCCAGCGGCCTCAGGGTGCTCTTGTGGCCATGGATAAGGAGGCAGGTGTCAAGCTGGCTTATGCACCGACCTGGATGTGGGAGATATCACGGTGTCCCTTGCGATCCAGAAACGTCCCGAGAACAAAATGCTAAGACCCACGATGTTCATGGTTTCCTTTTTCTCTTTCTTCCTTTTTAATAATGTGTAGGTCCAAACCTATTTTCCGAGCGAGACTCCAACCAGGCAGCTCACCAAGACAAACTGGAGGTAAGCCCTGACAGTGTAATTTTACCCGTGTGTGTGCGGGAGCTTTGTGATCCCTCCTTTTTTTGCAGAACAGACATGGCCCTGGTCATTTGTTTCCTCTAGAAATCTGTTTCTTTTCTGAGTCAACACCTCTCAGGGAGTACACCAGTGTAGCAGGGCATTTGGTTCCCCCCTTCGGATGTACATTGGAATCATTGGGCGTAATGTTTTGAGAATCTACTTTCCTGAGTTTCTCAGTTTGTTCCTCAGCCACATCTGGAGTAAGCTGCCCACTTGTTCTTTGCCTTCTCGGGATAAGCGTGCTAGGTAGTCTACATCGGGGTTCTCCTGGCCTGTGTCTGTGCATTCTCCTTAGCCAGAATATTGCTGTGTTGACGAAACCTGCTTTCTGTTCTTTCACTACACAGTTGTGATCGCTAAAACCCATCTGATGTTTCTCTGGAGCACTTTCTCTGTATATCATGGATTTCTTTGCATTCTGTCCCTAACTATTTGTGTATGAGTTTTGCATTTTTTTCTTGTTAGTGATGTCGGATTTATGTGATTTTGTTACAGAGCAGCACCATAAGTGCAGTTCCCTGCGAGGGGAAAGAACCAGGTGCTGGCCAAGCAGCAACAACTTCGGCTCATCCACCCCCAGGGCCAACCGGCCCTGCGAATCCATTCCGGAGGGTAGGGCCTCCTCACGCTCGCCCCCCTGCAGGATCGCAGCCAGCCACCCGTGCTACCAAATTTTTGCCTACGGGTGCTCCTGACATAGGTCCACTACCACCGCGTGTAGGAGGTATGTGATTTGGTTTGTCAGGGCTTTTTTCCCCCCACTTCCTTGAAAGCTACGAAGGTGAAACACTAGTTTTGTACGTGAAGGAGATGCTCACTTGACCGTGGCTCATCTAGTCACAAGAGGGTAAGCAAGAGCCAAAGATTTTGGCTCTAATGCCATGGGAATGAAGCGTGACTTTTCAGATTGGGAAGGGAGCCAGCCAGCCATAGACAGCCTTAATGTGAATCACCTGAATGAGGGGCAGTTGCATACAGATTGTAATACTTGAGAAAACCACTTGCTTCCTTTTTCCCTCTTACACTAACACGGGCATTATTTCACTGTCTATTAGTTGATAGAAACCAATTATGCTGGCTGCTACTGAAGATGATCCTGATTTCCCTTGTCCACAAAAGGACTCGGTGAAATGGTCTTTCGTGAGCAGCTGCTGTGCAGTCCTAGTCTATTTACTACCTAGTGAGTGTAAGGCTGCTTCGATCGTGTTTGGCCTCATTATTCCTGACTCTTTTGGCTTTTGTGGGTAACTTGAGATAAGCAACAAAGAGAAAGCTGTGGGGTGGGTGGCGCTGGGGGAAATTGATTGCTTGACTCTTCTCCCCTACCATTCACAAAGAATCAGGTGACTGGAGAATGAACGGTCGTGTGACAAATGCTGAGCCACGGCCCGTGAACTGTCTTGTCTGATGTCATTTCTGCCCGTGCTTTGGAAATGGAAGGCCAAGGAAAATGAGTTTTGTGGAAGGGGCTGGGGGATTTTTTCAGATACACTTTTGGATGCAGCCAAGTGTTTGCCCACCTTTCAGCCAGTCCTACTTGCATTTGGCTAAGATGTCCCGAGCCAAACTACTGTTTTCCCGTCACTCATTTCCTTCAACAGCCTCATAGCACTGTCTGAAGTTGGTCAATCTAGGTATGTGGGTATCCGTGGTGAGGGGACAAGAGGAAGAACTTTTGAAAGACAAGGAAAACATTGATAAGAGATTCCCTCGGGAAAGGCTGTGTATTGGCGTGGGAAGCATGTGGAGATCCGGTGGCCATATTGGGCTTCTGTTGTGTTGTTGTCGGTTGTACGATTTAACGGACAAGCATTATGAGAGTGAGCATGAGGGTCAGAGGTGATCTTGGACCCTTGGATCAGTGAGCCCATGGCTGTGATGGCATGGCGTAAGAGGTGATGGCATCGCAGTGGGCACATTCACACACTGTATCATTGAAAAGCCATGGCATATTTGTTTAGGAAATCGAGGATTCGGTAAGGCTCATTTTTCTTTACCTGAAAAGCAGGGCTACAGGGAAGAGGCGGCAGGGGTGTGTGGGCTGCGTGTTGGGTTTCTGGATTCTTGTGTGCGTTTGTGTTTTAGAGAGTAGCTGCTGTTTAGGGGAGAGGTAGCAGAGTCACACAGAGAAAAGAAGTGCCAAGAGAGCTTGCATCCTCTGCCCGACTCCACACAAACCAGAGCCAAATCGAGGCCGTTGTGATGGTGGGAACCAGGAGTGTGTTCCGAGTTTGCGTGTGTTTGCAGGGTCCGATGACCTTGGGCCCGCCTCTGCTGGTTTTCCTGGTTTGGAAGCAGGAAGCGGGATTAGAAAAGAGAGCAGCAGCCAGTGCTCCCCATGGTGGCCATTAGTATGTTGGTGAAGTCTGTACTTAATGGATATGAAGCATCTGACGCGTTGTGCATTCAAAATGTGCCATCTCACACTCTTCACCATTCAGTGGCCACATAGCGAGTGTAGGTGTGTTTCAGGAGGATGGATGTTGTCAGTTGTTGAGGAGGAACCTTGCTTCCATGTCAACAGATGGAAGGCCAGGCACTACGAAGCTGGCAGTATGTTGAAGGAGATGATCAGGTTGAAATGTTCAGGTTCCAGTTGTCATCGATGTGGGCTGTTGTGAATGAGTGAGTGAGTGAGTGAGTGTGTTTTCCCAGGGCGGAGAGTTTGAGGGCTCTTAGTTTTCCATCTCTTCTGGCTGTCCAAGTGGCTCAGGTGTAGGTAATGTGATGTGTGAGCCCCAGATTGATGTAGGCTTAGCACGGTGTCAGTCAAGTACAAAATGAACATGACTTCTAGGACAAGGCTGTTGGCAAGTGGCTGAACTGACGGATTGTGGAGTCTGGTGAATCGGGAGAGGATTGAGCAAGTGAGGACGCTGAGAGGTCGAAGAGCTAGCCCTTTGGTGCGAGCACCAAGTGAGCTGCAGTGTGAGTGAGTAGCCGAGAAAGCAAGGGAAGGGTCAAAGAGTTGTATTCCCAGGAGGGATGTGTGAATGGATGTCCTCGGACGCTGAGCAGTTCCCGATCATAGAGTCCAGGAACACGTATTGCCCAGTGGGGTCTCGTGTTGGCCAGTATTCATTGAAGGAAGAATCAGGAAGCAGGAGCAGAATGTCAGGAAGAAGAGAGGTGCTACTCTCTCGACAGCTTCTCAATGCTGCTGCAGCAGGTGGGTTGCTAAGTGCCAGCTGCAGAGACCTCAACTTCATTTGGCTGTAGAGCATTTGGCATAGCAGGAGTTCCAGCGGCCTCAGGGTGCTCTTGTGGCCATGGATAAGGAGGCAGGTGTCAAGCTGGCTTATGCACCGACCTGGATGTGGGAGATATCACAGTGTCCCTTGCGATCCAGAAACGTCCCGAGAACAAAATGCTAAGACCCACGATGTTCATGGTTTCCTTTTTCTCTTTCTTCCTTTTTAATAATGTGTAGGTCCAAACCTATTTTCCGAGCGAGACTCCAACCAGGCAACTCACCAAGACAAACTGGAGGTAAGCCCTGACAGTGTAATTTTACCCGTGTGTGTGCGGGAGCTTTGTGATCCCTCCTTTTTTTGCAGAACAGACATGCCCCTGGTCATTTGTTTCCTCTAGAAATCTGTTTCTTTTCTGAGTCAACACCTCTCAGGGAGTACACCAGTGTAGCAGGGCATTTGGTTCCCCCCTTCGGATGTACATTGGAATCATTGGGCGTAATGTTTTGAGAATCTACTTTCCTGAGTTTCTCAGTTTGTTCCTCAGCCACATCTGGAGTAAGCTGCCCACTTGTTCTTTGCCTTCTCGGGATAAGCGTGCTAGGTAGTCTACATCGGGGTTCTCCTGGCCTGTGTCTGTGCATTCTCCTTAGCCAGAATATTGCTGTGTTGACGAAACCTGCTTTCTGTTCTTTCACTACACAGTTGTGATCGCTAAAACCCATCTGATGTTTCTCTGGAGCACTTTCTCTGTATATCATGGATTTCTTTGCATTCTGTCCCTAACTATTTGTGTATGAGTTTTGCATTTTTTTCTTGTTAGTGATGTTGGATTTATGTGATTTTGTTACAGAGCAGCACTATAAGTGCAGTTCCCGGCGAGGGGAAAGAACCAGGTGCTGGCCAAGCAGCAACAACTTCGGCTCATCCACCCCCAGGGCCAACCGGCCCTGCGAATCCATTCCGGAGGGTAGGGCCTCCTCACGCTCGCCCCCCTGCAGGAACGCAGCCAGCCACCCGTGCTACCAAATTTTTCCCTACGGGTGCTCCTGACATAGGGCCACTACCACCGCGTGTAGGAGGTATGTGATTTGGTTTGTCAGGGCTTTTTCCCCCCACTTCCTTGAAAGCTACGAAGTTGAAACACTAGTTTTGTACGTGACGGAGATGCTCACTTGACCATGGCTCATCTAGTCACAAGAGGGTAAGCAAGAGCCAAAGATTTTGGCTCTAATGCCATGGGAATGAAGCGTGACTTTTCAGATTGGGAAGGGAGCCAGCCAGCCATAGACAGCCTTAATGTGAATCACCTGAATGAGGGGCAGTTGCATACAGATTGTAATACTTGAGAAAACCACTTGCTTCCTTTTTCCCTCTTACACTAACACGGGCATTATTTCACTGTCTATTAGTTGATAGAAACCAATTATGCTGGCTGCTACTGAAGATGATCCTGATTTCCCTTGTCCACAAAAGGACTCAGTGAAATGGTCTTTCGTGAGCAGCTGCTGTGCAGTCCTAGTCTATTTACTACCTAGTGAGTGTAAGGCTGCTTCGATCGTGTTTGGCCTCATTATTCCTGACTCTTTTGGCTTTTGTGGGTAACTTGAGATAAGCAACAAAGAGAAAGCTGTGGGGTTGGTGGCGCTGGGGGAAATTGATTGCTTGACTCTTCTCCCCTACCATTCACAAAGAACCAGGTGACTGGAGAATGAACGGTCGTGTGACAAATGCTGGGCCACGGCCCATGAACTGTCTTGTCTGATGTCATTTCTGCCCGTGCTTTGGAAATGGAAGGCCAAGGAAAATGAGTTTTGTGGAAGGGGCTGGGGGATTTTTTCAGATACACTTTTGGATGCAGCCAAGTGTTTGCCCACCTTTCAGCCAGTCCTACTTGCATTTGGCTAAGATGTCCCGAGCCAAACTACTGTTTTCCTGTCACTCATTTCCTTCAACAGCCTCATAGCACTGTCTGAAGTTGGTCAATCTAGGTATGTGGGTATCCGTGGTGAGGGGACAAGAGGAAGAACTTTTGAAAGACAAGGAAAACATTGATAAAAGATTCCCTCGGGAAAGGCTGTGTATTGGCGTGGGAAGCATGCGGAGATCCGGTGGCCATATTGGGCTTCTGTTGTGTTGTTGTCGGTTGTACGATTTAACGGACAAGCATTATGAGAGTGAGCATGAGGGTCAGAGGTGATCTTGGACCCTTGGATCAGTGAGCCCATGGCTGTGATGGCATGGCGTAAGAGGTGATGGCATCGCAGTGGGCACATTCACACACTGTATCATTGGAAAAGCCATGGCATATTTGTTTAGGAAATCGAGGATTCGGTAAGGCTCATTTTTCTTTACCTGAAAAGCAGGGCTACAGGGAAGAGGCGGCAGGGGTGTGTGGGCTGCGTGTTGGGTTTCTGGATTCTCGTGTGTGTTTGTGTTTTAGAAAGTAGCTGCTGTTTAGGGGAGAGGTAGCAGAGTCACACAGAGAAAAGAAGTGCCAAGAGAGCTTGCATCCTCTGCCCGACTCCACACAAACCAGAGCCAAATCGAGGCCGTTGTGATGGTGGGAACCAGGAGTGTGTTCCGAGTTTGCCGTGTGTTTGCAGGGTCCGATGACCTTGGGCCCGCCTCTGCTGGTTTTCCTGGTTTGGAAGCAGGAAGCGGGATTAGAAAAGAGAGCAGCAGCCAGTGCTCCCCATGGTGGCCATTAGTATGTTGGTGAAGTCTGTACTTAATGGATATGAAGCATCTGACGCGTTGTGCATTCAAAATGTGCCATCTCACACTCTTCACCATTCAGTGGCCACATAGCGAGTGTAGGTGTGTTTCAGGAGGATGGATGTTGTCAGTTGTTGAGGAGGAACCTTGCTTCCATGTCAACAGATGGAAGGCCAGGCACTACGAAGCTGGCAGTATGTTGAAGGAGATGATCAGGTTGAAATGTTCAGGTTCCAGTTGTCATCGATGTGGGCTGTTGTGAGTGAGTGAGTGAGTGAGTGAGTGAGTGTGTTTTCCCAGGGCGGAGAGTTTGAGGGCTCTTAGTTTTCCATCTCTTCTGGCTGTCCAAGTGGCTCAGGTGTAGGTAATGTGATGTGTGAGCCCCAGATTGATGTAGGCTTAGCACGGTGTCAGTCAAGTACAAAATGAACATGACTTCTAGGACAAGGCTGTTGGCAAGTGGCTGAACTGACGGATTGTGGAGTCTGGTGAATCGGGAGAGGACTGAGCAAGTGAGGACGCTGAGAGGTCGAAGAGCTAGCCCTTTGGTGCGAGCACCAAGTGAGCTGCAGTGTGAGTGAGTAGCCGAGAAAGCAAGGGAAGGGTCAAAGAGTTGTATTCCCAGGAGGGATGTGTGAATGGATGTCCTCGGACGCTGAGCAGTTCCCGATCATAGAGTCCAGGAACACGTATTGCCCAGTGGGGTCTCGTGTTGGCCAGTATTCATTGAAGGAAGAATCAGGAAGCAGGAGCAGAATGTCAGGAAGAAGAGAGGTGCTACTCTCTCGACAGCTTCTCAATGCTGCTGCAGCAGGTGGGTTGCTAAGTGCCAGCTGCAGAGACCTCAACTTCATTTGGCTGTAGAGCATTTGGCATAGCAGGAGTTCCAGCGGCCTCAGGGTGCTCTTGTGGCCATGGATAAGGAGGCAGGTGTCAAGCTGGCTTATGCACCGACCTGGATGTGGGAGATATCACAGTGTCCCTTGCGATCCAGAAACGTCCCGAGAACAAAATGCTAAGACCCACGATGTTCATGGTTTCCTTTTTCTCTTTCTTCCTTTTTAATAATGTGTAGGTCCAAACCTATTTTCCGAGCGAGACTCCAACCAGGCAACTCACCAAGACAAACTGGAGGTAAGCCCTGACAGTGTAATTTTACCCGTGTGTGTGCGGGAGCTTTGTGATCCCTCCTTTTTTTGCAGAACAGACATGCCCCTGGTCATTTGTTTCCTCTAGAAATCTGTTTCTTTTCTGAGTCAACACCTCTCAGGGAGTACACCAGTGTAGCAGGGCATTTGGTTCCCCCCTTCGGATGTACATTGGAATCATTGGGCGTAATGTTTTGAGAATCTACTTTCCTGAGTTTCTCAGTTTGTTCCTCAGCCACATCTGGAGTAAGCTGCCCACTTGTTCTTTGCCTTCTCGGGATAAGCGTGCTAGGTAGTCTACATCGGGGTTCTCCTGGCCTGTGTCTGTGCATTCTCCTTAGCCAGAATATTGCTGTGTTGACGAAACCTGCTTTCTGTTCTTTCACTACACAGTTGTGATCGCTAAAACCCATCTGATGTTTCTCTGGAGCACTTTCTCTGTATATCATGGATTTCTTTGCATTCTGTCCCTAACTATTTGTGTATGGGTTTTGCATTTTTTTCTTGTTAGTGATGTTGGATTTATGTGATTTTGTTACAGAGCAGCACCATAAGTGTAGTTCCCGGCGAGGGGAAAGAACCAGGTGCTGGCCAAGCAGCAACAACTTCGGCTCATCCACCCCCAGGGCCAACCGGCCCTGCGAATCCATTCCGGAGGGTAGGGCCTCCTCACGCTCGCCCCCCTGCAGGAACGCAGCCAGCCACCCGTGCTACCAAATTTTTCCCTACGGGTGCTCCTGACATAGGGCCACTACCACCGCGTGTAGGAGGTATGTGATTTGGTTTGTCAGGGCTTTTTCCCCCCACTTCCTTGAAAGCTACGAAGTTGAAACACTAGTTTTGTACGTGAAGGAGATGCTCACTTGACCATGGCTCATCTAGTCACAAGAGGGTAAGCAAGAGCCAAAGATTTTGGCTCTAATGCCATGGGAATGAAGCGTGACTTTTCAGATTGGGAAGGGAGCCAGCCAGCCATAGACAGCCTTAATGTGAATCACCTGAATGAGGGGCAGTTGCATACAGATTGTAATACTTGAGAAAACCACTTGCTTCCTTTTTCCCTCTTACACTAACACGGGCATTATTTCACTGTCTATTAGTTGATAGAAACCAATTATGCTGGCTGCTACTGAAGATGATCCTGATTTCCCTTGTCCACAAAAGGACTCAGTGAAATGGTCTTTCGTGAGCAGCTGCTGTGCAGTCCTAGTCTATTTACTACCTAGTGAGTGTAAGGCTGCTTCGATCGTGTTTGGCCTCATTATTCCTGACTCTTTTGGCTTTTGTGGGTAACTTGAGATAAGCAACAAAGAGAAAGCTGTGGGGTTGGTGGCGCTGGGGGAAATTGATTGCTTGACTCTTCTCCCCTACCATTCACAAAGAACCAGGTGACTGGAGAATGAACGGTCGTGTGACAAATGCTGAGCCACGGCCCATGAACTGTCTTGTCTGATGTCATTTCTGCCCGTGCTTTGGAAATGGAAGGCCAAGGAAAATGAGTTTTGTGGAAGGGGCTGGGGGATTTTTTCAGATACACTTTTGGATGCAGCCAAGTGTTTGCCCACCTTTCAGCCAGTCCTACTTGCATTTGGCTAAGATGTCCCGAGCCAAACTACTGTTTTCCCGTCACTCATTTCCTTCAACAGCCTCATAGCACTGTCTGAAGTTGGTCAATCTAGGTATGTGGGTATCCGTGGTGAGGGGACAAGAGGAAGAACTTTTGAAAGACAAGGAAAACATTGATAAGAGATTCCCTCGGGAAAGGCTGTGTATTGGCGTGGGAAGCATGCGGAGATCCGGTGGCCATATTGGGCTTCTGTTGTGTTGTTGTCGGTTGTACGATTTAACGGACAAGCATTATGAGAGTGAGCATGAGGGTCAGAGGTGATCTTGGACCCTTGGATCAGTGAGCCCATGGCTGTGATGGCATGGCGTAAGAGGTGATGGCATCGCAGTGGGCACATTCACACACTGTATCATTGGAAAAGCCATGGCATATTTGTTTAGGAAATCGAGGATTCGGTAAGGCTCATTTTTCTTTACCTGAAAAGCAGGGCTACAGGGAAGAGGCGGCAGGGGTGTGTGGGCTGCGTGTTGGGTTTCTGGATTCTTGTGTGTGTTTGTGTTTTAGAGAGTAGCTGCTGTTTAGGGGAGAGGTAGCAGAGTCACACAGAGAAAAGAAGTGCCAAGAGAGCTTGCATCCTCTGCCCGACTCCACACAAACCAGAGCCAAATCGAGGCCGTTGTGATGGTGGGAACCAGGAGTGTGTTCCGAGTTTGCCGTGTGTTTGCAGGGTCCGATGACCTTGGGCCCGCCTCTGCTGGTTTTCCTGGTTTGGAAGCAGGAAGCGGGATTAGAAAAGAGAGCAGCAGCCAGTGCTCCCCATGGTGGCCATTAGTATGTTGGTGAAGTCTGTACTTAATGGATATGAAGCATCTGACGCGTTGTGCATTCAAAATGTGCCATCTCACACTCTTCACCATTCAGTGGCCACATAGCGAGTATAGGTGTGTTTCAGGAGGATGGATGTTGTCAGTTGTTGAGGAGGAACCTTGCTTCCATGTCAACAGATGGAAGGCCAGGCACTACGAAGCTGGCAGTATGTTGAAGGAGATGATCAGGTTGAAATGTTCAGGTTCCAGTTGTCATCGATGTGGGCTGTTGTGAGTGAGTGAGTGAGTGAGTGAGTGAGTGTGTTTTCCCAGGGCGGGGAGTTTGAGGGCTCTTAGTTTTCCATCTCTTCTGGCTGTCCAAGTGGCTCAGGTGTAGGTAATGTGATGTGTGAGCCCCAGATTGATGTAGGCTTAGCACGGTGTCAGTCAAGTACAAAATGAACATGACTTCTAGGACAAGGCTGTTGGCAAGTGGCTGAACTGACGGATTGTGGAGTCTGGTGAATCGGGAGAGGACTGAGCAAGTGAGGACGCTGAGAGGTCGAAGAGCTAGCCCTTTGGTGCGAGCACCAAGTGAGCTGCAGTGTGAGTGAGTAGCCGAGAAAGCAAGGGAAGGGTCAAAGAGTTGTATTCCCAGGAGGGATGTGTGAATGGATGTCCTCGGACGCTGAGCAGTTCCCGATCATAGAGTCCAGGAACACGTATTGCCCAGTGGGGTCTCGTGTTGGCCAGTATTCATTGAAGGAAGAATCAGGAAGCAGGAGCAGAATGGCAGGAAGAAGAGAGGTGCTACTCTCTCGACAGCTTCTCAATGCTGCTGCAGCAGGTGGGTTGCTAAGTGCCAGCTGCAGAGACCTCAACTTCATTTGGCTGTAGAGCATTTGGCATAGCAGGAGTTCCAGCGGCCTCAGGGTGCTCTTGTGGCCATGGATAAGGAGGCAGGTGTCAAGCTGGCTTATGCACCGACCTGGATGTGGGAGATATCACAGTGTCCCTTGCGATCCAGAAACGTCCCGAGAACAAAATGCTAAGACCCACGATGTTCATGGTTTCCTTTTTCTCTTTCTTTCTTTTTAATAATGTGTAGGTCCAAACCTATTTTCCGAGCGAGACTCCAACCAGGCAGCACACCAAGACAAACTGGAGGTAAGCCCTGACAGTGTAATTTTACCTGTGTGTGTGCGGGAGCTTTGTGATCCCTCCTTTTTTTGCAGAACAGACATGCCCCTGGTCATTTGTTTCCTCTAGAAATCTGTTTCTTTTCTGAGTCAACACCTCTCAGGGAGTACACCAGTGTAGCAGGGCATTTGGTTCCCCCCTTCGGATGTACATTGGAATCATTGGGCATAATGTTTTGAGAATCTACTTTCCTGAGTTTCTCAGTTTGTTCCTCAGCCACATCTGGAGTAAGCTGCCCACTTGTTCTTTGCCTTCTCGGGATAAGCGTGCTAGGTAGTCTACATCGGGGTTCTCCTGGCCTGTGTCTGTGCATTCTCCTTAGCCAGAATATTGCTGTGTTGACGAAACCTGCTTTCTGTTCTTTCACTACACAGTTGTGATCGCTAAAACCCATCTGATGTTTCTCTGGAGCACTTTCTCTGTATATCATGGATTTCTTTGCATTCTGTCCCTAACTATTTGTGTATGAGTTTTGCATTTTTTTCTTGTTAGTGATGTTGGATTTATGTGATTTTGTTACAGAGCAGCACCATAAGTACATCAGCAGTTCCCTGCGAGGGGAAAGAACCAGGTGCTGGCCAAGCAGCAACAACTTCGGCTCATCCACCCCCAGGGCCAACCGGTCCTGCGAATCCATTCCGGAGGGTAGGGCCTCCTCACGCTCGCCCCCCTGCAGGAACGCAGCCAGCCACCCGTGCTACCAAATTTTTGCCTACGGGTGCTCCTGACATAGGGCCACTACCACCGCGTGTAGGAGGTATGTGATTTGGTTTGTCAGGGCTTTTTTCCCCCCACTTCCTTGAAAGCTACGAAGGTGAAACACTAGTTTTGTACGTGAAGGAGATGCTCACTTGACCGTGGCTCATCTAGTCACAAGAGGGTAAGCAAGAGCCAAAGATTTTGGCTCTAATGCCATGGGAATGAAGCGTGACTTTTCAGATTGGGAAGGGAGCCAGCCAGCCATAGACAGCCTTAATGTGAATCACCTGAATGAGGGGCAGTTGCATACAGATTGTAATACTTGAGAAAACCACTTGCTTCCTTTTTCCCTCTTACACTAACACGGGCATTATTTCACTGTCTATTAGTTGATAGAAACCAATTATGCTGGCTGCTACTGAAGATGATCCTGATTTCCCTTGTCCACAAAAGGACTCGGTGAAATGGTCTTTCGTGAGCAGCTGCTGTGCAGTCCTAGTCTATTTACTACCTAGTGAGTGTAAGGCTGCTTCGATCGTGTTTGGCCTCATTATTCCTGACTCTTTTGGCTTTTGTGGGTAACTTGAGATAAGCAACAAACAAAGAGAAAGCTGTGGGGTGGGTGGCGCTGGGGGAAATTGATTGCTTGACTCTTCTCCCCTACCATTCACAAAGAACCAGGTGACTGGAGAATGAACGGTCATGTGACAAATGCTGGGCCACGGCCCGTGAACTGTCTTGTCTGATGTCATTTCTGCCCGTGCTTTGGAAATGGAAGGCCAAGGAAAATGAGTTTTGTGGAAGGGGCTGGGGGATTTTTTCAGATACACTTTTGGATGCAGCCAAGTGTTTGCCCACCTTTCAGCCAGTCCTACTTGCATTTGGCTAAGATGTCCCGAGCCAAACTACTGTTTTCCCGTCACTCATTTCCTTCAACAGCCTCATGGCACTGTCTGAAGTTGGTCAATCTAGGTATGTGGGTATCCGTGGTGAGGGGACAAGAGGAAGAACTTTTGAAAGACAAGGAAAACATTGATAAGAGATTCCCTCGGGAAAGGCTGTGTATTGGCGTGGGAAGCATGCGGAGATCCGGTGGCCATATTGGGCTTCTGTTGTGTTGTTGTCGGTTGTACGATTTAACGGACAAGCATTATGAGAGTGAACATGAGGGTCAGAGGTGATCTTGGACCCTTGGATCAGTGAGCCCATGGCTGTGATGGCATGGCGTAAGAGGTGATGGCATCGCAGTGGGCACATTCACACACTGTATCGTTGGACAAGCCATGGCATATTTGTTTAGGAAATCGAGGATTCGGTAAGGCTCATTTTTCTTTACCTGAAAAGCAGGGCTACAGGGAAGAGGCGGCAGGGGTGTGTGGGCTGCGTGTTGGGTTTCTGGATTCTTGTGTGTGTTTGTGTTTTAGAAAGTAGCTGCTGTTTAGGGGAGAGGTAGCAGAGTCACACAGAGAAAAGAAGTGCCAAGAGAGCTTGCATCCTTTGCCCGGCTCCACACAAACCAGAGCCAAATCGAGGCCGTTGTGATGGTGGGAACCAGGAGTGTGTTCCGAGTTTGCCGTGTGTTTGCAGGGTCCGATGACCTTGGGCCCGCCTCTGCTGGTTTTCCTGGTTTGGAAGCAGGAAGCGGGATTAGAAAAGAGAGCAGCAGCCAGTGCTCCCCATGGTGGCCATTAGTATGTTGGTGAAGTCTGTACTTAATGGATATGAAGCATCTGACGCGTTGTGCATTCAAAATGTGCCATCTCACACTCTTCACCATTCAGTGGCCACATAGCGAGTGTAGGTGTGTTTCAGGAGGATGGATGTTGTCAGTTGTTGAAGAGGAACCTTGCTTCCATGTCAACAGATGGAAGGCCAGGCACTACGAAGCTGGCAGTATGTTGAAGGAGATGATCAGGTTGAAATGTTCAGGTTCCAGTTGTCATCGATGTGGGCTGTTGTGAGTGAGTGAGTGAGTGAGTGAGTGTGTTTTCCCAGGGCGGAGAGTTTGAGGGCTCTTAGTTTTCCATCTCTTCTGGCTGTCCAAGTGGCTCAGGTGTAGGTAATGTGATGTGTGAGCCCCAGATTGATGTAGGCTTAGCACGGTGTCAGTCAAGTACAAAATGAACATGACTTCTAGGACAAGGCTGTTGGCAAGTGGCTGAACTGACGGATTGTGGAGTCTGGTGAATCGGGAGAGGACTGAGCAAGTGAGGACGCTGAGAGGTCGAAGAGCTAGCCCTTTGGTGCGAGCACCAAGTGAGCTGCAGTGTGAGTGAGTAGCCGAGAAAGCAAGGGAAGGGTCAAAGAGTTGTATTCCCAGGAGGGATGTGTGAATGGATGTCCTCGGACGCTGAGCAGTTCCCGATCATAGAGTCCAGGAACACGTATTGCCCAGTGGGGTCTCGTGTTGGCCAGTATTCATTGAAGGAAGAATCAGGAAGCAGGAGCAGAATGTCAGGAAGAAGAGAGGTGCTACTCTCTCGACAGCTTCTCAATGCTGCTGCAGCAGGTGGGTTGCTAAGTGCCAGCTGCAGAGACCTCAACTTCATTTGGCTGTAGAGCATTTGGCATAGCAGGAGTTCCAGCGGCCTCAGGGTGCTCTTGTGGCCATGGATAAGGAGGCAGGTGTCAAGCTGGCTTATGCACCGACCTGGATGTGGGAGATATCACAGTGTCCCTTGCGATCCAGAAACGTCCCGAGAACAAAATGCTAAGACCCACGATGTTCATGGTTTCCTTTTTCTCTTTCTTTCTTTTTAATAATGTGTAGGTCCAAACCTATTTTCCGAGCGAGACTCCAACCAGGCAGCACACCAAGACAAACTGGAGGTAAGCCCTGACAGTGTAATTTTACCTGTGTGTGTGCGGGAGCTTTGTGATCCCTCCTTTTTTTGCAGAACAGACATGCCCCTGGTCATTTGTTTCCTCTAGAAATCTGTTTCTTTTCTGAGTCAACACCTCTCAGGGAGTACACCAGTGTAGCAGGGCATTTGGTTCCCCCCTTCGGATGTACATTGGAATCATTGGGCGTAATGTTTTGAGAATCTACTTTCCTGAGTTTCTCAGTTTGTTCCTCAGCCACATCTGGAGTAAGCTGCCCACTTGTTCTTTGCCTTCTCGGGATAAGCGTGCTAGGTAGTCTACATCGGGGTTCTCCTGGCCTGTGTCTGTGCATTCTCCTTAGCCAGAATATTGCTGTGTTGACGAAACCTGCTTTCTGTTCTTTCACTACACAGTTGTGATCGCTAAAACCCATCTGATGTTTCTCTGGAGCACTTTCTCTGTATATCATGGATTTCTTTGCATTCTGTCCCTAACTATTTGTGTATGAGTTTTGCATTTTTTTCTTGTTAGTGATGTTGGATTTATGTGATTTTGTTACAGAGCAGCACCATAAGTACATCAGCAGTTCCCTGCGAGGGGAAAGAACCAGGTGCTGGCCAAGCAGCAACAACTTCGGCTCATCCACCCCCAGGGCCAACCGGCCCTGCGAATCCATTCCGGAGGGTAGGGCCTCCTCACGCTCGCCCCCCTGCAGGAACGCAGCCAGCCACCCGTGCTACCAAATTTTTGCCTACGGGTGCTCCTGACATAGGGCCACTACCACCGCGTGTAGGAGGTATGTGATTTGGTTTGTCAGGGCTTTTTTCCCCCCACTTCCTTGAAAGCTACGAAGGTGAAACACTAGTTTTGTACGTGAAGGAGATGCTCACTTGACCGTGGCTCATCTAGTCACAAGAGGGTAAGCAAGAGCCAAAGATTTTGGCTCTAATGCCATGGGAATGAAGCGTGACTTTTCAGATTGGGAAGGGAGCCAGCCAGCCATAGACAGCCTTAATGTGAATCACCTGAATGAGGGGCAGTTGCATACAGATTGTAATACTTGAGAAAACCACTTGCTTCCTTTTTCCCTCTTACACTAACACGGGCATTATTTCACTGTCTATTAGTTGATAGAAACCAATTATGCTGGCTGCTACTGAAGATGATCCTGATTTCCCTTGTCCACAAAAGGACTCGGTGAAATGGTCTTTCGTGAGCAGCTGCTGTGCAGTCCTAGTCTATTTACTACCTAGTGAGTGTAAGGCTGCTTCGATCGTGTTTGGCCTCATTATTCCTGACTCTTTTGGCTTTTGTGGGTAACTTGAGATAAGCAACAAACAAAGAGAAAGCTGTGGGGTGGGTGGCGCTGGGGGAAATTGATTGCTTGATTCTTCTCCCCTACCATTCACAAAGAACCAGGTGACTGGAGAATGAACGGTCGTGTGACAAATGCTGGGCCACGGCCCGTGAACTGTCTTGTCTGATGTCATTTCTGCCCGTGCTTTGGAAATGGAAGGCCAAGGAAAATGAGTTTTGTGGAAGGGGCTGGGGGATTTTTTCAGATACACTTTTGGATGCAGCCAAGTGTTTGCCCACCTTTCAGCCAGTCCTACTTGCATTTGGCTAAGATGTCCCGAGCCAAACTACTGTTTTCCCGTCACTCATTTCCTTCAACAGCCTCATGGCACTGTCTGAAGTTGGTCAATCTAGGTATGTGGGTATCCGTGGTGAGGGGACAAGAGGAAGAACTTTTGAAAGACAAGGAAAACATTGATAAGAGATTCCCTCGGGAAAGGCTGTGTATTGGCGTGGGAAGCATGCGGAGATCCGGTGGCCATATTGGGCTTCTGTTGTGTTGTTGTCGGTTGTACGATTTAACGGACAAGCATTATGAGAGTGAACATGAGGGTCAGAGGTGATCTTGGACCCTTGGATCAGTGAGCCCATGGCTGTGATGGCATGGCGTAAGAGGTGATGGCATCGCAGTGGGCACATTCACACACTGTATCGTTGGACAAGCCATGGCATATTTGTTTAGGAAATCGAGGATTCGGTAAGGCTCATTTTTCTTTACCTGAAAAGCAGGGCTACAGGGAAGAGGCGGCAGGGGTGTGTGGGCTGCGTGTTGGGTTTCTGGATTCTTGTGTGTGTTTGTGTTTTAGAGAGTAGCTGCTGTTTAGGGGAGAGGTAGCAGAGTCACACAGAGAAAAGAAGTGCCAAGAGAGCTTGCATCCTTTGCCCGGCTCCACACAAACCAGAGCCAAATCGAGGCCGTTGTGATGGTGGGAACCAGGAGTGTGTTCCGAGTTTGCCGTGTGTTTGCAGGGTCCGATGACCTTGGGCCCGCCTCTGCTGGTTTTCCTGGTTTGGAAGCAGGAAGCGGGATTAGAAAAGAGAGCAGCAGCCAGTGCTCCCCATGGTGGCCATTAGTATGTTGGTGAAGTCTGTACTTAATGGATATGAAGCATCTGACGCGTTGTGCATTCAAAATGTGCCATCTCACACTCTTCACCATTCAGTGGCCACATAGCGAGTGTAGGTGTGTTTCAGGAGGATGGATGTTGTCAGTTGTTGAGGAGGAACCTTGCTTCCATGTCAACAGATGGAAGGCCAGGCACTACGAAGCTGGCAGTATGTTGAAGGAGATGGTCAGGTTGAAATGTTCAGGTTCCAGTTGTCATCGATGTGGGCTGTTGTGAGTGAGTGAGTGAGTGAGTGAGTGTGTTTTCCCAGGGCGGGGAGTTTGAGGGCTCTTAGTTTTCCATCTCTTCTGGCTGTCCAAGTGGCTCAGGTGTAGGTAATGTGATGTGTGAGCCCCAGATTGATGTAGGCTTAGCACGGTGTCAGTCAAGTACAAAATGAACATGACTTCTAGGACAAGGCTGTTGGCAAGTGGCTGAACTGACGGATTGTGGAGTCTGGTGAATCGGGAGAGGATTGAGCAAGTGAGGACGCTGAGAGGTCGAAGAGCTAGCCCTTTGGTGCGAGCACCAAGTGAGCTGCAGTGTGAGTGAGTAGCCGAGAAAGCAAGGGAAGGGTCAAAGAGTTGTATTCCCAGGAGGGATGTGTGAATGGATGTCCTCGGACGCTGAGCAGTTCCCGATCATAGAGTCCAGGAACACGTATTGCCCAGTGGGGTCTCGTGTTGGCCAGTATTCATTGAAGGAAGAATCAGGAAGCAGGAGCAGAATGTCAGGAAGAAGAGAGGTGCTACTCTCTCGACAGCTTCTCAATGCTGCTGCAGCAGGTGGGTTGCTAAGTGCCAGCTGCAGAGACCTCAACTTCATTTGGCTGTAGAGCATTTGGCATAGCAGGAGTTCCAGCGGCCTCAGGGTGCTCTTGTGGCCATGGATAAGGAGGCAGGTGTCAAGCTGGCTTATGCACCGACCTGGATGTGGGAGATATCACGGTGTCCCTTGCGATCCAGAAACGTCCCGAGAACAAAATGCTAAGACCCACGATGTTCATGGTTTCCTTTTTCTCTTTCTTTCTTTTTAATAATGTGTAGGTCCAAACCTATTTTCCGAGCGAGACTCCAACCAAGCAGCTAACCAAGACAAACTGGAGGTAAGCCCTGACAGTGTAATTTTACCCGTGTGTGTGCGGGAGCTTTGTGATCCCTCCTTTTTTTGCAGAACAGACATGGCCCTGGTCATTTGTTTCCTCTAGAAATCTGTTTCTTTTCTGAGTCAACACCTCTCAGGGAGTACACCAGTGTAGCAGGGCATTTGGTTCCCCCCTTCGGATGTACATTGGAATCATTGGGCATAATGTTTTGAGAATCTACTTTCCTGAGTTTCTCAGTTTGTTCCTCAGCCACATCTGGAGTAAGCTGCCCACTTGTTCTTTGCCTTCTCGGGATAAGCGTGCTAGGTAGTCTACATCGGGGTTCTCCTGGCCTGTGTCTGTGCATTCTCCTTAGCCAGAATATTGCTGTGTTGACGAAACCTGCTTTCTGTTCTTTCACTACACAGTTGTGATCGCTAAAACCCATCTGATGTTTCTCTGGAGCACTTTCTCTGTATATCATGGATTTCTTTGCATTCTGTCCCTAACTATTTGTGTATGAGTTTTGCATATTTTTCTTGTTAGTGATGTTGGATTTATGTGATTTTGTTACAGAGCAGCACCATAAGTACATCAGCAGTTCCCTGCGAGGGGAAAGAACCAGGTGCTGGCCAAGCAGCAACAACTTCGGCTCATCCACCCCCAGGGCCAACTGGTCCTGCGAATCCATTCCGGAGGGTAGGGCCTCCTCACGCTCGCCCCCCTGCAGGAACGCAGCCAGCCACCCGTGCTACCAAATTTTTGCCTACGGGTGCTCCTGACATAGGGCCACTACCACCGCGTGTAGGAGGTATGTGATTTGGTTTGTCAGGGCTTTTTTCCCCCCACTTCCTTGAAAGCTACGAAGTTGAAACACTAGTTTTGTACGTGACGGAGATGCTCACTTGACCGTGGCTCATCTAGTCACAAGAGGGTAAGCAAGAGCCAAAGATTTTGGCTCTAATGCCATGGGAATGAAGCGTGACTTTTCAGATTGGGAAGGGAGCCAGCCAGCCATAGACAGCCTTAATGTGAATCACCTGAGTGAGGGGCAGTTGCATACAGATTGTAATACTTGAGAAAACCACTTGCTTCCTTTTTCCCTCTTACACTAACACGGGCATTATTTCACTGTCTATTAGTTGATAGAAACCAATTATGCTGGCTGCTACTGAAGATGATCCTGATTTCCCTTGTCCACAAAAGGACTCGGTGAAATGGTCTTTCGTGAGCAGCTGCTGTGCAGTCCTAGTCTATTTACTACCTAGTGAGTGTAAGGCTGCTTCGATCGTGTTTGGCCTCATTATTCCTGACTCTTTTGGCTTTTGTGGGTAACTTGAGATAAGCAACAAACAAAGAGAAAGCTGTGGGGTGGGTGGCACTGGAGGAAATTGATTGCTTGACTCTTCTCCCCTACCATTCACAAAGAACCAGGTGACTGGAGAATGAACGGTCGTGTGACAAATGCTGGGCCACGGCCCGTGAACTGTCTTGTCTGATGTCATTTCTGCCCGTGCTTTGGAAATGGAAGGCCAAGGAAAATGAGTTTTGTGGAAGGGGCTGGGGGATTTTTTCAGATACACTTTTGGATGCAGCCAAGTGTTTGCCCACCTTTCAGCCAGTCCTACTTGCATTTGGCTAAGATGTCCCGAGCCAAACTACTGTTTTCCCGTCACTCATTTCCTTCAACAGCCTCATAGCACTGTCTGAAGTTGGTCAATCTAGGTATGTGGGTATCCGTGGTGAGGGGACAAGAGGAAGAACTTTTGAAAGACAAGGAAAACATTGATAAGAGATTCCCTCGGGAAAGGCTGTGTATTGGCGTGGGAAGCATGCGGAGATCCGGTGGCCATATTGGGCTTCTGTTGTGTTGTTGTCGGTTGTACGATTTAACGGACAAGCATTATGAGAGTGAGCATGAGGGTCAGAGGTGATCTTGGACCCTTGGATCAGTGAGCCCATGGCTGTGATGGCATGGCGTAAGAGGTGATGGCATCGCAGTGGGCACATTCACACACTGTATCATTGGAAAAGCCATGGCATATTTGTTTAGGAAATCGAGGATTCGGTAAGGCTCATTTTTCTTTACCTGAAAAGCAGGGCTACAGGGAAGAGGCGGCAGGGGTGTGTGGGCTGCGTGTTGGGTTTCTGGATTCTCGTGTGTGTTTGTGTTTTAGAGAGTAGCTGCTGTTTAGGGGAGAGGTAGCCGAGTCACACAGAGAAAAGAAGTGCCAAGAGAGCTTGCATCCTCTGCCCGACTCCACACAAACCAGAGCCAAATCGAGGCCGTTGTGATGGTGGGAACCAGGAGTGTGTTCCGAGTTTGCCGTGTGTTTGCAGGGTCCGATGACCTTGGGCCCGCCTCTGCTGGTTTTCCTGGTTTGGAAGCAGGAAGCGGGATTAGAAAAGAGAGCAGCAGCCAGTGCTCCCCATGGTGGCCATTAGTATGTTGGTGAAGTCTGTACTTAATGGATATGAAGCATCTGACGCGTTGTGCATTCAAAATGTGCCATCTCACACTCTTCACCATTCAGTGGCCACATAGCGAGTGTAGGTGTGTTTCAGGAGGATGGATGTTGTCAGTTGTTGAGGAGGAGCCTTGCTTCCATGTCAATAGATGGAAGGCCAGGCACTACGAAGCTGGCAGTATGTTGAAGGAGATGATCAGGTTGAAATGTTCAGGTTCCAGTTGTCATCGATGTGGGCTGTTGTGAGTGAGTGAGTGAGTGAGTGTGTTTTCCCAGGGCGGAGAGTTTGAGGGCTCTTAGTTTTCCATCTCTTCTGGCTGTCCAAGTGGCTCAGGTGTAGGTAATGTGATGTGTGAGCCCCAGATTGATGTAGGCTTAGCACGGTGTCAGTCAAGTACAAAATGAACATGACTTCTAGGACAAGGCTGTTGGCAAGTGGCTGAACTGACCGATTGTGGAGTCTGGTGAATCGGGAGAGGACTGAGCAAGTGAGGACACTGAGAGGTCGAAGAGCTAGCCCTTTGGTGCGAGCACCAAGTGAGCTGCAGTGTGAGTGAGTAGCCGAGAAAGCAAGGGAAGGGTCAAAGAGTTGTATTCCCAGGAGGGATGTGTGAATGGATGTCCTCGGACGCTGAGCAGTTCCCGATCATAGAGTCCAGGAACACGTATTGCCCAGTGGGGTCTCGTGTTGGCCAGTATTCATTGAAGGAAGAATCAGGAAGCAGGAGCAGAATGGCAGGAAGAAGAGAGGTGCTACTCTCTCGACAGCTTCTCAATGCTGCTGCAGCAGGTGGGTTGCTAAGTGCCAGCTGCAGAGACCTCAACTTCATTTGGCTGTAGAGCATTTGGCATAGCAGGAGTTCCAGCGGCCTCAGGGTGCTCTTGTGGCCATGGATAAGGAGGCAGGTGTCAAGCTGGCTTATGCACCGACCTGGATGTGGGAGATATCACAGTGTCCCTTGCGATCCAGAAACGTCCCGAGAACAAAATGCTAAGACCCACGATGTTCATGGTTTCCTTTTTCTCTTTCTTCCTTTTTAATAATGTGTAGGTCCAAACCTATTTTCCGAGCGAGACTCCAACCAGGCAGCTCACCAAGACAAACTGGAGGTAAGCCCTGACAGTGTAATTTTACCTGTGTGTGTGCGGGAGCTTTGTGATCCCTCCTTTTTTTGCAGAACAGACATGCCCCTGGTCATTTGTTTCCTCTAGAAATCTGTTTCTTTTCTGAGTCAACACCTCTCAGGGAGTACACCAGTGTAGCAGGGCATTTGGTTCCCCCCTTCGGATGTACATTGGAATCATTGGGCATAATGTTTTGAGAATCTACTTTCCTGAGTTTCTCAGTTTGTTCCTCAGCCACATCTGGAGTAAGCTGCCCACTTGTTCTTTGCCTTCTCGGGATAAGCGTGCTAGGTAGTCTACATCGGGGTTCTCCTGGCCTGTGTCTGTGCATTCTCCTTAGCCAGAATATTGCTGTGTTGACGAAACCTGCTTTCTGTTCTTTCACTACACAGTTGTGATCGCTAAAACCCATCTGATGTTTCTCTGGAGCACTTTCTCTGTATATCATGGATTTCTTTGCATTCTGTCCCTAACTATTTGTGTATGAGTTTTGCATTTTTTTCTTGTTAGTGATGTTGGATTTATGTGATTTTGTTACAGAGCAGCACCATAAGTACATCAGCAGTTCCCTGCGAGGGGAAAGAACCAGGTGCTGGCCAAGCAGCAACAACTTCGGCTCATCCACCCCCAGGGCCAACCGGTCCTGCGAATCCATTCCGGAGGGTAGGGCCTCCTCACGCTCGCCCCCCTGCAGGAACGCAGCCAGCCACCCGTGCTTCCACAGTTTTGCCTACGGGTGCTCGTGACATAGGGCCACTACCACCGCATGTAGGAGGTATGTGATTTGGTTTGTCAGGGCTTTTTTTCCCCCTCTTCCTTGAAAGCTACGAAGGTGAAACACTAGTTTTGTACGTGAAGGAGATGCTCACTTGACCGTGGCTCATCTAGTCACAAGAGGGTAAGCAAGAGCCAAAGATTTTGGCTCTAATGCCATGGGAATGAAGCGTGACTTTTCAGATTGGGAAGGGAGCCAGCTAGCCATAGACAGCCTTAACGTGAATCACCTGAATGAGGGGCAGTTGCATACAGGAAATGGGGGATTTGGTAAGGTTTATTTTTCCTTACCTGAAAAGGAGGTCTAAAGGGAAAAGGCACCAGTGGTGCAATGGTTGTTTTGTTGGTTTTGTTTGTGTTTTTATTTTTGTTTTTGTATTTTAAGATTTGTTTATTTTTAGGGAATTGTACAATTTTAATCCTAATTATTTTGTAAACATAATTCTTGCCTCCCCCATTTTTTCTTAGGAGATGTTATTTGTTTATGACTCTTTTTGAATCTAGCAGTTTTTGTTTGTTTTGCCTCTTATTTCTCTTGTTGAATATTTTGCATCCCTTGAATCTAATCTTAGTGTTTGTGTGGTTAAATTATGTATTTCTTCTAGCAGTTATTCTTTCAAGTAATTTCTCTTTAGCTTTTTGTTTCAGCTGGTCAGTATTTGGATATTTACTCATTTTTATAATTAAGTTTATTATAATTGTTTTCCAGTACTCTTTGCATCGATGCAAATGGTTTGTAAAACTGGTGAAATGACTAATAAATTGCTTGAGTTATTTTAGTGTTTTCCATTTTGCTGTTTAATACCAAATTACCTGAAAATGTTTTTAGCATGTAGTATGAAATGATTTTCAAGTTATCTTTTGTTTTATATGTTTGTGTATTTTGGCCATGTCTTATTTGTTGGATGATAGCATTTACTGTATTCTATGCTTCACAAAAATTCTTTTTCATAGTTTTAGATTAGTAATTTTTTCCTCCCATATACATTCCTGTATTTTGCTTGAAGATATTATAGTTTTCTTAGTATTCTTAAAGATTTACATTAAGGTATGATTCTATTTAAATGTTGCTTAGAAAATTATTTTTCATTTTATGGTTTATACAATCTGTAATTAAAACAACAAATCAAAACCTTTTTTTTTCCAATTTTTTTCAGCACTGCAAAATATTTTCATTAAGGGATTATCGTCGTTCATCTCTTTTTTTTCTGGATTTTTTCACACCCACACTCTACAAGCGAATAAATTTTAATATGTACTCCATCTTTAACCAGCTCCGGAACATCACAAGCCAAGAAGGAAATCAAAATTGTTTTGATCACTCAGCCAATATAGTCTTGTAATCTCTCAAGTTTTCTCTTTTAGTAATGGCTCTTACTTATGTGTCTCTTTTGCTCACAATGAACCATCTTGCAACTTTTAAATAAAGATCATTTAAATATAAATCTTATGAGAATTTATTTGCATTTGATTTTATTCTAGAATGTGAAGTTACTGTGTTTTTATTAATCTACTGTTACATACATGCATACAATAAGAGTTTTTTTCACATAGTCTTATAGTTGGGCATATTTTCAATCCTAAGGTTATGTTTTTATTGCAGAAAGTGCACTTCTTAAGTTGGCAGGGTACTGTGAATGCAAATTTATGCTTTATTATGTGATCGTAATTGATGTAAAAGCTTGTTTGGCTTTGCTAATAGCAGTTTAATGAGCTAGTTTTTCCCGTATGTTTCCACTAGTTATAGTTTTGTCTCTTGAACTTAAACCTTTGTGTCTAAAATGAGTCTAAAAATCACTTTGTGATTTCAGGTTGTTTTTCATTTTTTAATAATTAGGTACTCTACTTGTAAATATTTGAATGATGTAAAGACATAAATTATTTTTCAACTAAAAAAATGAGGAATGAAGCTTTGCCCTACTAGTTAAGATGCTGATTAACTTTTGTGGGAAACCATGATGAAGCTCTGGATGAACCATCTGGAAATTGAACCAGCAAATTTCTTTCTTTCCCTTTCTCTCTGTTCTGTAGCCTTTTAAAAAGCTTACATCGGTTAAAAATATTTTCATTTGTATGTCAGAGCTACAAAGTGAGGAGAGAGAAATCCTCTATCTACTGGTTCACACCTAGCTGAGCCTGTCTGAACCCAATCTTAAGCCAGACATGAGGAGATCCATCCCAGGGGCCCAAATGAGTTCAGGATGCAAACACTTGGTACATCTTCCACTGTTTTCCCACATGCATTAACCGGGAGATGAATTAGTAGTGGAGCACATTGGATTTGAATTGTCCACCATATAGCCTGCTTGTCTATCAAAGGGAAAGGTTTAACCTACTATAAAATTCTGCAGGAGAGCATAAAAGTACCTCTTTCTCTAGTGGGGACTAGAACTTAAAGTGTGACATCCACGCCAAGAGGAACTTTGGGATACGGGGTACACAGGTGTGATGAATGAATGCACACTTTATTGAATTTTTCAGGTCTTATACCAATTTTTTTTTCAGTCAAGCAGGTTTGTAAAGTTACAAGTTAATGGAACAGTGGTAAGCAAACTACTTCATCAATAGGTTACAAGGGATTAGGGGAAACAATCACAAGGCTCCAAACAGCTGGATAAGTAAACATGAATTACAGGAACCCACATTAGTAAACAAACAGATTTAACTAGAAATAGAATCCAACAGAATTGTGTTTGTGCTCAGATATGTTTAGGCCACAATCACTGAAGGAACAGGGAGATTATGAACATGCCTCACACCTCCCCAGACATGTTAACCAGCCCAAGGTTTATCTGCAATCTCAGTAGGGAGTCTGCTCCCTGCAGCATTCTCAGACTGCCTTAAAGAGTTAAGATTCAGAGTCCTCAGGCATTGTGATCTGGGTTTTCAGGGGCAAATCTCCACAATGAATAAATCTCCACACTGCTTACTTCTTTTTCTGTTATGTTTCCCAGAACAAGGTCTCTAACAGTTTCTTACAGGCCTTTTCAAGAATTCCATATGCACACATACACATACAGCTACTTTAAAACACTATGAGAATGGACTTAAAAGATTAGTGTTTTTCTTTAAAATTCACAAAATACATTAGTGAATAAATGTAATAACATTTTTATAGGTGAGCTGTATGATGGAGACTAGCATATCTGAAGTGAAGATATATTGCAGTATACATGTCTGTTCCTTTATAAAAGGAGGAATCCCAATGAAACTTGATACATGTAACTTTACAGTAGCATACTAGACTATGTACAATTGTTTATAATTACAGTGCCACAATATATTGAAATAGCAGAATGTAGGACTTAAGGTTGTAGCTGAAGGAGTGTATTATTGTTATAATACAGGGGGAACTGGGAGAAGCTATGGAAGGGTGGAGGGAGGAATCCCTGTACATGTGGAACTGTAGCATAAAGATAATAATATAAAATATACAAATTGCTTTTTAAAAACCGTGAAATTCATGCTAGGGACTTTTAAAAAGCTTGCGTATAAGGCATATTACACAAAAAGAATTCAATGAATTTTGATTTTTACATTAAAATAACTTCATTGTTTAAAAGAATTTTTTTTTTGAATGACAGATTTCTACAAAGGGAAAAATCTACAGCCAGAAACTTCTTCTAAGTTTCCAATGTTTTTGCAGGGACCCAAGGATTTGGGCCATCCTCTGCTGTTTTTCTAGTCCATAAACAAAGAGCTGGATTGGCAGTGGAAAAGCTAGGACTGGAACCAGTACCCACATTTGACACGAGTGTGACAGATAAAAGCTCAATCTGTACCATTGCTTCCGGCTGGGGCCAGTTCACTATTGGTTGGCCTTGAAGGATGTCAGTTGAGGAGTTGGTAGCTCTGAGAAGATTGATATCATGTCAGGTCCAGAACCTGATGCCCAATTCCAGTTCACTGAAGTCAAAACATATTTCAACTCTTACATGCTCACAGGCAGAATGACTTGTGTACTAGCCGCATATGGAGGCATTGCTTTGCTGGTTATGTACTTCAGCTTAAGGTCTAAAAATTCCAGCTGTGAAAGCAACATAACTCGATTACAAATTGTTTCCCCATCTGCCCTCATGCCTGGAGAAGCTAATTCAACTCAACTGTGGTAATTCAATATGTACATTAAATTATGAACCTGGAAAAACAAAATCTTTACCATGGCATTGGCCCAAATAAACTCATTTTAAACTTAATTTTCTAGGAACTTTCTGAAGTATCTTAGTCGATATATAATTCTATTACTTTGTCCAACATTTTTTATTTTCCACTTTGCCACTAGAACGTATTTCAATCACTGCATACATAGTATTATATAAATTTGTCTTCTTGTATTTTAACAATCCCCTGTTGACACAGATTGATTGTTTCTGTTTTATTCCCATAATAATATTATAAAAACCTGGTGTTTCTATAGGACCAAATATATGCAAGATAATTTCTACAGTTGAATCCCATCAAAGGACATTTGCATTTAAAGAGGTTTTTAGAGAGTTGTGACAAAGTAACCTTCAAAGAAACTTTATGGTATTACAGTCTTACCAATGTGAGTCCAATAGCCTGTTTCTTACCTCTTTGTCAGCAAGTGTATACTGTCAGACATACTCAGAATTCCTTCAGGCACTGCAAATTTTCCATTTTCTTTCTTTTTAAAAAAATTTTAATTTTGTTTTATGACATAGTTTCATAGGCTCTGGGGTTCCCCCAGCCCCTCCAAAAAGCCCTCCCCCCGAATTGATTTGCTCCATATTGTTACAGTAGTACAGTTTGTATCCAGTCATGATTCCTTCATTGTGGTATGGGCCACGTAGAGAGTCCAGCATCTTATTGTCCAGATAAATTTAACAGTTTCATTGGGAGACCATCCCTGGTCTGAAAGTAGAGCTGCTAGAATATCATCCCCTCCAATGAAAAGGCACTACACAACTTCAACAACAATTTACAACATCATGAAGTTAATTGACATGGTATTGAGTGACCAAAATGTTAGAAAATGCAAGCCCTTAACCGCATCCTGTGACTACTTCACTGACATTTCAATTGTAGTTTTCATACAACTGGCTGCTATATGCCTTATAATAGTTATAGGGTACCATTCAGCTGTCTTGTGTCTATTTTCATTGTTATATTTTGCAGCTTATAGTATTCAAGTGTGATTCCTACTGAACTTCATGAACTTTAGGTTAGTTCAAACAAGCTTATAACTCAAACATACCATATGTTAACAATTGAGAAGCAGAATAGTTTTAGGAGGAGTGTGCAGAGAAATCTTTAGTACCTTAATGAGGAGTAACTAATCTTTGTGTCCTTCCTAGTAAGGTATATGGGAGTCCAAGTTGACTGTTTCCTGTCTGTTCTAAGCTTTCCTTATTGGTCTCCATCTGTTCTAATTTTCCCCTTTCTTCTGATCTTCGCCTTCAGGTTCTCTTTCCTTCTTTGTAGCTCTCTGGTCACACTTGGTTTGCTTTTTGATTTTTGTTTCACCATGCTTCCCTGTGAGGGCTGTCCTGTGCTCATTTCCCACTAATACTCTACATTCCTCATTCTCCCAACAATCTTTTTACATGCTCATGGACTTCCCTTATAGTTTCCTGAAGCTCTCCAAACTGAACAGAAAACAGGTACTCTTTCTTAACCTCTAAACCTGCCACACTTCTGAACCAACAGAAAAAGCTGATCAGGAAAGCTGGAAAGACTTAATCTTAGGCATATTGTGAGAATAAATAAATTTCTATTGCTGTATCCATGAAGAAAAATCACCTTGCTTTGTATCGCCTTTTGTTAAAAGTGAAGTTTCTTTTTTCTTTTTTTCTAAATCTCATACTATTGTAGGACTTTTTGACACAAAATACAGCAGCAACCTCAATTCTTGTCTCCCAGGAAAAAATCATTTTCTTGAAGACAGTTTAGTTTTCAAGCAATATTTGTTAGAAGAAAGGAGAAAATATGCTCCCATCCTTGGAACTGGAAGGGGCTTCAAGAAAGGAGACCTGTGCACAGGGGCTGTTGGCATCGGTTAAAATTTTGCTTCAAAGGAGTTTCTCTAAAAATAAAGGAAAATTCACGGTTTCCATGATACATGGCTTTGGGACAAAAGGCCCAAAAAGGTGTTACCAGTTAACTTCCTCGGTCTCATTCTAATGATAAAGAGACCAGTCTGACACTACACAGAGATGGAATTGGGTGGGCACTTTAGATGGGGAACTGATATGTTAATTTCATTCTTATTTCTTGGAGGAAGCATGTTCTTGATATGTTCATTATGCACTTGTCTCTTGGAAGAAATGTGCTCTAGTGAATTTAGACATAGTAGAGAAAATACAATTTCATATTTGAGAAAATTGATTCGCGGACCCAGAACACCCTAACTGCCTAATACCCAGTCTGACTCCTCACAATGTACTTGATACAACTCTTTTTTTTTTTTTTTGAGTCAATGTGTTTTCATTGCTCCTTTTTGGTGGGAGTGGGACAAAAATAGAAGTGAAATAATATAAAAGAAAGTCTAAAAGTTCCAGATCTAGACTTTATCAAGAACACAGGGATGCTCTTTAGTTTGCAAGCAGCCTGGGGACTTATAAGCATCCACAGTGAAATGAAAATGGTGGGAGGAATGGATCCCACAAAGGGAGAAAAAGGTATGACACGGATTGTTTGCCAGCTCCCCTTTTAGATAGCAGTAGTTGATGCTAACACTATCTGATTTACTCAGAGTTTATAGGAGGGAGAGCCCAAAGTCTATGATTCTGTGTTGCTGCCTCTCCCTGAACCGTTTTTCTCTTACTGCTTGTCAGTGTGAGAGGATTCTCCCAGTCCTGTGCTCAATCCTAGGTGAGGTCCTTTATGCTATGTCAAAGAGAGTGAGTCAGCTGCCAATTCACAGCAGAGGACACAGATTATCATAGTGATTACCTCCTGAGCCAGAAGCTGCATGAGGTGACACTGGATAGAGTCACATTAACAGATGCAGACCCATGGAAATGGAGCAAAAAAATAACATGGATGATTGCTTTTTTAAGGAGGCAGGAAGCTATACTGGAAGAAAAATTCCAACCCCAAGTGTAGATGCAAGTCTAATGATTTCAGCCCCAAATACCCAGGAACTAAAAGCCACCAGATCCTCACACTATGTCCTTTTTGTGATTGAATTCAATGCTATAAAAGGCTAAATATTATAATGAAAATAGACACAAGACAGCTGAACAATAATCTATAGCTATTTTAAGATGTATAGAACCCGTTGTATATAAACTAAAATTGAAATGTCAATGAAGTAGTCACAGGATGTGGTTAAGAACTCGCATTTATTTTTAACATATTGGTTACTCATTACTATGTCAATTAATTCCATAACATTATTAATTGTTGCTGATGGCATGTTGGAGCTTTTAATTGATTGGGATGATACTCTGCTGGCTCTACCTTCAGACCAGAGAAGGTCTCCCTAAGAAGCCATTGAAATTAACTGGACAATAAGATGCTGAACTCTATGTTTGGTATTTGCTTGCAATGAAGGAATCTCAACTGAACTTGAGCTGTGGTTATGCAACAAGGTGAGATAATCCACCATGGTGGGAGGGTTTGGGGAGGGTTTGGGAGAATCCCAGTACCTATAAAACTGTGTCACATAATACAATGTAATTAATAAATAAATCTTTAAAAAACCCTACACATCAGCACTGCTCTTCAAATGGTTAAAGCCTAAATTACAGATACAATCTGCAGGTGCAAATGACTAAACCTGAATGCTGCTTCTAACCCTCAAACCGTATTGCTTTATAAATGAACACTTGAACCCTATGATGATTTGTACTTCCCCTACTGGAGCACTGTAGAAGGACATTCAGAATCTTTGCTATTGTGGGAGACATAGCAAGTTGCATCTCCCCTAAAGGTGCCAGGAGCAATTCATATAAAGGTGAATGAACAGAAAACCTGGTTTACAGGTTTAGGTATAAACAAGTTGCGTTTTGGAAACTGTACCTTGCTGTTGAGATGTAAATGGCTCAAGCTCCTTCTCTCGGGGGCCTACATGACAACCTTCTTTTAAAAATCTGGTGCTGTTAATAAACTTCAGCTGTTGACCACCAGTCGGTAGTCCATGCATGTTATTATCGACTCCATGCACCCAGTCGATCACTGCAGGACAGCGACAGAGCACTTTTCATAATATTCTGCAACTGCTAACTCAAGTGTAAGATCAAGTGAGGCAGGAAATATCACCTATCTTTCTCAGCATCTTACTCTTAGTAACTAGCCTGATGTCTAGAATAAGGCAATTACTCAGTACATCCCTATGATGCTTAAATTAATGCGTACATTACACTCCAGATTCAGGATAAATTCCCTAAAACATGCAAGGTTATTATTTTTTATTTTACTTCTTTTTATTATTATCATTTCATGGTACAATTCCATAGGCCCTGGGACTTCCCATATCCTCTCCCCAATTCTCTCCTCCATCACTATATAGTTACTATGGTATAGTTCTTCATGCACAGTAATATGTCCATCAGTGCAGGCATGGACAATGGCAGAGTCCAGCATCCTATTGTCATGATATAGTAAACAGTTTCATTGGGAGTCCATCTTTGTCTGGAAGTAGAGATGCATACTGCATTGTATCCCCACATCTGGATATGATAGTCCCCATTACACAGTTACTATATATCCCCTGAAATGAAAAGCCACAGTAAAAATCAACAACAGGAGAAAAATAGAAATTTACAATGCCATGAAGTTGAATAACATGCTGCTAGATTTGATAGTCTCGATTACACAGTTACTGTACATCCTCTTAACTGAAAGGTCACAAATAAAATAAACAACAGGAAGAAAGAAAGAGAAATTAGCAAGACCATGGATAAATAACATGCTACTGAATGACTAATGTGTCGCTGAAGAAATGAAAAAGAAAATCAAGAACCTCCTTGAACCTACTGTATGATCTATGAGTCAGTCAAGAATTTAATCAGAAGAAAGAATTTTAAAGAGATGAAACTAACCAAAAATATCAAAATCCATGAGATACAGTTTCTGCTGATCTTTGTTGGTGAGATATGTCTCCTGCAGGCAACAAATAGAGTGGTGTTGTTTTTTAATACATCTGCTAATCTATGATGTTTGCTTGATGAGTTTAAGCCATTTACATTCGGGGTTAATAAAAATAGGTCGTAATTTGGTTCTGTCATTTTAGCAGTGGGTTGTTCATTGATTTAGTACTCTGTTGTTATTTTACTGGGATGTTCTTTGCATTTGCCTTTGATTTTGGTGGGTGCTATTCCTTTTCTCTGTCAAGAGAACATCTTGAAGTATCATTTGTAGTGCAGGTTTGGAAGAGGCATATTCTTTTAAATTTTCTCTAATGTGGAAGAATTTTATTTCATTTTCAAAGACAAAGGAAAGTTTTCCTAGGTACATTATCCTGGGCTGACAATTTTTTGGTTTTAGAATCTGGAATGTGTGGCTCCATTAACCTCTGGCCTGTAGAGTTTCCTGTGAGAGGTCTCCTGTGAGCTTAATTGGCATTCCTTTACATGTCAATTGATTTCTTCACGTGTACATTTAAGGATCTTTTCCTTATGTTTGAAGAGAACTTGATTATTACATGTTATGATGAAGATTGCTTTTGGTCCTTGGTCCTTGTAAGGAGTTCTGTGTCCCTCCTGGATGTTGTATTCCAATTCTTCCTGTAGATTAGGAAAATTTCCCCTTACTATTTCATTAAATATATTTTTAAACCCAGCTTCTCTTTCTGCACTTTCTGAGACTCCCCAAACTCTTATATTAGGTGTCATAATAGTGTCTTTCAATTCTTGAATACTTTTTTTTAAGCCTGATCCAGCTCTGCTTCCAGCTTTCTATTTGTTTCCCCTTGGTGGCAGGAAATATCTTCTAATTCTGAGATGCTTTCTTCTACCTTCTTCATTCTCTTTTAGAGACTCTCCACTGTACTTTTAATTTGCTCCACTGTATTCTTCATTTCTGATATATCAGATTTCATCTGATTCATTTCCAGTGTGATATACTCCTTGAATTCCTTGAATGCCTGCTGTACATGCTTCTCGTTGATAAGAAGTTTTATAACAACTGTTTTGAACTCTGTATGCCCATTTTCTCGATGTCTCCCTCAGTGAACTCTGAGGTTGGCATAGGGTTTTGCTCCTTTGCAGGGGAGTCTTCAGCAATATTCATTTTGCCTTTGTCCTTTCATTTGCTGTTGATCATTATACTTATGTTTAGCAGAATCTTCTCCTTGGGGCAGGTTTCTAAGCTGTGTCACCCACAGGTCTACAGTTCGGTTTTACTTATTGCAGTTCTTACATGGCTCTTTGTTTGCAGCCAATTGTGCCACTCTCTCCAGCGAATTCCAGGTCTGGGTTCTTATATTAAATTTCCACCATGGTCTCTGTAGCCCCAGCTCTTGGCTCACCACACTCCACCTCCTATGATACTGCTGAGGCTTCACCATTGTTTGTACAACCTTTCTCCCACTTCTGGTTGGAACAGGTCCCAGGCTTAGGGAGACACTAGGAGTCTTCTATAGCTAGGTTGTTGTTGGTGCTGATCTTGCCGGAACCTGTTGGCCATTATGTCTGGGGGCCACACAGACCTATTTTGACCCATATGTAGTCATAGTTGGTATTATTTTCCTTGGGACCAGTGCAATGCACTGAGCCCAGTGAGTTCTCACTGAACTCAGTGCATTTGCAGCTCAGTGTTGTCCCCTGAAGTCTTAAATTCTTTGGCACATTGTAAGAAAAGGCACCTGATGTGCCATTGCTAGAGTTATTGATCTGTTTGCCGTCAGGTCTGAGGGCTACCTAGACCTCTCTTAACTGGAACCTGTAGGATGCCATGTTGTAGTTCACTGAGTCAGAAATGAGTTCACTCCCAGCTCAGTGAATGCGCAATCCTGCCCCATAGCCCTTGCCTCCATAAACAAAATGGCGCCCAATTTGGCTTTAGGAGGTGGACTGGGCTATGACATCTACCCTGTTCCCACACCGCCCATCTGGACTGCCACTCTCTCTCTCTGTTCCTGGTCAAATCAAACAGACCAGCAGGATGGGTTGTTCTTTGTGTTCACCTCTGCCAGTGGAGTTCAGATCACCATTAGCTAAATGCTGCTGGGGTATCAGTCACTGCAACACTGCACCATTGTATCCACTGCCTTTCTGTGTCTGTCAGTCTCCAGGTACCTCTCTGCTGTTGTTCTGTCCTCTTCTGTTTCTTGGAATGTGCCTTCTATGCTTCACTCTGGCTAATATTTCTCCATCTGTTTAAACATGTCCTTACTCTATTCTGCCATCTTGATTCTTCAGGAAATGATTGCAAGGTTATTTTTGGCTCTCTACACCAATGGCATGGGCCCTGGTTTATGGTTTTCAGAACACAGCCTATGTTCTCTTCTTGGCCCTCTCTTATTTCCCTCACTCATGATCTGCATCACTGCATCCTCTGCTGTTTTAGCTATTTTCTTCCTTTAAACTTCCCTGATTTATATATATATATATAAATGGCAATTTCAGAATGAATATAGTGTGGAAAAACAGCCTCAGTTTACAAATTCTCACAAAGCTTCAAGAAAACTGCCCTGTCTACTCACCACCCAATTATTTCAAATTTCAGCTGTTTCCTGATGAAAGCTGAGCCAATAATCTTAGCAAGCAACTGATTCCCAGTTTTGTGTTTCCAGATCAAGCTGAGGAAAGGGGCTCCTGGGCTTTCCCAGTAGCGTTCACCAATTATACATATCTGCTTAAGATGGGGGCCCGGCAGCGTGGCCTAACGGCTAAAGTACTTGCCTTGAACGCCCTGGGATCCCATATGGGCGCCGGTTCTAATCCCGGCAGCTCCACTTCCCATCCAGTTCCCTGCCTGTGGCCTGAGAAAGCAGTCGAGGATGGCCCAGGGCTTTGGGACCCTGCACCTGCATGGCAGACCTGGAGGAGGTTCCAGGTTCCCTGCTCCAGATCAGCGCAGCACCGGCCATTGTGGCTCACTTGGGGAGTGAATCATTGGATGGAAGATCTTCCTCTCTGTCTGTCCTCCTCTTTGTATATCTGACTTTGTAATAAAATAAATAAATCTTTTTTTAAAAAAAGAGCAAATAGAGAAAACCAAGCAAATCTGTCTACCCTGGCAAACACTGAAAATCAACAAAAATTGGAGATTTCTAGAAACAATTCACTGAGTCTACACTCAATTTCAATCAACAAATACTTCACACACGAGGCCTTGCAGGTACAAAGATGAAATAAACAGCATGCCCAACCCATACTAGGTAGCTTGTGTCTCAAAAATTAACTTTCCTAACTGACTTAGGATGGACGGAGATTGGAGTTTTAGCAAACCTCAGGAGTTGGTCCCAGGAAGCCACCACATGCATATCAGTCACCAAATATTATTTTTACTTTAGAAAACTTAGGAATAGTCTTTAAATTGTATTATAGATAGGAAAGCTAGTTAACAAATAATAGGAAACATTCAAGAGGGAGGTGACAAGGATATGAATTGAAATGATGAGGATGGAAAAGAAGAGAAAGAGATGTCAGGCACATTCCCTCCAGAAACAGGAGAATAAGAGGTTTAGATGTACCACTGTTAAATTCTTTCTGAAGAAACTCGTGGTAGGCAGATAGGAGAAAAGAAAGTAAATATTGTTAAATCTCAAGGAAAACTACTCTGTCAAGTGGATTGCAAAGGGAGTGGGGAAATAGAAAGACACAAAAAGCATCTTGGAAAGCATTGGTGAAGATGAGAGCAGTCAGGAGCCATGTCCTGAAGGAAGCACACTGCTCTGCTGGGTACAGAGGGGCTAGAGAGTCCCGACAGGATCGATGGGCTGTGGTGTGTCAGACTGAGCAGCAGGTGTGCTGCAGCAGACTGGGCGTGGATGTGGGGAAAGGGGTGGAGGGTTGCGCACAAAGACATCGGCTTCAGAGACAGCACACAAGTTTTCTTTGAGTTCCAGCACTGCCACAGATAATAGAACTCCAGTAATATTAAAAAACAACAGAAAGAAAATATTAAAATGTTGCTTTTATATCACTGAATAGAAAGAGAATAAACACTTGTGAAACATAAGAAGTCAAATTAATACTTGCTGAACTTACTTGATCTTAGACAAAAATTTAGCATTGTCCTTTTGAAAATCTTAAGAATTGTGCTTTTCAAACTCTCAGCCATTCTGACTGGCTAGTCTGAGGGCCTCCATGGAGGCTGAGGCAGAGCAGGAGGCAGAGGACTTGGTCTCACCTGATTGCAGCTGCAGAGCCAGTTGCTGTGAATGGAACTGAGTGATGTCTTTGGGCTGCAGCTTCTCTGCTGTTCCTTTGCTGTGATTGGTGACATTTTTATTTTTCTTGATGGCTGTGGAACCTGTGGGATTTTCTACGTCATCTGGATGGCAGCCTTTCTTTTTCAAGGCCTCTAAACCATCACACCGTGCAGAAGTAGGCATTCCTTCTTGTAGAAAGGTCTAAATAACACATGAAAATATAAGTAAAAGGGGGACATATGATGCATCTCACCCTTGGCTTGTAAATAAAGCATTCCCTTCACTCAAATCATTAAAGTGCTCATTTAAAAACAAAATCATTCCAGAGAACGTAACACCTCTTTCAAGAACTGACCTAAGTGTTTGTTTTAAATGTTCCATTTGTGAATTCAAAAAATAAACTTCTCAGTGAAACCATGTGTTGAATACAGTTGACAGCAACTGGTAACCTACATACCCAAGTATCAGGCAGTTTCCCAGAATTTCCCCTAGCAGTGTCTTTATAAAATCCCACAGCACCTTCCTCAGCACAACTTTTGGACTTTAATTGTAGGTTAAGGAAAAGCACAGCAGCATATCATTTTAAGTGTTTAGAAATTATTTAAATCAAAGTATTTTACGGGGCAGGCATTCTGTCTATCGGATAAGATGCCTCATCTCACACTGACATGCCTGGTTCCAGCTTCCAATGCCTATCTCCTGTTAATGCAGACTCTGGGGGAGGGAGCAGGTGATGGCCTTAGCCTTCCATGGGAGACCTAGATTTAGTTCTCAGCTTCCAGCTCCAGTGCAGCCCAATTTTGATGATTACAGGGATTTGGGGAAGGAGCTGGCAGATTACAGTTCTCTGTCTCTCTCTGAAACAATTTAAGTAATATGAAGATGGAGGGAAAAGTAAGGGCATGATAATCGTATCTGTTCTTACACACCAATTTCATGACTTTTACATAAAGTATGAGTGAAGATACTTAAATGTAAAGAATAAATAGGGGCCAGCACTGTGTCACAGCAGGTAAAGCCTATGCTGCAGGCATCCCATATGGGCACCAGTTCAAAACTCAGCTGCCCACTTCTGATCCACCTACCTGCTAACACATCTGAGCAAGCAGAAGATAGCCCAAGTACGTGGGTGTCTGCACTGACATGGGAGACCTGAAGAAGCTGCGGGATCGTGACTTCAGTTGCCATTTGTAGAATCAGCCAATGGAATGCAACATCTCACTCTGTCTCTAATTATGGCTTTCAAACAAAAACAGAACAAAAAGAACAATGACTTCACAAATGTTCAAGTCAAACACAACACTACTAAAGTCACTTTTGAGAAACAGATGGGAAAGACGACCAAGATACAAATGGCTCAAAGCTGGGACTAAAGCTTCAGCTCTGAAATAGCTCCTGACCCAAAGCACAAAATCTAAGTGGGGATTATACTTTCCCACGTATCAGCCAATTCAGATACTTTAAGAATACATTCTGAAAGAGCTTTTAATCATTTAAAAATTATGTCCCCAAACTCTGAAGCTGAATTTTTGGGAACATCCCATGCCTGAGTGAATCCTGTAGCGCAACGAGCACCACATCCACTTCCTCAGTCAGGCAAGCTCTGTGTTAGACCCGGAGGGCAGTCGCTGTCCCTGCAATGCCACCCACTCAATCCCACGCCCTGTAATCCCAATACAACCCTGGACACCATCCTCAAGAGAACACCAAGTGTCAACAGAAAAATTCTGTAAAGAAACAAAGTTTCTCAATGCTCTTCCATGGTCAAACCACAAATCTGATTATGTGAGCAGCTATGGCAACAAAAACAAATAGGTACTTAAAATGTGGGCCCAAATGCCTGATAAAAAATTATGCTTTTATCTTCTGATATCAGCTGTTTATTCTGTGAATAAACTGCTTGACTTCTGATCTGGCCTCTCTACCTCCTGTTCTGATAATAGCGCCTATGCAAGGAAAGGATTAAAAATGACAGAAGGGGTAGAATCTAAATGCCAACCACAGCAGGTTCTTAAGGACACAAATCAATTCTATATTATCTTAACTCAGACTTCACCGGGAAGTTTAATTTATTCACACACACACACACACACCCCAGAAAAGTTACAACAAACAGCTTAATTACTTTGGAAAGTTACCCAATACAAATATGACACATGTCCTAAAGGTGAACCACACATGTTCTAAAGCTATCCAGCATTCACAACAAAAAAAGGAAAGTTAACTCTAAAATGATGTGTTAAAATATGCATATATGCATATATTCAAAATTATATTATTTCAACATTATTAAAGATTCTTTTATACTAAGTCATAAAGTACAATACATATTTGAAACTTATAGCAATTTTCAATTTCTAACACCGAAACAAGGGTATTGCAAGAAGTTTGTGGAAACAGAACTGAAAGGTTAGCCTTGGTGCACACAATCTTTGCTAGCTTGAGCAGCCTTAAAAGAACCCCACAGTCTCAGGGCCCAAGGGCTGCTATGCTGAATGGCACAGTTCTTGGCCATCACGTATTATATAAAACATATCAGAAACCTGAGGACTGCAGATTTTAAACAGGAGACTATCTACTTACCGAATTCATGCAGCACCCACAACTGGGGCCTGCCTGTATGCATTTTCCACAGGACTTAGCGTTGGCTTTTATACATCTATTTTCATCTGTCAAGAAAATGAACAGACCATTTTCCATGAAGTTGCAGAGAGAATACAATGAAATAGGATCATTGAAACAAGTGATGCTGTGTGAGTTAACATGACAGTTATTAAACTGTCCCCAGAAGTGGTACTACAAGCCATGGAAGGACAGCTGTCTTCCTTGTTTTCCATATGAAAGCCAAGTACCTTCTGTACATTTACATCCTTGTGTTCAAAGGCACAAATTTCAAAATTTGTCATTTGGGATGGTCACAAATGTCCTACCCTTTCTTTCTTTCTTTTTTTTAAATTATTTATTATTTTTACTTCATTAATTACATTGTATTATGTAACACAGTTACATAGGTACTTGGTTTCTCCCCACACCTCCCCAAACCCTCCCACCATGGTGGATTCCTCCACCTTGTTGCATAACCACAGCTCAAGTCCAGTTGAGATTCCTCCATTGGAAGCGTATACCAAACATAGAGTCCAGCATCTTATTGTCCAGTCAAGTTCAACGGCTTCTTAGGTATACCCTCTCTGGTCTGAAGACAGAGCCAGCAGAGTATCATCCCAGTCAATTGAAAGCTCCAACATACCATCAGCAAAAATTTACATCATTATGGAATTAATTGACATAGTAATGAGTAACCAATATGTTAAAAGTAAATGCGAGTTCCCAGCCACCTTCTGTGACCACCTCACCTACACTTCAATTTTAGTTTGTACAAAACATATAAAGTTTATAACATAACATGTTATACATAACATCAGATCATCTTAAATTAAGGCAAACATGTAGTATTTAACCTTTTGGGATTGGCTCATTTCCCTTAGCATTATGGTTTCCAGTTTGGCCCATTTGGCCACAAAGAACTGCATTTTGTTTTTTTTTAATAGCTGAGTAGTATTCCATGGAGTAGATGAACCATAGCTTTCTTATCCAATCCTCTGTTGATGGGCATTTTGGTTGCTTCCATGTTTTTGCAATAACTGATTGTGCTGCTATGAGCATAGGAGTGCATGTTGGTTTCTCATAAAACAATTGTTCTGGATATATTCCTAGCAGTGCTATTGCTGGATCATATGGTATGTTGAATTTGAGTTGTTTGAATATTCTCCATACTGATTTCCATAGAGGCTGTACCAGCCTGCAGCCCCACGGGCAGTGGAGTAGGGTTCCCTTTTCCCCGCAACCTCGCCAGCATGTGTTGTTGGTGCTTTTATTCATGTGGGCCAGTCTTACTGGCGTTAGGTGGTACCTCATTGATGTTTTAATTTGGATTTCCCTTATTGCCAGGGAACTTGAGCATTTTTTCATATGTTTATTTGCCATTTGGGTTTGTTCCTTTGTGAAGTGTTTGCCCATTTCCCGTGCCCATTTCTTGAGTGGCTTGTTTGTTTTCACATTTTGGTTGTTTTGTAGCTCTTTGTATATTCTGGAGATCAGCCCTCTATCACCTATGTCGTGTGCGAAGATCTTCTCCCATTCTGTGGGTTGCCTTTTTACTTTGTTGATTGTTTCTGTAGCTGTACAGAAGCTTCTTAGTTTGATGAGGTCCCAATTGTTTATTTTGGTCTTGATTTCTACTGCATTTGGAGTCTTTTTTAGGAAGTGAGGGCCTACCCCTAAGTGTTGCAGTGTGTTTCCAACGTTTTCTTCCCGAAGTTTAAAGGTTTCTGGATGTAGGTTTAGATCTGTTATCCATTTAGATCTGATCTTAGTATATGGTGAGAGATGTGGATCTATTTTTTTGTTTCTGCAGGCTATTAACCAGTTGTCCCAACAGCATTTATTGAACAGACCTTCCCATTTGCCTGGGTTGTCATTTGTCTTTTTGTCAAAGATTATTTGGCTGTATCTGTTGGGTTCCCTTCTGGTGTTTCTATTCTGCTCCATTGATCTTCCTCTCTATCTTTGTGCCAGTACCAGGCTGTTTTGATAACCACTGCCCTATAGTATGTCCAGAGGTCCACAACTGTGATTCCCCCTGCTAACTTCCTGTTCTTCAGGATGGTTCTAGTTATTCGTGGTTTTTTGTGTTTCCAGATGAACCTTTGGATCATTGTTTCCAGTTCCATGAAGAATGTTTTGGGCAATTTGATTGGGATTGCGTTGAATGTATATATTGCTTTTGGCAGTATAGACATTTTAATGATATTGATTTTACCTATCCAGGAGCATGGGATGTTACTCCATCTTTTGAGGTCTTGTTCAATTTCTTTTTTAAGTAGTTTGTAGTTTTCTTCAAATAAGTCTCCTACATTTTTGGTTAGATTTATTCCCAGATATTTCATACTTTTCTCTGTTATTTTGAATGGTATCTTGCTGGTTAAGTCTTTTTCCATCTTGGGGCTGTTCGCATACACTATGGCTGTTGATTTTTGTTCATTAATTTTGTACCCTGCCACTCTACCAAACTCTCGTACAAGTTCTAGCAGTCTCTGTATTGAGTCTCTTGGCTCTTCTACATAAAGAATCATATCATCTGCATATAGTGAGAGTTTGACTCCTTCGTTTCCCATTTGGATTCCTCTGATTTCTTTTTCTTGTCTTATGGCCTCAGCGAGTACCTCTAGGACTACGTTGAATAGTAGTGGAGAAAGTGGACATCCCTGTCTTGTTCCAGATCTCAGTGGGAAGGGTTCCAGCTTTTCTCCATTCGGTATGATGCTGGCGTTGGGTTTTTCATATATGGCTTTAATTATGTTGTGGATTTTTCCATCTATGCCTACCTTGGTTAGGGTTTTTAGTAGGAAGTGGTGTTTGATTTTGTCGAAAGCTTTTTCTGCATCTGTTGATACTATCATGTGATTCTTGTTTTTCAGTTTTTGGATGTGGTGTATCACATTTATGGATTTCTGAATGTTCAACCATTCCTGCATTCCAGGGATGAATCCTACTTGATCTGGATGAATGATCTGTCTGATGTGCTTTTGAATTCTGTTGGCTAGGATTTTGTTGAGAATCTTAGCATCAATGTTCATCAAAGAGATAGGTCTGTAGTTTTCCTTCTCTGTTAGTTCTCTGTCTGGTTTTGGGATTAAGGTAATGTTGGCTTCATAGAATGAGTTCGGAAGGGTTGCCTCTTTTTCTATTGTTTTGAAGAGTTTGTAGAGGATTGGGGTCAGTTCTGTTCGGAATGTTTTGTAGAATTCTGTAGTGAAGCCGTCTGGGCCTGGGCTTTTCTTTGTTGGGAGTTCTTTAATCACTGATTCAATCTCTACTTCAGTTATGGGTTGGTTCAGGTCGTTTGTTGTCTCTGGGCTAAGTTTTGGCAGGTGGTAGAAGTCTAAGAACTTTTCCATTTCTTGGTGATCTCTGATTTGTTGGAGTACAGTGCTTTGTAGTAATTTCTAATTATGCCCTTAATGGATGAGGTGTCTATTGTTATGTTGCCGTTTTCATCTTTGATGCTGTTAATTCTTGCCTTCTCTTGTTTTTTCTTTGTCAGTCGGGCCAGTGGGGTGTCTATCTTGTTTATCTTCTCAAAAAACCAGCTTTTTCTGTGGTTATGCAACAAGGTGGAGGAATCCACCATGGTGGGAGGGTTTGGGGAGGGGTGGGGAGAACCCAAGTATCTATGTAATTGTGTTACATAATACAATGTAATTACTGAAGTTAAACAATAAATAATTTAAAAAAACAAAAAAAAACAAAAAAAACAAAAACAAAAACAAACAAACAAAAAAAAACAGCTTTTTGATTCATTGATTTTGTGTATGGTTTTTTTTATTTCTATCTGGTTGATTTCCTCCCTTGTTTTGATGATTTCTTGTTTCCTATTGTTTGTGGGGCTCTTCTGCTGTTGTTTTTCCAATTCCTGGAGGTGTATGTTTAGTTCCTGTATTTGGCGCCTCTCTTGGGCCTTGACATGAGCTCCAATTGCGATGAGTTTACCCCGTAGCACTGCTTTGGCAGTGTCCCACAAATTTTGGAATGTTGTGTCAGAGTTTTCATTGGTTTCCATAAATTTTTTGATCTCATCTTTAATTTCTTCTCTGATCCTTTGTTCGTTGAATAGCATATTGTTCAGCCTCCAAGAGTTTCTGTATTTCCTGGGGCATTTTGAATTGCTGATTTTCAGTTTCATTCCGTGGTGGTCTGAGAGGGTACATGGTATGATTCCTATCTTTTTGAAGTTATTTAGGTTTGCTTTGTGTCCTATCATGTGGTCGATCCTGGAGAAGGTGCCATGCACTGCTGAAAAAAATGTATAATCTGTGGCCTTAGGGTAAAAAATTCTATAAATATCTGTCATGTCCAGTTGTTCTATTGTTTGTATGAGCTCTGTTGTTTCTTTGTTGAGTTTTTGTTTTGTTGATCTGTCTATTGTTGTTAGTGGGGTGTTAAGATCACCCACTATTATTGTGTGCATATTTATGTCTCCCCTTAAGTCCGTGAGTAATTGCTTCACGTAGCTAGGTGCGTTTGAATTTGGTGCATATATGTTCACAATGGTAATTACTTCCTGATGGATCAGTCCCTTCACCAATATATAATGTCCTTCCCTGTCCTTTTTGATGTGTGTCAGATTGAAGTCCACATCATCTGAAATTAAGACAGCTACCCCAGCCTTTTTTTCTCGTCCATTGGCATGAAATATCTGTTTCCAACCTTTCACTTTCAGCTTCGTAGAATCTCTTCTGGTTAGATGTGTCTCTTGTAGGCAACAGATAGTTGGGTACTGTTTGATAATCCATTCTGTTAATCTATGCCTTTTGATTGGTGAGTTCAAGCCATTTGTGTTAAGAGTTAAAATTGAGAGGTTGTGATTTTGCCCTGCCATACTTGTTTTTGTGGGTGTTGATATCTGTGTAATTGCCCTTCCTTGTGTGGACTCTAGTGGGGAGACCTTCCTGTTTGCCATCTTTGCTTATGATTCACCTCCTTTTTTTCTGGATTTAGTGCATTTCTAAGGAGATTTTGTAGAGCTGGTTTTGTGCTGGCATATTCTTCTAATTTCTCTTTGGTGTGAAAGTATTTGATTTCATTCTCAAATATGAATGAGATCTTTGCTGGGTACAATATTCTTGGTTGACAGTTGTTCTGATTCAGGATTTGGAAGATTTTTGTCCATTCTCTTCTTGCTTGTAAAGTCTCTTCAGAGAAGTCAGCAGTGATCCTGATTGGTTTTCCCCGGTATGTGATCTTTTCTCTGCTTTGTACTTGTCTTAGGATTCTTTCTTTGTCTTCGTTGGAGTGGAACTTGAGCACCATATGTCTGGGTGAAGATTGCTTTGGGTCATATCTGCTGGGAGTCCTCTGACCGTCCTGGATTTGGGCTGGGTTCATGTTCCAAGTGTTTTGAAAGTTTTCCTGTATAATTTCGTCCAGCACCATTTGCATTCCTGATTCTTTTTCCACTCCTTCAGGAAGGCCAATAATCCTAATATTCGATTTTCTGAGGTTGTCTTTCATTTCTTGTATGGTCTTATTGGCTTTGTTCAGACTTGTCTCCAGCTGTTAAATGAACTGGGTATGTTCGTTTTGTGTGTCTTCCGTTTCAGAGATCCTCTCTTCTGCTGTATTTGTTCTGTTGGTTAGGCTCTCAATTTTGTGCTCTAAGTCAAGGATTTTACTTTTCATTTGTTGTATTTCTGAGGCTATGTGGTTCTTGAATTCCTTGAAGTCCTCCCAATTCTTCTCATTGTCTCTGACATATTTTAACATTATTTTTTTGAATTCCTTGTCTGGTAGATCTTCTATGTCTTCATCTTGCATCTCCGAAATAGAAATTGGCTTTTTTTTTTATAGCTCAATATTTATTTTAAAATAGCCTGGGTTTATATCCATACATTTCTTTTTTTTTTATAATCTATTTTATTGTGTTGTTGACAATCTTTACATAGTTAATTACAGTTAAAGAAAGAAAAAGAAAAAAAAAAAGGTTCAGGGGGATAGGGAAGTGGGTAATACTGTTTATGTCCACATTGTTTCCATCTTGTATCTGAGGTAAAGGGGGATATTGAGGGGGAAGCCCCACCCGGTTTCCCGCCCACCCCGAGTCCCAGATGTGGGGCATGCTCTGAGATATGTGCTCGAGTGGTGTTAATAGTTCTCCGGTTATGAATCGCTGCCAGTTTCGCTCGATGAGGTCGTCCACTGATTGATATGGTCCATCATAAAGTCTCCGTTTGCCCCATATATCGCTGCCAACAGAGGCTTTTGATCCTTTATTGGTAGAGTGTTGGCTCTCTCATCTGGATCATTACCTTTTCTGCTATTTCTTCTCATTGTGTTAGTGTTTCTTTTTTGGAGAGACCTAGGCACCAGTGTGCTGAGGGGTCTCCAAGCACTATCCTGTAGAGATCGGAGTCTGCAGGCATGGAGTAGCAGGGTGTGGGAATTTTCAAGGCACTTTTGGTGCGTCTCCAGAACACTGGACCTCAGGGCGCCACTTCCAGGGCCCAGCGGATTCAAAGCGCACTCTCAGCTCATCCCCTACAGGTATGCTACCACAGGGCATGGGGGAGTGAAGTCACTCTCTGTGCGCACCCCCTGTGCGCGGGATCCCAGGGCTCGGAGGATTCTAGGTGCTTTCTCGGTGTGTCCCCAGTGCCAGGGACTGCAGGGCGTGGAGGTTCCAGGTGCTCTCTGGGAACGCCTCCTGCACGCGGGTCCGCAGTGCTCTCCTGGTGAGTCTCCCAAGCACGGGACTACAGGGTGTGGGGTGTTCCAGGTGCTCTCTGGAAGCGCCTCCTGTGCAGGCCTGCCCACCCCAGCACTTGCAGGGGACCGACCGCCCCAGCGCTAGCACGGGACTGCCCAGCCCAGAGGTGTGCTTGGGTTCCTGTGGGATAGCACCGCCCAGCTGAGTGCCAGACCGCAAAGGCACGGGGGAGTATTCAGTGTGCCTTTTGCCTTTCTCCTCAGCACACAGGACCACTGTGCATCACCTCCCAGACACAGTTTTGGCAGTTTCAAGGCACTCTCCCGGTGTCCCTAGACGCTGGAGTCTCGGGGGGGAGGGGCGGGGAGATGAGCAGCAAGGGTGTTCAGGCTCTGTGCATGCCCCTGCGGGGCCAACTCTCAGAGCCTCCAACCCACCACTGTCCCCACCCAACTCACTCAAACCTCAGGATCTTGCAGTCTGCCTCTTCCTCTAGTGGGAACCCTCGCCGCGGGTGCGTCTCCCTGGCTACTGCGTCCGCAGGTCCTGGCGGGTCCTAGCGACCAGGGTGAGCAGGTGCCAGTGAGTACCGATCACTGCCAGTCCTCATGGCCACAGCGTCTGCGGGTCGGTCTGCTGGTCGACTGTGGCTTTCAGCGTCTGCACTCAAAGGTGGCTCAGCAGGTCAGGAGCGGAAAGTCGTCTTCCCTGCCCTTTGTTTTGTTTTTCCCTGGTTGCTCTTCCGAGTTGTGTGGATTTTTTTGGCTCCACACTGTCCAGGGAACTTCACGTTCTTCTCCCTGTAGTTCTATGCCGCTCCACTTACACTTTTGTCGCGTTCTAGCCCTCTCTGTCTGTGAGCTCCCTCACAATCTTCCTCCTATGTCGGCCATCTTGCGAGTCTCCCTCTGTCATACTCTTTCTTACAATCAGGTAAAGGGCCCACAGTTACCCAAAATGACCCCTGGGGACCTTCCTTAAGGATATGAAGCCACTGAGGTGCTCACTGATCCGATTCATAACCCAGGGCAGCTCTGGTCTGTTCAGTGTGTCCTTAAATGTCTCTGAGCTTGCCTAAGGAGCAGCATGCCTCTTATACACTAAACACAGGAAAGACTGGCTGCCATCTCTTTCCCGATTATTAACTTCACATGTTCTCATTCACAGGAAATTTGAAAAATTCCTAAAACCATAAATACAAAAAAGTCATCTACACCACTACCAGATAACCACTTCACCCCTGCCACCTACCTCATTCCGGCCGTTGTCTTGAGCAGAGACAACAGTAAGCAAGCGCACACAGACCATTTAAATAAAGCTGATGACACAATTTGCATAGCATTTAATATGCCACTTTTTAAATATTTTGTTGTATGATTAAAAATTCTTCCAAAACATACCTTGTAACTATTATACAGCATCTCATTACTTGAATATATCCTACTTAATGTTGGGACAATTCCATGTATGTGTGCGATACACATGCTTGTTCACATGTGCAGACTCCATGCACAGCCACACAATTACTATACATATACACATATGTCCAGCACACATATACAACACACTACACTCATCTACACACATACCATACTCATCCGTATACACAGTGGTTTGCACATGCACACACACACACATATTGTGAACACGCACATTTATGCATGCACTCTGGAACTGTTTTTGTTTTGTTTTTAAGATTTACTTATTTATAGGAAAGCCCTAGAGAGAGAGAAAAAAATAGAGCTGTTCCATTTGCTGGTTCACTCCCCAAAGGCCAACAGCAGCCAGGACTAGGCCAGGCCTGAGGTCAGAAGCAAGGAATCCAGCAGGGGCCCAATTATGTGCGCCATCACTGGCTCTCTCCAAGATGTATTAGCAGGAAGCTGGACCAGATGTGTAATAGCTGGGACTGAAATAAATAGGCACTCCAACGTGGGATATGGGTTCTCAAACAGCTGCTGAACCTGCTGTACCACAGCACCCATTTCAACCACTTATATCTAATATACACACTGGACATTCCAAAAGGGGGATGTGCTAAACATTATATTAATGTTTTCACACTTCTCAATACATTCTAATTTCTGCTCAAGTAATATACCTATTAATATTCTCACATGCCATGTATTAACACCATTTCACCAAACCTCCAATACCAAGTACGTAATGTCACAAATGTTAGTCCTCGATGGACATTGAGTCTAGTGGTTAAAACACGCATGTCCCATACTGGTAGACAGTGGTGATGATTCAACTACTTGAGTTGAACCCACACTGAGTACCTGGTTTGTCCTCTGGGCATCAGCCGCAGTCCAGTTCCTGCTGTTGTGGGAGTTTGGGTGGTAGAACAGCACATGTGAGCTCAATTATGCCTGTCTGACTCTATCTCTGCCTCTCAAACAAAATACAATGTAAAAATGTATTATAATTTTACTACTAGGCATAAAGAGAGCATCAAACTGTCAAGTTATTTAAGGCTTCAATTATTCATGTTTACTGGTCACTTATTTTTTAAGTTCTTTATTTGCTTGTAAATTTTTAAACTGTCACATTTAGTGTTTTTATTGATTTCTGTTCACATTACTTAAGGTATAAACCTGTTTAATTTCTAGTATGATTTATCACATTCCAAAACATACTGTTTCTCTTGCTGTCATTGGTAATTTTGTGTAATCCACGTAGACCAACATGTTTTCCCTGATGGAGCCTCCCACTGCTTTTACATGTAGCAAGGCACTGCTCCTGGGCTGGACCCCAAACAGGAACAAACAGATCATGATCTACTTGTAGACACGTTACCTGCCGGGACTTCTCTGCACACTCAGCCATTCCTGTCCAATCCATGCTTGTAAGCTCAGCCTTTAGCAAGACAACAGGACTGGAGTGGGGGCAGCTTGGCCACGGAGGCCCCTTGCCCTTCAGTCTGAGGACATGGTGTCACTGTGGGACTTCCAGGGAAGTGGCAACATTGGACTTGAGTTTTCTCCAGTAGCCCCGGTCAAGAGTGAAAACAAGAGGCTGCTATCATGGAACGGCAGGTTGGCCACCATCTGCCACACACTGGCATTCCATGTGAGAAATAAGTCCCGCTGCTCCATTTCTGATCTAGTCTTTGCTAACGCACCTGGGAAAGCAGCAGAGAATGGCCCAAGTACCTGAGCCTCTGTGACCTCACAGGAAATCCGGATGAAGCTCCAGGATTCAGCCTGGCACAGCCGTGGCTCTGCAGCCACTTGGGGAGTTGAAGAACACCAATGGATCAAAGAACATTCACTCCCACCCTTTTTCGCACTATGGCTTTCAAATAAATATTTAAAAGCAAAACAAAACAAAACAAAACAAAACACCAGTACCAGAATGAAAAGTTGAGAAAACTTTCTTTTACCTGTTTGGCCAAACACACAGTAAATTGAACCGATCAGTCCAATGCAGAACATCAGTTGTAAATGCATCTGAAATTTTAAAAATGTGTATCATTATACCAAAAAAAAGTAATAAATGAAAATGCATTTAGTACAAAATGTTCCAGTCCACCTCCTGACTTTACAAACCTTCATAGCCATTGTCAGCCCCTCCCCCACTAGCACAATAACTTTCATGCCACACCCAAGGAAGCATTCTGGCATTTCTCTCAGAGGCATCTTAACCTTTAACAGTGCCGAGTTTCCTCCAACAGCATCAAGGCTCTCCTAGCTCTAGGGGAGGACCCAGAGGCCTAGTCAGAGCACTAGGCATGGTCACCTTGCTCACCCTCAAAGCTGAGCATCAGTGTGAGCAAAAAAATCCTGATCCGGATGGCCCCTCTGCAACTATTCAAGAGTTTTCATCCTCTGCAAGCCAAAATCAACAAACCTGCAGAAGGTCCAAAATAAATGTTTGCATCTGAGTTCCCATCAATTTTTTAAATTAGATGTGGGTAAAATAATTAAAATATTAATTCTCTACATTTTGCAGGTCTGAAAATTAGGCAAAACAATTCTTTTAAAAAGCCACAGTCTCTGGGCCCAGCACAAGATAGCCTAGCAGCTAAAGACCTCACTTTGCAGGGGCCAGGATCCCATATGGATGCTAGTTCTAATCCCATTAGCCCTGCTTCCCATCCAGGACACTAACAAGAGGAGACAGGGAAGTGCATCAGAGCAGTGGACACTCAGCTGGAAAAAGGACGGGACGCCACCACATTCACAGGACACAGTGGACACACAGACACAAGAGGAGAGCAGAAGTGACAGCATATGAACCACCAAGCAAGACACCCGGAGAAGAGACAACACCACAGAAGACAGCAGGGTGTGTGTGTGTGTGTGTGTAGACAGCACCATAGAAGACAACACATGCGTGCTCACATGTTCATTTGTCACATTGCTTTTTAATGAAAACAATTAATCTTGTTTCTTGGTAAGTTTTGGCCAGTAACAAAGAGCTAACTGAACTCCAAGCCCAATGTTCTCCCTCCTGGGTGTATTCCCATGCCATGGTGCCATACGCAGCAGCAACACCTGTGCCGCCCCTGCTCCAGGCTGGCTCCTCCAAGGGAAACACGAGGAGAACCTGCACAGGCATCGATGATGTAAGCCTTGCTTCTGTCATGTCTCGAGATTAGTTTTGCTCACACATTACCTGTGACTGCATCCAAGAAAACAGCAGAAGGGTAGGGTAGCAAGTGGAAAGCATACAGCAGTTCACCTTCTAAGGCCTGTCTGAAATGTACAGTCCATCAGAACAGACTAGAAATCTGTACAACTCAACTAATGCTGACAATTCCAAGAGCATGAGTTCATGGAGCCATGCGGACACACACTGCCTGATGAAGATGTCTGAGTAGCTTCCACACACAGTGAGCATGGAGACTAGCCACTACATAAATGGAGTCACTTTTGGGATACTACCCAGGCTACTTTAATGGCCACAGAATTCCAAGAATTGCTACTAGGATAAGGGTACCAGGCAACAGAAAATATGTCCTAATATTATTCTAAGACTATCAGTTCTAAAACATCACTTTAAGGAACACTGCCCTTTTCTTTCAATAAACCTTGACAAGCCAAAGATGCACTTTCTGAAACCCTCCTGTCACTGCTAAGCTCCCAATCCAGAACCAGGTGAGGCCAACATGGGCACAGGAGAGCAGATGAGCCCATGAGAGGGCTGTAACAGTCCCAGCATTCAACTCCTCTCTCCTGGGAATGCTGAGGTCCAGGCCAGAAATAGGTGTGCTCACTAGCTGATGACATCTGGAAAAGGTCAGGCTTTCACTCCAGGCAATTGAGATGCAGGAAAGTAACAGAGATGACAGCAACACAGAATAAAAGAGATATGGGCATCTGGCCTAGTGATTAAGACATCCACACCCACACTGGAGTATGTGGGCCCTGGCTCCCCACTCAACTTCCTGCTAATGCACTCTGGGAGGCAGCAGTGAAAGCTTAAGTGGTTGGATTCCTGCCACCCACACAGCAAACCAGAGTTTCTGGCTCCTAGCTTGCCCAGCCCAGCCCAGCCCTGCCCCACCATGGCAGACACTAGTGAACCAAAGCCTGAGGGCTCTCTTGCCTCTTAAAACAATGAGGGTACAGCAGTCTTATCTGGAAGTTGACCTCAGGAGGAGAGGTACTAAACAGAGTGAATCAATAGAAAGAGGAAAAAGCCAACATACGGGTATTTATCTCAGAGTGGGCACCTGGAGGCTCAACCTTGACATCCAAAGCAATAATGTGCCCTCAGAGGAGCATCAGTGCAAAGCACCTCTTCAACTCCAGGCTCCTGCAGGGAAACTGTGGCCTTGCTCAAGGAGCACTTGCTCCTCTACACTTCCAAGCAGTGTCCACCTGAGAAAGTCCCACCTGGCCACCTGGTAGAGATCATGTGGCATCACTCAAAGCCACAGCTGGATTTCACGGAGGGCCCCTGCTGCCCACATTGGACATTGTGGGAAAGACCTGTTCCATGACAAGGCCAGACAGGCCATTCCCCAGGAACACAGGAGATGTGTTCTAGAGATTCAAGTACTTGAATGCATGAGTTATTTCACTTAAACTTTCAATACTAGGCTTTTATTCAAACATCTTCAAGTAACAGAAACAATGACAATAATAATAGCATCTATATCTTCCAGTCACCCAGTGAGGTTCAGGAGTCATTATTTGGGAAACTGAGCCACAGACAAGGTAAGGAACTAGCATGGGTGGGACTGAAACCAGACCACCTGAGCCCAGATGTGGTCTGAATACAAACGTCATTAGCTCTGAGTTTTTGAAGGCTTGCATAATCATGATTTTAAAGGAAGCAACATCATGTTAGAACTGACTCAGAGTGCAGAAATGTAAAGAGCTTGTCATGCTTGATGAGTTGATCCTGTGGCCTCTCAGGCCAACTGGAGGCCAACAAGAGCTATTTTAACTTTGTTACTCCACAAATACAGACACAAGGTTTCTGTCCCATTCCCACCAGAATATTTCACTCTGAGGTCATTTTCTCTCATGTTCAATTTTATCTGCGGGGTCATAATTCACCTTCTGAACAATAATCTTAGGCACCTCCCACACACTGATCTCATCTTAATGGTTTATAGCAGCAAATGGGTGCAATGCTGCCACTGTCAGGAAAATCATGCCCGATTGTCTTAATCCTCACAGTACAAGCATCTTTATTCATGAAGGTTAAAGATGGTTTTATATTCTGCTCAAGCTTTTAAATACACACTCAGTTAACTCACCTGACATTTTTTCGCACTTGCAGACAACTTTAAAACTGCATGTACAGGTTGAAATCCCTTATTTGAAATGTCTGAGACCAGAAAGGTTTGG